>NW_006399876.1:5659073-5672362 GCF_000299155.1 Elephantulus edwardii
AACAACAACAACAACAACAGCAACAACAGGAGGGAGGACAGGTGTGGTAACTATAAGACTTCTACTCAGAGCCCAACACCCATCCTCAGCACCCAGCACTGTGTTTGAAAACGCAAATAATTGTTTGCTGAGTGGAAAGTGACTCATAGCTGACCCCACCAGATTTCTGAGGCTGGAGCAGACGGCAGGAGATTGCCCACTTCCCCCCATAGGACCACTGGTGGATTCGAACCAGTGGACAGAGAGACCCAGCCTTTGGGTTAGCAGCACACGTCCTTATGAACTACATCTAGAACAATCCTCAGGAGGAAGAGGGGGGTCTTCTCCCAGGTGATTTACATTCTCAGAACCCTTCCGAGGGTCAGCTATGAACTGGTTCTGCCTTGACCGCATTGAGAGTGAGGAGGATTCGGGGAGGCGTCTCTAACTTGCCCCAGTCTCAACCTGGGAAGAGAGAGTAATAATAATGATGGGAATTATAATGACAAGGGCAACAACTTACTAAGCAGCTGTTTGCCACGTGCAGTGTCAAGTCCCCTACATGTGATGTCTCGTAAGGCGTGTCTTACAATGCCCACATCATAGGCACTTGCCTCACCTTATAGGTGCTGAACTAAAGTTTTAGTCCTGGGGCCTCTTAGCCCTTACTTTACACCTTCTCAGTCACAAAACCTCATGAGTTATATGAAGAGATTTACCAGTGCCTGTCTGTCTCCCCTGCTTCCTAGTAGCCCTCCTCCCCAACACACTTACACACACATTCCTCATGAGGTTGTCATGAAGGCAGAGATGAGACCAATTATGGTAGAGATCCCTGACATCTGGAAGAGGGGGTGGCTTGGTGCAAGTCTACTTTGACTGTTTCTTGGATGGATGGATGGATGGATGATGGATGGATGGATGGATGGATGGATGGATGGATGGACGGATATGGATAGAGACTGAATGTTCAGATGGATGAATAGATAAAGGACAGAAGATGGCTGGCTGACTGGCTGGATTAAAAATGGATGGGTGGTTGGACAGATGGAAATGAATGTTCAGATGGGTGAGTGCATGGGTGGATGGACAGATGATGGGTTGATGGATGATAGATGGAAGAAGGTCACATGCCTTTCGTTCTCTTCAAAGTTAATTCCATGGTTTGCTTGCCCATGGCTCATTTAAAAGGAATTGGGGATCCAGGGGGGACACAGATCCTTGATCCCACCCCCACACATTCTGCTTATATTTGTGGTCATCCCCCAGTGAGACATCCCCCCTAGCATCCCACTCAGAGGACCTGGCTTTTCGGAGGCTCAGCCTGGTCCAAACCTCTGAGGCCCTTACTCTGCCACCCACACGTAGATGCCATTGGCGTTGCTGTCCTGGGCCTTCCCCTCCTCGGGCTCCCAAACCCAGGCCCCCATCCATCCCACAACCCGGGCTTCAGAGCCAGATCCATCCCCGCAGCTGTCCACACTTACAAAGCGTGAACTGTTCGATAAGGCCGTGCCAGCTGGAACGAGCCACTTCCCGTGTCATGTGCGGATCTGCACGGAGTCTGCAGGCAGCTGTCGGCTAGGGGGACACAAGGCCGGATCTGGGGCCTGCTTGGCCGGCACCTTCCTGCGCTCCCTCGTTAGAGGATCTGCGAGGCCCAGCCCCAGGCATGGAGTGATGTGACCGGGGCTTCAGCTTCCAGAACTCTCACACTCTGGTGCTCTCCTCCTTGGTGAGCCTGTTCCTGTAGGAGACACGGGGGTCGGGAGACCGTGGAATCTGATGGCTTTGTCCCCACGGTGACACTGGTCATCTTGATCATTAGCCAGCCGTGATCAAGGCCTGAGTTAGAGTTCTCAGTAGGACTGGGGTCGGGGGGAGCAGAGGGCTAAGTCTAGGCCGAGGGTTATTTAGAGTTAGGCTTAGGATAAGGTGGAGTTAGAATTAGGGCTAGAGCGGGGGTCAGGCTTTGCTTTGGGAGCTTGATTTAGAAATAGAGCTGGCTCTAGTGCCGGTTTTAGGGTCAGGATTATGCTTAGAACAAGGGCTGGGGTCCATGTGTCGTTTGGGTTAGCGTTAAGCTGACAGGAGAGGTGAAGGTCTCCGTGAAGGTGAAGGTCAGCACACACAACAGCTGGCACCTGGACACGGCGTCCTCCACCAGGAAGGCCAAAATAACGAGCTCCCCCAGAGTCCAGGCTAATCTTCTGGAAAATTCTCTAATGGCAAGTTGAAGTCACTTGCTCTCCACTTTAGCTTGTTCCCTACACACCAGGCCATCACTCCACAAATATTTCCTGAGCCCCTACCACGTGCCAGGCAGGCTATTGGCACTGCCTCCCTGCCCTGTCTGCTCCCTTGGCCCACCTGTCAGCCCCGAGCCTCCACACCCGGCCCAGACCCCGGTGCTGGCAGGCCCCAGCTCTGGTTCCTTCTATGGGGCTCTAATTACATCCTGGGAGAAACAATTAGAAAGAAATGAAGGGTTTCTTTCTCCCCCCCTGAGGCCTGGCCTGTTTAATAACTTAATTAAATAAACAGATTTATAATTATAACGTTAATATTTCCTCTCCGTAATGCCGGCACATCCTACCGGAAGGGACTACTCCTGGGAGAGGTAGAGTCCCAATGCCTGCCCGTCCCTAGGCTGAGGGTCCACAGCCCATCCACTCCCCCCCAGGGCTCTGCCCAGGCCCACCAGGGCCCACCGGGGCCCACTGGGCTCTGCAAAGCCATCAGGAAACCCAGCCTGGAAGGGCCCTCCGCTCCCAGCGTGTTTATAGTTGGGCCCAGACCACATGAGGGAAATGACTCTGAGGCTTCTAATTGCGGATTTCCTCTCTGTAGCACTTCCCTTCTGACATGGACTTTGAAAACAGTTCCTGCTTCGTCCTCCGTCCTCCCTCGTGGGGAAGGAGGGAGGAGGAGGAGGCTGCCTGGTGGGATCCAGCCCCACAATGGGTTGGTCTCAGCGGCCCAGGAGGTGCTCAGTTGAAGTGAGGTTCACACCTTCAGCTTCCTGGAATAAATGCTGCATGGGAAGGTGAGGCCCTTGATCATGGATTCTCCCAGGTGGGGTGCGTCGGGCGGAATCCAGTGCCTGGATGCCTTGGTTCAAATACTGGCTTCGTATCTTACTTGCCTTTTGACTGTGTGGAAGAAGCTTGCTTTCTTGGTGCCTCAGTTTCCAGGTCTGGAGGAGGGGCTACACCACTGACCCATCAGTGTCCCGCTGTGATGCTTGTCCACACTTCAGATGTCAGCTGGGTCACCCCACCCCCCTCCATGTTTCAGCAGAGCTTGCAGGTTCAGACAGACTAGGAAGTAAGCCCAGAAATAAGCCGATGACAGCCTTGTGGATCCTGATAGATGAGTGTCTTTGCTTGCTTAGCTTTGCTATCAAGAGGGGTCTGCTGAGGGAGGACACTGTCTATGGAGAAGTGGAGCACAGGGAGGTGGGGACATTCCCCGTGAGGTGGATGGACACAGGAGCCACAGCAAGGCGCTCACACACACACACCCATGACCTTGGGGATGATGAGGGGCTGACCATGTTCCTTCTGTTGTCCACATGGTCACCATGAGGCTGAACCAACACAAAGACGGCTGTGTACAGAGCTATCCATCTGCCTGCAGGCTGTTCCTCTGGAGAGAGAGCCCGCAAAGGCAGAGTCCGTGAAGGAGAGGAAGACCCTCAACCAGATGGACCTGACCCAGAGACCGCAGTGATGGGCTCACGGGTGTCGGAGATGCTGAGGACGGCACAGGACAGGACAGGGCTCAGGTCTGTTCACAGGGTCACAGAGGCAAGCTCGACTCATAACACCTACAAGAAGCCACCTCCCAATATATCTGCATTCCTCTCTCGGCATCTCTCCCCCCCCCCCAGCTTTCATCTATCTATCTATACACTTATCATTTATAAATCTGCCTGTCTGTCTGTCTATCTATCTATCATCCATCATGTATCTATTATCTATCTGTCTGTCTATCTGTCTATCTTACTATGTGTCCAGCCTAAGCTCTGGTGGCTTAGTGGTAAGGAGTTGCACTGCCAACCCAAAGAAACACAGTTCAAATCTATCAGTTACTCTGAGGGAGAAATATGGAAAATTTCCACCTGTGTGACTGACTTCCTCTGAAAACCCACAGAAGGGGCAGCAGTGAGTTAGTCCCCACTCAATGGCACACACGGCGATAGTAAGCAGAATTCACTTACCATCCATCTATCTACTGATGACGCATACACCTTTCCTTGTCTGTTTTTCTGTCATATATCTATTACTTATCTGTCCTCTGACTGACTGACTTATCCATCTTTCATCTATTTCATATATATTTTCTGTAAAATCAATCTATCATTTATTAGTCATATATTATCTATCTACCATCTGTTTACCATGTATCTAGCCATCTGTCATCTCTGTCTACCTGTTATTCATCTCTCTATCTATCCATCTACCTATCCATGCACCAGTCCATCGATACATCCATCGATCCATCCATCCATCTATCCATTCATCTGTGCATACATATGTCCATCCATCCATCCACCAGTCCTTCCTTCCTTCCTTCCTTTCTTCCTTCCACCAGTCCAGCCATCCATCCGTCCATCCATCCATTCATCCTCCACATCCGTCCATCCATCCATCCATGCACCATTACTTATCTGATAATAGATACCTGTCTGTCATCTGTCTGCCCATCTGTCTGTCTTTCTAGGAGAGGAATAACAAATAGCAGCACCTACCACCGGCCGTCCTGGGGGACTGAGATTCCTTAGTCATATAAAGAGCAGGAAGCAGGATAAGACTTAGCACAGGCCGCCTCAGCCCTGCCCTGCACGTGCTGCACGTGGGTGGCAGCAGCTGTCCGCTCCTCTCTGCGTTGGGTGCAGGCAGGACCGGGGTAGGTGGAGATGTTTGACCTGTGGAGTAGATGAACTGAGAGTGGCTGGGGCCGGTGTTTCTAGCAGAGATGGGTAGGAGGGTGGACATGGCATGGTCTGGGGCATGAGAGTTGGGAGCCTGTGGGGCACTGAGTGTGGCCAGAAGGCACGTGTCCTCGGGGGAAAGACCAGAACTCCAGGTACGGCCAGGCGCTGCCTGTGTCACCGTCCTGGAACCCGAGCAGAGCTGGGACCAGGACTCGGCCCCCACCACCCAGCCCCAGCCCAGGATCTTTGCGAGCCACCCTGTGGGTTCCCCAGGATGTCGAGAGGATGCGGCCGCCAACAGGAATGTCCTGGAAAAAACAAGCCCTCCAAGCGGTCTTCCTTTGAACCTCTGGCAAGAGCCCAAACTCTATACATTTTTTCCTCAGTGAAAAATCCTAGCCACTCAGCGTTGGCCACCAGCACTGTGAAGTTGGAGGCAGCACCTCCAGGCCCTTGGGCATCAGCAGGCCACAGCAGATCGAGAGCCAGCAGTTCCTAGTGCCTGTGAAGGCCAGGCGGTGTGGGCAGCACGGCCTTCCAGAGGCCTGGACCAGGGTCTGCGGCTGGGGGTGGGCTCGGCCATCCTCTCCCCTCCTCGGCCTCCCTTTGGAAGGGTCCTTGGCCCTTCTGCAGTGCAGTAGCCATCTGAGCACTAGGATCCCAGATCATTTCCTGTGGGCCAACAGCTGCTAGCCTGGTAGCCTCAGGCTTCTGTCCCCTGTTGGGGGCCCAGACAGCATGTCCTCAGCAGGCCCTCACTGCCCCCATCTCTTAACCTCCTACTCCAATCTCTTCTCCTTACACCCACTAGCCTCAGGCCTGGGGTGCACAGGGGCCCCCACTTGGGAGTCCTGCAGGGCACTGTCTGGAGCGACACTGACTCCTTGCCCTGCTGGTTCCCCCCCTCCATCTGGGATCCCTCATACAGCTGCCTCCACTCCATGCACCTCCCACGTGACCCCCATCTGTCACAGGTGCCATCTACCACACAGAACCCTGAGAATGTCTCACCTGCTCCCAGTTGCTCCACAGAACAATGATGTCTATATTCCAGGGGTGCAGGAGCCCCGAGTGTGCAGCCCGCTGCCCCCCCCAGGAGCTCTCCTCAGCTGCCTGGGGTCAGCACCGCTGTCCATTGTCCCTGGTCATCTCATCTGCTGCATTTGTGCTCCCAGCTTCCCCTTCTAGAATGTTCCTTCCGGCCCTGCAGTCAAGCCATCACCTTTTCCCTGACACCTCCTCAGGCCTCCATCAGGGTCTTCTTCCCCAGAACTGGCCTGTGTGCTGGGCACCATCAGGTTTGGCTGGGACATTGAGCATGACGGGACCTGGAGAAGGGCATAGGCCCGGCATCAGCGAGGGCTTGGGTCCTGCATGCACAGGACGGCAGGGAGGTCGGTCAGCTCACGGTCAGTCTCCACCCTGTGGCTCCTCCATCAACGGATGGGGCTTCAGGGAGCCCAGCCGGACCCTTCTCAGCAGACCGTGCTCGGTGGGACTTGGGGTGCTGGATGCCTGGGGAGTAGGGTGCTTGTCTATAGAAACACGTGGCCAGGGCCAGCCCCAAGGTTCCTAGAAAGGCTGGGGGTCTTACAGAAGGGCCCCTGTAGGGCATGGATCGGCCTGACCACTTCCTCTCACTGCCTTCATGGGCTACAGGCCCTGCAGCGAGCACAATGGCCTCAGGCAGCTCCACAAATGTCCGTTCTGCTGCCAACAGTGGTTCTGAGTCAAAGCAGCCCTGCATCGGGCCTCTGTGGGAGGGGACTGCCCACCTTTCCCCTCAGAGGGGTGGATTCGAACCAATAACCTTTTAGTTAGCAGCTCTGGATGTTATGCACTACACAGCAGAGCTCCACAAATGCTCCCTAAGAGCCTTCTGGAGACAGGGGCACGGGTGGTCCGTGGAGAGGGCTCCCAGCAGTTTTCATTTTGATGCATTTCTTCCCTTGAGAAGCGTTCAGGGTGAACTGGTGGCCACCCACCAGGATCAGGGGCCCCTCAGTAACCAGGATGGTGGACCCCGCGGCGACTGGACCCATCCAGTGGCTGAACCACCAGCGACTGTCCCTTTCCTCTGAGCCTCCAAATCCCCAGCTGCCCTTCCCAGCAATAACCTTGCAGAATAACATGGCTTCACGGCCACTCTGAGAGGTCCCAGGCTCGACGTCAGGAATGAGCGCTCGGCAGGCCCCTGCTGCCCAGCCAGCAGTGTGAACAAGCCCCAGAGTGGCTCGGGTCTCAGTTTCTCCATCTGTAGAGTGGGTCCGTCTTCCTCACAGCTCCAATTTCTGCAAATGTCTTCTTGACTCAAAGTTTAGATGTCATCTCACCCCTGCCACGGTCCTGGCTTCCAGCACGTCCAAAGAGGCCGTCTAAGTGCAAGACAGCAGCAGTGCGGCAGCTCTCCTGTCGCCAGATGCCATCTGGTCCTGTCCAACTCAGGGCTGTCATTAAGTGCCATTGAGGCAACTATGACTCCTAGTGACCCTGTGAATGACAGATTGGAACGCTGCCCTGTCCTGTGCCGTCCTCCTCATCTCTGACACACCTGAGCCCATTGCTGCAGTCACTGTGTCAATCCACATGGTCGAGGGTCTTCCTCTCCTTTGCTGACCCTCCACCTTTCTTTTTTTTTTTACATTTTTTATTATTATTCATTTTAATGACAATTTACAGAGACTTTGGATTTCCATTCATTCAGCCCTCCCCCCCCCCAACTCGTTCTTCTCTGTAAAAAGTAAAAGAAAAATTCTTTCATTGGTGTACAGTCCCTGCCCCCAAGTCCAGTCCACTATGCAGCCTTTGATCTAGAGTAATACCTAATCATAAGCATGATGTCCACTCCCACAGAACGGCCTCTCCTCGCAACGTGTCCCGAGTACGTGAGATAAAGCCCCGTCACCCTTGCCTCCAAGCAGCGCTCGGGCTGCACTTTCTTCACGATGACCACGTGTGACACAGCAGACCCTGCCCGGGCCTGCGCCATCCTGACAATCAGTCACGGGTGGGCTGGAGGCCTTGCTGCAGCCATGGCGGTGTCAGTCCACCGCCTCGAGGGTCCTCTCTTCACTGGCGCTGGACCGAGCACGACGTCCTTCTCCAGGGACCCAGCCCCACTAGGATGTGTCCAGAGCTTGCGAGGCGACCTCCCCACACTCACTCCTACAAAGATCTCAGTGTGCTGACTTCCTCCAAGACAGACTGGCTTGTTCTTCCGGCTGTCCGTGCCACGGTCATGTCCTTCAACAGCTCGTCCATGTGTCTCAGTTCTTCTTCACGTGTCTCAGTTCTTCGGTTCTTTTCATTTGCTGTCAGCCAGTCGCTTTACAAGTCTTGACTCTTTCAATTCTTGAACACAAGGCTGTGAGGGAGTCACTATCATCTTTATGCACATTTCCAGCACAAGAAACTGTGGGATTGGAAGCGGCAGCCCGAGGACACTCAGTTGGAGGGGGTCAGCCCGAACCCCAAGTCCATGCTCTCCACCTCTGAGCAGACTGTCTCCTCTCAATGAAGCCAAGAAGGTCTGAAAAGGGGAACTGCTGACCACATGCCCATTGCTGGCTGCACAAATCTCTCAGTCGCAGAACTCTTTCCCTGACTCTGTCCACCGATCTCCAGAGACCCCATCTGGGCATAACGGGTCAGGTTCTCCATGGAAGCGGGGGGCACTAAAGAAATCTCCACAATGAGGCAACCTGTGAGCTTCCTCTGAGAGATGAATGGACTCTTATCAAAGAACACAGTGGCTCGCGCAGCTCCGCAAGCCAATCGTGCTTCGACTGGGCTGTAATTTCTATCAAACTATAATTAGCTGAATTTCCTTTTGTAATCTTGGGAATCCAAGCAGCGCACAGCCTATCATTGGGGCTGGGGGATAATTATTAGCACACAGAATGGTTAGGAGTGAAATGTCTCCCTCCCTCCCCCCATTCCCTTTGATGTTTAAGGAGGAATCACTTGTTCAAAGACACTAAAAATTAGTGGAATGTCAGACACAGCACATGGAGCCTCCTTGGGTTATAGGGTTTCAAGGTGAGGGGGATGCTGGCAGAGACACTGAGATGGAGTCAGGGGGTGGCGTGGTGGCAGGGAGGGTGCTCTGGCAATGGCTGCTTTTCTTGGGGAAGACCTGCAGAGAGCAGGTGAGGGCCAGGTCCCTGCTTGTGTGCCAGGCACAGAACTGGGACAATGACGGGCTACTTACAGAAATAGGTGAGGAAAGAATGAATGAGTCAATGAGTGAATGAATGAGTGAGTGAGTGAATGAATGAATGAGTGAGTGAGTGAATGAATGAAGGAGTGAGTGAGTCAATGAGCAAATGAATGAGTGAAGGAGTGAGTGAATGAAAGAGTGAGTGAGTGAATGAATGAATGAGTGAGTGAGTGAAGGAGTGAATGAATGAGTGAGAGAGTGAGTGAAGGAGGGAGGGAGTGAATGAATAAATGGAGTGAGTGAGTGAAGGATTGAATGAATGAATAAATGAAGGAGTGAGTGAGTGAGTGAGTGAAGGAAGGGGTGAGTAAAAGAAGGAGTGAATAAATGAAGGAGTGAGTAAATGAAGGACTGAGTGAATGAATAAGTTAGTGAATGAATAAGTGAAGGTGTAAGTGAGTAAGTGACTGAGTGAATGAAGGACTGAGTGAGTGAATGAATGAATGAATGAAGGAGTGAGTGAGTGAGTAAGTGAGTGAAGGAAGGAGTGAATGAATCAGGGAGTGAGGAAATGAGGGAGTGAGTGAGTTAGTGAATGAATAAGTGAGTGAGTGAGTGAAGGAGTGAATGAATGAATGAATGAAGGAGTGAGTGAGTGAGTAAAGGTAGGAGTGAATGAATGAAGGAGTGAGTAAATGAAGGACTGAGTGAATGAATAAGTTAGTGAATGAATAAGTGAAGGTGTAAGTGAGTAAGTGACTGAGTGAGTGAAGGAGTGAGTGAATGAATGAAGGAGTGAGTGAGTGAGTGAGTGAAGGAAGGAGTGAATGAATCAGGGAGTGAGGAAATGAGGGAGTGAGTGAGTTAGTGAATGAATAAGTGAGTAAGTGAGTGAAGGAGTGAGTGAGTGAATGAATAAATGAAGGAGTGAGTGAGTGAGGGAATGGGCAGAGTGTTGGTGTTTTGCTCAAGCATTTGAGCTTTGCTCGACCTGCAATACCTCTTCTTCCTTCCTTTCTGCCCTCTCTGCTCCTGCTCCGCCTGAAAGACTCATCTCAACGCTTCCTCCTCCAAGAAGCCTTCCTGGCTTATCTGCCCCAGGTGGTTTTCTCCCGATCACTTCTGGGGGCCTTTGTCTGCAGCTTCTTCTTCTTTTGGAAAAATTTTTATTCCATATCAGTTGCTTGCTTACAAAGTTCATATACATTGTGTTTCACATTATTCTTCGTTCACACTGCATTTCATACAATCATTCCCATGCATTATGTTTTATAAAAGGAATCACCACTGGACTACGCCCACCGTTGCCCTGTCTTCTCAGGTCCCTGTCAGATCTTTTCATTTCCTTTACCCCCTCCCTCTACCCACCACATTGCACAACCCCGTGATTTTACCCCGTCCGTCCTCACCCCTCTGCTTCCACCCTTGCCCCCCTTGGGTCAGCACATATGTTTTACTAGTTATTTTTCTAGTTTTACGATCATGGTCTTACACAGAATTTGTTCTTATAACACTGAGTTAGTTCACGCAGCACAATGCTCTCCAGTCTCTCCCAGTTTATGTAGTATTTTTCAAAATTGTTGCTCCTGAGTGTTGCATAGTATTCCACTGTGTGAATGTAGCACTGTTTCCCAAGGCATTCAGTTGTGGTTGGACTTCTTCCTTCCAGGTGCTTGTCAGTCATCTGTGTGCCCCCTCCTTCGTCAGGACCTCAGCTACCTCATCTCCTTGCACCCAGTACCGAGGGGCATTGGGAGATGAACATCAAGATTAAGGCCACATCTCTACCCTTGAACATCCTGGAGATGCTGAGTCAACCTGGGTCCTCCTCTGCTCCTCTGCTACTTAAGCCGATCAGAGAGAAATCTTAAAACTCCAAAGAGATGAGTGAAGCCAGAACGCTTGCTGCCCATAGCTGACTGCTTTCACGAGAGGGAGGATCTCTTACTATCTTTGTCGGGTGGCCCCAGCAAACTGGGGGTCTACATAAGGTGCCTGGAAGCTCCAACCACTGCCCCAAAGGTCAGAAGTCCTGACAGCCCCCATGCTCACTCTCAGATTTGTTCCCAAATCCAGTCATGCCTTGTAGCTCAACTTGCAGCCCAGCAGCAGACAGGCCTACACCAAGGACACGCTGAGGCCCTAGAGCCACCAAGCCCAGAAGGTCGTACGGGCAGCATCTGTCCAGTGATAAAACTCAGAAGGCAGGAAGGGCTCACCTGGAAGGATTCATGGAAACAAGAGGCAGCTGGAGGAAGTGGGAAGAGCGCAGTTAGAACGTGTCTGTTGTGATTGTTGTTGTTGTGACCCACAGCTGACCCTCCAGCAGGTTTTCAGAGGCAGTAAATCATACAGGAAGAGACTGCCCATCTTTCTCCCACAGAGCAGCTGCTGGCTTCGAACTACGTGTCTTCGGAATTGCAGTACAGCTTCTTGGTACTAAGCCCCCAGAGCTCCCTGTATTGTAATTAGTGTCATAAACATATGCTTAATTGTTGTTGTTGTTGTTGTCCTTTGCCATTGAGTCACCTGTGACTTGTAGAGACCCTATGCACAGTAGCTCTGAACCCTGTCCTATCCAGAGCCAACCTCACTGTCTCTGACACATCTGACATCATTACCCCAGTTCCTACGTCAAGCTGTCTCCTCTAGGGCTCTCTTGCACTGTCCTTCTACCCTTCCAAGCATGGTGTTCTTCAAGGACTGGTCCCTCTTGGACACATGCCCAAATATTTCAGACGGACCTTCAGAACCCTTGTCTCCAAGGAACACTTTGTTTTCACCCTATCGAGGACAAGCCTGTTTGTTCCCCCGGCGGTTCATGATATGTTCAATACTCTTCTCCAGCACTGCAACTCAAAGCCATCCATCCTCTTTCTGTCATTTTTTGTCATTGTCCAGCTCTCAGATGCTTAGCAAGTAATTGAAAAGACTATGGCCTGGATCAGGTGCACCTCAGTCTCTAGACTGACATCATCTCTCTTTGCACTCTGAAAAGGTTCTTGACAGCAGATTTTCCCAGTGCAATTCACCTTTTGATTTCCTGACTGCTGGTGCTAAGAGTGTTGATTGTGGAACCAAGCAAGCTAAAATTGTTAAAAACCTCAATCTCTTGTCCATCTATCATCGTTCTGTCAATTGGCCCCATGGTGAGAATCTTTGTGTGTGTGTTTTTTAAGTAGAGCTTCAATACATATTGTAGGCTGCAGTCCTTGACCTTTTGCAGCAAATACCTCAGGTCCTCCTCAGTTTCTGTGACCAAGCTTGTGTCATCTGCATAACACAGGTTGTTGATGAGTCTTCCTCTAAGACAAACTTGTTTGCTCTTTGACAGTCTGTATAATACTCAATACTCTTCTCCATCACCACAGTTCAAGGGCACTGATTCTTTTGCTATCATCCTTACTCATTGCCCAACTTTCACATGCATAATAAGCAATTGAAAATACCATGACTTAGATCAGGTGCACCTTAGTCTTTTAATTGACATCATTGCTCTTTAGAACATTGGCGAGGCCCTTGACAGCAAATTTTCCCAGTGAAACTCGTCTTCGATTCTTTTTTTTTTAAAAGTTTGCTGCTGTGGTTGTTGATTGTGGATTCAAGTAAAAGGAAATAATTGATAACTTCATCTTTTCTTTATCTATCATGATGTTACCTATTGGCCCATGGACTGAACAAACAGAGATGTCTTGGAGGAATAGCAGCCAGAGTGCTTTTTGGAGGCAGAGATGACACATCTTTGTCTCACATATTTGGGGCATGGTGCTAGGTCCTTGGAACAGGACATCACGGTTGGAAGGATGGAGGGTCACCAGAAGAGAAAGAGATGCTCAACCAGGTGGACTGATACGGTGACTACAGCAATTGGCTCAAGCATGGCCGAGATAACGAGGGCACAGAATGGGGCAGGGTTCTGATCTACTGTTCCTAGGGTTACTGTAAGTTGTACTTGCTTGATGGCACCTAACAACATCAACAGCAATTAGCCCAGTGGTGAGGATTTTAATTTTCTTGATGTTGAGGTGTAAGGCACTTTAAAGACTATAGACTTTGATCTCCTGCAGCAAGTGTTTCAAGTCCTCTTGATTCAGACTCAGCAAGCAAGGTTGTGTCACCTGCATAACACAGGTTGTTCCTCTAATTCTGATGCTACATTCTTTTTCATGGTTAAGTGAGAAAACGAGAGAGAGAGAGAGAGAGAGAGAGAGA
>NW_006399876.1:5672462-5692394 GCF_000299155.1 Elephantulus edwardii
TTTCATTAAAATTATTTTAAAAAAACAAAAAAATTAATATGAAGGATGTGTAAAGTTGTAAAATTTATTAAGGTTTTTGTTTCTTTAATGTTAAGAAAAATTGTAAAAATAAAAAAAAAGTATGCAAGAGGATTAAGGTGGAGGACCACCACGTCTGTGCAAGGGGTCAGCGTGTCCATGCCTCTTCACTTTGTGTAAGGGAAGACATCTGATGACCTGGTTTCCCCAAATCATTCTTGCACCTAAATGAATTCTTAATGAGGCATGCAAAAACAGTCATGGCCAAAAGGATTCTTATAGAAAGATAGCATTTGTGCATTGCTCAGCGATAAAGTAAAAAAGGCTGAGAAGATGGTACAGAAAGAACAGAAACGGGAAATAGTAAGAAAGTGAAGGGAGTGCTATTGCATTGTGGGGTTGGTAATCAAGGCCACACACACACATACACACATGTGCGGACTGTTGAGTGGAAAACCAATTTGCTCTGTAAACATCCACACAATTTTTTTAAAAATCACAATACAGGAGTTCTGGTGGTCTAGTGGCAAGAAGCTGAACTGCAATCCCAGAGGTGTGCAGTTCAAATCCACCAGATGCTCTGCTGGAGAAGGAGGGACAATCTCCTCCTGTACCAATCAGATCTGATTTGACGGTACACACACACACACACACACAAATAATTAAAAAAAAATCACAATAGAAAGTTTTTTAAAAGATACCACAGCACGTAAAAGATTGCCAAATAAACATTAAAAAATAAGATACTGCTTATGATTACATCGTATGCCAAATTTCTTCCATAATACCGAATAAATTCCATCATTTTCTCCGTTTAGTTGATGACCCAAGTAATGCATATTCTGCTTCCATTCTATCAAATACCAGTAATAGGTACTATTTTATGAGGCTTATTGTATGTTCATCTTCATAAATATTTCACATACTTTTAATTTCTAATTTTAATCCTTAAAACTTAATTCTCACACCAAGTATATGTAGGCGGTATCTCTATTTACATAGGGCACTAAAGCCCTTTGGGGTTAAATAGCTTGCCCAAGTCTTATCAGACAGTTTTGAATGAAAGCTGTTCTATTAATGTATTATGACATTGCACTTCACACATACATATATGTGGTTTATATTCAGGGAAAACCCCAATAAATATCTGCATCCCCCCAGGTTAGTTTTTTTGGTGTCAATGCAGTGTAGTGCCCAGGTGATCAGTCAAAGAGCAGTTTAGATGCTGCGGTGAAATGACCTTGTAGATGTCCTTGACATTAACAGACAGAAAAGGAGGTCACGTGCTTACAAGGTGGGTGGGGCTCATCCAAGTAAGTTGAAAGTCTTGAAAGTGACAATTTGGCTTTCTGGAGCAGAATTCATTTTGCCTCAAGACTTAAAAAGCCCAGTGGGGGGATTCCTGGCTTGCCCGACTGCCTCACAAATTTGAGATTCAGAATTGTAATTTCAAATTGACCTCAATTTCAGGCCAGCTGGCCCCATGGCTCCTGGATTTGCCACATTTCACAATTACGTGATTTCTTAAAAGAAATCTCTTTTCCTTTCCTCACACAAATATATACTCCATTGGTTATATTTTCCTGTAATACTCTGATACACACACACACACACACACACACACACGCACACACACACACACAAAGAAAGAACAAGAGGATTGGTGAAAGGTAGGCTTGTAAGGATGGTGCAGGTTAGGGCGAGGCTCCGATCCATTGCTCGTATCCTGGTCAAGTCAATGGGACATAAAAACAACACACACATGCACACACATATAAATACGGTAGTTATGTGCTGTCAAGTCTCAACCGACTCATTACTGACACTTTGGCAGATTTTCACAGGCTGTAAAATGCATTAGAAATTGTCCCTCTTTCTCCTGTTAGTGACTGGCAGATCCAAACTGTGTGCCTTTGGGTTGGCAGCACAATTTCTTATCCAGGATATTACCATCAGAGCTCCACATATCCACGGAGGGAGAGGGAGAGGAGGAAAGAGAAGGAGGGAGGGAGGGAGAGAAGGAGGGAGAGAGAGAGGGAGAGAGGAAGGGAGGGAGGAAAAGAGAAAGAGGGAGAGAGGAAGGGAGGGAGGAAAAGAGAAAGAGAAGGAGGGAGGGACGGGGAGAGGGAGAGGGAGAGAGAAAAGCAAATTCAACTACAGTCTCCTTCTCTCAAAGACAGATGGTATCATTTTTTGCTGTGCATCCTCTAAGCCCCATCACTGGGACAGAGACCCTCCAGGGCAGGATTCTGGTCTGCTGTTGTTGTTGTTAAGTGTATCTAGCTGGCTCCTTCTCTGTGCAACCCCACAGACAATGAAACCCCGCATGGCCCTGCTCCATCCTCGCCATCTCTGTGGTGCCTGGACCTGACAATGCAGCCCCAGAGACAGTCCACCTGTTGGAGGGTCTCCCTCTATTTTGCTGACATTCTCAAGCCTGACGCTCTTCTTTGCTTTAGTCACAGACATGTTCCAAATGTGTAGAGGGGCAGCCAGCACCCAGAGGTGCTGCGGAAAGCCCACAGAGGAGAGAACCAGGAAAAGAGGAGCTGCCCCGCCTCATCTTCCCCTTCTGTGAGGGGGAAGCTAATTCCTGTGGCAGCACCTTCTAGGGGCTGAGAATTAGGGTCCTGTAGAGTCCCCCAAACCAGCCTGGCCCAGCCTTGAGGGGAGGGCCCGCACTCGGAGGTACTCCGGCCTCTGTGTCCAGCACTGGCTTGATGCTGCAAGGCCAGACCAGCCTGGGCTCCTCTCCCTGTCCACAGATGGCCTGTGTCACCGGCATCTTGGGTCTTCAAACTCCTCCCAGGACTAGAACAACTTCCTCTATGCCACCAGGCACTGAGACTGAGGTCCCAGAACTCACTGAAGGGGAAGGGCGAGGGCGACAGACCCCCTGCAGGCTCCTGCAGGAGGCCAACCCATGCCCACACAATCAGCCCATGCAGTCAGTGTCAAGGTGAGACCTGGCCAAACCATGCAGGGACGAGAAGAACCCAGGGCTGCTGGTGGACCTGGAGGAGCCCTGAGGGCCCCAGCTCCGAGCTGGGGTGGAGCCAGTGAGGCTACAGGTGGCTCAGCGCTGCTTTGAGCTGATGGGCTGGGGTTCCCCGGCTCAAGACAGTGGGCACCTCTATCACCCTGGTGTGGGCTCAAGGGTGTCTGTCACCCTCTTCCTGGGAGGCCACACACCGCTGTCTCCCTACTATAGCTCACCTCCAAATACCGAGGTCCAAGCTCTCTGTCCACCCCAGGCCCTTAGGAGCTGCTTGAGAAGCCGTCAGGGAGGTGACCCTGGGGAGGAGATGCTGTACGGATGAAGGAATGTGTGGTAGGAAATGACAGGGTGACTCAGGGTGACTCAGCTTGGAGTCTGCCAGGGGCGATGAGTGGCCGTCTGCAGCCACAGCTGCCCCTCACTCCACCCGCCCCTGATGGGCAGCTTCTCCTTTGGGGTCTGTGACTGCTGGCTTTCTGCCACGCTGGAGAAGGGAGGTAAGTGACTGGACAAGGTACCTGGACTGTGCTAGGTGTGAGGCCAGGGAGTACAGCTGAGCAGGAGGCCGGGGGCTGGGACCACCCACCTTCCATCTCATCCAGCAAGTCTTTGAGTTATAGGTGGAGAAACTGAGGCCCAGAGGGCAGATGACTGGCCCAGGTCACGAGTCTCATAAAGAACCCGGAGGACTCCAGTGTCCTCATGCTACCCTGGTCCGCCCACCCTCAGGCTGTTACCCAACTCGGCGTCATTCCCCAATTCTGTCCATAAAGAGCCTCCCAGCTCTGCCAAGGTCTCTGCTGAAGTCGCCCCACAGTGTCCACGTCTCCTGAGTGCGATGGACCAGGATGCTCATTCCACAGCTCACCAGCTGTGTGTCCTTTCCTTAAACTCTTCAGTCTGTCCATCCATCATGTACTCATCCAGTCAATGCTAGCTTTCCCCTGCAGCTTGGTCATGGTCTACTGCATCCTCCTGGACATTCATCCTGTGCTCATTCATCCATCTGTTCACCGTTCATCCATCCATTCACTGTTCATCCATCCGTTCACCATTCATCCATCCGTTCTGGAATCTGTCCTTCCTCACGTCCATCAGTTCACCGTTCACCCATCCATTCACCGTTCACCCATCCCTTCACCCATCCGCTCACTGTTCACCCCTCCGCTCACCGTTCACCCATCCGCTCACCATTCATCCATCCGTTCTGGAATCTGTCCTTCCTCACGTCCATCCATTCACCATTCACCCCTCCACTCACCGTCCATCCATGCATTCACCGTTCACCCATCCGCTCACCGTTCACCCATCCGCTCACCATTCACCCCTCCACTCACCGTCCATCCATGCATTCACCGTTCACCCCTCCACTCACCGTTCATCCATCCGTTCACCGTTCACCCCTCCACTCACCGTTCATCCATCCGTTCACCGTTCACCCCTCCGTTCACCGTTCACCCATCCGCTCACCATTCATCCATCCGTTCTGGAATCTGTCCTTCCTCATGTCATCCATCCGCACAAATACGCATAGATCCACACACAGATCCATCCACCTCTCCAGTAATCCATCTAGTTACATTTCGTCTCATTCATCTATGTTTACATGTTGTTGTTGATTGCTGTTGAATCAACCGTGACTCATGGCGACTCTGAACAAAAGATCTAATGTCTTTGCATAACTATCGTCCTTTCTCTAAGTTCATAGAGTTTCCAGAGACATGTGGTTTAGGAAGTCGGTGTCACTCCTGCTTCCAAACTGGGAGCTCCACCAAACACTATCCACATTGGGAAACCATTCTGGTATTTGATATCCCAATGGTACAAGGTTCAGCGTCACAGCAACCCAGGTTATTTGATACAGCATATTGACAAAGAGAGATGGACAAAGTGGAAGAGAGTTCCTCCAGATACATACTTATCTATGCACTCATACACACACATGCACAATGCCACCACCAAGATCTCATCAATTAATCCATCCACCCAAGTATTTAACACCAGCCCTTCTCTGCAACGTGACCACCATCTCCCTGGAATGTTTACACGTACACGTGCGTGCGCGCGTGCACACACACACACACACACACACACACACACACACTGCTCATTCAAGTTCCTTTCATCTCATCTGTTCACTTCATCATCTCTCCACGCACTCACCCATCCACCCCATCTCAGATCACTCACATGTTGACCAATCCCTTTAACCTTCCACATATGTCTCCACCCATCAGCTAGGCATCCGTAGACCAAGCCTTGGTATTCCTCGCCGAGGCAGTGCTCCCCAGTTTTCTATGTCTTCCTCCTGCCTCCCAAACTCTTGTTATTCACTGTAGGTTCTAGGGACACAGATAGACATGACCCAGGACTGTCAGCTCAGGAAGCTCTACACACCCTCCCGGCCACCGGGTCCTCTTTCTGCCTTCATCTTCAGCCTCCATCTCCATGGGGTCCATGCAGGCCTGCAATTTCCACTAGGGGATGGTGCCGTGGAGAAGACTCTGTGAGCATGAACCCTGCTGCCACTTCTGTGGGACCAACCTTGCCCCTCCAAATGCTCCTAGGTGCACATTCCAAGGTCCTTGGCTGCAGGGCCTAATTAATTCTCAAGCAGCTCAGCGCTCCGAGATGCCTGGGTACGAGGGAATTCCAGCGAGGCAGCAGCCTCACCTCGTAAAACCTGAACTGGCTGTGTTCTTCCTGTAGTTTTATAATCCTAATAAGACCTTACAACTTTCGCATTTCAAGGTGCCTTTTGGAATGAGATTGAACCTTTGCGGTGGTCCTGGCTGGAGGGTCACAGGAGGGTGGTAGAACGGGCCCTTGGATGCTGGGAAGCCCCACACCACCACCTGCTGTGTGAACTTGGGCAGGACTCAGCTCCAGAGCCTCAGTTTCCACAGGGCAGTGTCCTGCAGGTGTGTGAGGAAGGGATGGGTGTCATCTGGATGAGGGTGGTTGGGAGACAGGAGCGACCCACCTGGTGAAGCTGCATCCTCGCCCTCACTCGTGGGCCAGTTGGCACCTCACTCCTCATGGTTGGCTCCGCAGCCCCAGGCCCCGGCCTCCTGGCCAGCTGCAGCCCATCATGCTCCCCTCCTGCCCAGCGCACACACCCTCCTCCCCTGACCACGCCTGGTCCTCCCACCTGCCAGGGCTGGCACCTGCTTCCCACCTCCTCATCCTCACTCACCGAGGACCCCCCTCTTCAGCCTCTCCTCCCCTTCATGTCCATCCTCCGCCTGCCCCACTTAGCCTGCAGGGTTCATTCTTCCCTGACCACCTAGCATGCGTCCCCCTCGCCTCTGGACCCCTCCCTCCTTTCCATGTAGCACTTAGCAACACACACTGCTACCGTCTGGCCACCTCTTGGTCCCCTCTACCAGACCAGCAGCTCATGAGGGCAGGGTCCACATCAAAGGCGTTGTTGATGTGTCCAGAGAACCAGTGTGAGTCCTGGCCTCAGAGGGACACAGGACTGTGAGATGAGCAGGATGGGGAATGGGTGGTGGATGATGAAGGTGGATGGATGATGAGGAAAGGAGAGAGGTTGATGGGTACATGGACACGTGATGGGCTGACAGGGGAATTATAGGAGGGATGGATGGATGGATGGATGGATGGATGGATGGATGAGTGGATGGATGGATGGATGGATGAGTGGATGGATGGATGGATGGATGGATGGATGGATGGATGGATGGACAGATTATGGAACTAGATGGACGGAATGGATGAGTAATCAGGTGGAAGGATGAGAAGGGGTGATGGGAAGGAGGAGGAGGATGCATTGTACAGTGATAGGTGGGTGGATGTAGGACTTTGGATTTTCTTTAGATATTTGAGTAACTAATTAGCACTAAGAGGTAACAAATGGTTTAGAAGTTTCAGGTCTTTATCTTCTTTCTTTCTTTGAGTCATCCAGACCAGGGAGTTTGGGAGCTCAGGGGAGACCAGGCCACATGGCAAGGGATCAGCTGTCCCCCCACCTCGACCTCCCCATGATCTCCCTGACCCCCTCGGTTGCCGGCCGGTTAGCAGAGGGTAGGAGAGCTAAGGATCTCCACTCCTTTCTCAGCGTCTGTGGGGCCAGGAGTTCTTGGCCCCATTCCAGCCTTCAGTCCCCAGCCCTGTGGGAAGGGGTGCCCCAGGATTTTGAGGGGAACTTGGAGGAGCAGCCCACAGAGCCCCCATGGTGTGTACACACTCCAGTCCCTGACATGACCGGCACCCCTGTGAACCCACAGGCCTGTGAGTGGGTCCAGCTGGGAGGCGGCTGTGCTGTGTTTTTGTGAATGAAGCTGTGGCCTCGCTTGACCACTCAGTCACCTCCGGAAACACTTAGAGAAAAGGGAGGAACTTCAAAACGAAAGTGTGAGTCAGCCGGGAGGAGAAAGACCAGAGGAATTCTTCTTGGGTTTCACCGAGGCCTCCCACTGAGCCCTGCCCCAGGTTGGAATGACAACCCTGTGGCCCCAGGAATGTCCACATGTGACCGAGCCCTGCCCGCCATGCTCCCCAGCCCTCGCTCACCCCGCCTCGCTGGAGGCACCCCGCCAATCACTCATGTGGTCATTCGTCCAGCCAGCAGGTTCTGAGCACCTACTGTGTGCCGGGTCCCTGCCCTGCCTCGTGTGGGTGGTACAGACAGAATTCAGGGGCCAGCTCAGCACGTGTTTTAGGGAACAAGCAGGGTGCTGGAGGCGGGAGAGACCCTGAGGGTGACAGGGAACTGCGGCCCAGCACAGGGCAAGGTCTGAAATTCTGAGATAACGGGGCAGAGACCCCAAGTCCTAGCCACACAGAAGTCCTGGTGATAGGCCAAGGAGCAAGGCACAAATAACCCCAGCAAGGCTGAACACTGGACCCTGCAAAACCACCTAGACCCAGCACTCGGACAGGGTTCCTGGTGCCCCGAAAGCCAGGTGGGACAGTCCCCACTCAGCCTCAGCTTCGAGGAAGTCACCGATTCTCCTTGAAGCAGGCAAATAAGCCCACATCCTGGGGGAGTAGTGCAGAGAGGAGCAGCTCACCCACCCCCCAGGCTGCAGGCTGGGAGAGCGCTCCCAGCACCCCCAAACCTCTCTCTGACCTCCATCCCCTCCCCACCCTAGGCACTGCCCCAGTGAGTCCACTGTCATTGCCCCCGCCCCCGGTTCTGTCCCTTTAAAGGAACCTGAGTCAGGGAGTAAAGAATAACATTGACTCATGGTCGGGGTGGCCACTGGCCTGGCCAGGAGACAGGGCTGCGGAGTGAGAGAGCCTCTACCAGGGCTGCCAGTGAGCGTGGCCACCGCCAGGTCAGACGCCACAAGACCTTGTTGAAATTCCACTGAGCAGGGAGACTTGTGTAACGAGGCCTCCTCTCATAATGGGGGCATTCAGGACCCACGCGACCGGTGGAGCTGGGGGCTGCCGGGGGGCCAGCTGATGGTGATGTCATCTTCCGTGAGGAGTCTCCCCTCCCTGGCCAGAGGCTTGGAAAAAAAGGCACCAGGAAGCCAGAGCCAGTGCCAGAACGGAAGTCTTGGTTTTATTTCTAGTTGATAACTTGTGTTCGGCCAGTGCACTGCAGGCCCCACAAGGAGGGAAAGAGCCCTGAGCAAGGAGGGTCCAGAGTGCCCAGATCACTGAGCTAAGGGCCTTGCTGAGGCCTCATGCTCCACACTGAGCCCCCTAGAAGCCAAAGCAAAAAGGGAAGGAGGCCTAGCAGTAACCGGCCATCTGGGGAAACTGACACCTCGGGGCCTGGGTTCTAACCCCAGCTCTATCACACCTGGGCTTCGAGTTCCAAAACAGGTTTGCTTTCTAATCTGAAAATGAAGATAATGAAGTTCAACTGGCCGGGAGGGCCTGCAGACTGGGAGGCCCAGAGTAGTGGCAGGCTCCCAGCTCCCGTTCCCTCCCTGCAATCGATGCTTTTGCCAGGACCTGTTAGCCTGGGATCTACAAGGAGCCAGCACCATAGCCTCCTCCACCACCTGCATGCGTGGCAGACATCACTAGCAGATGGCAGCTTAGGGCTCCCTCACTTCCCCATCTGCATGTGAGGCAGACATCAAGACATCGTTAGTAGATGGCTTCACAGCAACGCCCCCACCGACACCCCCCCCCACACACACACCCTGCGTGTGTGGCAGACGTTGCTAGTCACCCCACCTTCTTGCATGGAAGACATCACTAATTGACAGTAGCCTAGTTACACCCCCCCCACTCCCCATCTACATATGCAGCAGACATCACAAGTCAATGGCTGCATAGCCACTCTACCCTGAACCCCTAAAGCAAGGCAGACATCACTAATAATGCTGCATGCTCACCCCCGCCGGCTTGCATGCCAGACATCACTAGCAGATTGCTGCCTATTCCCTTTGAGTTAGATTTAATGGCATAGCCTCTTGCCACTCCATTCTCAAGGGGCCACCTCCAGAGTCAGAGGCAGCCTGGAGCTAAGCCTGCTTGTCACCTGGCCGGTGAGCTGCCCAGAAGAGGCCAAGGCCAAGGCCACTGTGGTGTTCATAGGTCCTGAGCCGTGCTGGACACGGTTCGCAGTTCTCCTCCAGTTGCCTCTGACTCACAGCGCCCCCATGTGTGCAGAGCAGGAGAGGACGGCTCCATAGCACTTCCAAGCATAGGCGCTCCCGAAAGCACATTGCCAGGCCTGTCTACCTACGTGCTACCTTGAACTACCTAAGTTAAAATCAGGGACTCCCCGTGCCTGGCAGAAACTCAGAAAGGGCAAGAGATGGGGTGCACAGAGGAAGGGGAGTGAGGAGGAGAGGAAGCTCTGGAGGGAGACCCCACACTGGAGGTCCTCACCCAAGACTTGAGTCTCCAAGCACTCTCAGAGGGAGATTCAAGGGTGATGGGCAGAAACTTCTGGAAAGCTGTCTGGCCTGGTGGCTGCCAGGCCTCCTAGACATGAGAGAAGCGGCAGAGCTGATGGCTCTGAGGAAGTGAAGTCCCTGATTCTGCAGAGGTGTGAGCTGAAGAGTCAATAGAAAAGGGGTGTGTCTGCTCCGGGTGGCGGAGCTGCCTCATGTCAGACCCTGGACACCTGATTTTCAGTCTCGCCCTGGATCCACTGGCCACTTGTTCTTCACTCAGAGCCACGTCAGAAGAAAGGGCTGGTAATCCACTTCTGAAAAGTCAGCCCTGGACAATGCTGGGAGCACAGCTCTGCCCTGGGATAGAGTAGGAGGGAAAGAGAGTCAGAAATAAAGCAACCTAAAATGCAGAAAGCGGACGCACCAAGAGGAACTCAGAAGGGCAGAGAGACTGAGCACTGGGGTGGTGTGTGACACAGTGGCCAGTGTGGACGCCTGCTGTGTCAGAGAGCTGGGGGCCAGGAGAGCTTTGCTGGGCAGACCAGCGAGGGCCGTGAGCCAGCCACAGGAGGCTGGGAGGCATGAGGTGTGTCCAGGGTTTCGTAGCTGTCCAGTGGACCCTGCTTGTGCACGAGGCTCTGCAAGCGTCTGCCCCCTCAAGGCCCACTAAGCTGGACATGCGCTTAGATGGCCCCTTTTCCCAGCAAGCTTCTGAGGTCTGTGGGGCCCAAGAGAGTCCACAGATTTGAGAGCTGTGGGCCACTGGCACTTGGTTCTCACACAGATTCGAGGCCAGCAGGTGGCCGTGGGCAGTGGCCGGGGCTTGTAGGCTTTTCCTCAGGACATGTGACAAGCTGCTTCAGGCCTTTGAAATAAGAAAACGCAGTGGCTTCATCGAGCTGCTTTTAGGACCTTGGTTTAGATCTTCAAACCTAGTCGGCATGTGAGAGCACACGTGACCTGCTGCCACTTCTGCACCTGTGGCAGGCATGACTAGTCGATTGCAGACTCCTTGACCCACCACTGGTTGTTGGAGACGTTCTGGATCCAGTCCCTTTTCTTATTGAGAAGAACACCTATCTGTGTCAGGCAGCCTTGGGACGCCTGTCAGGCATGACTCTCTCTCTGACCTCTGGGCTTTTTGGCCACATACCCAGGAGGAAGAGACACATGCATGCACACACACACACATGCCCACACACACACTAGTACAAGCAGCCAGAGTGCGGGTCAAGTGAGGTCACAGGCGTCCCGCACCATGTGAACCAAGCCCACTGCAGCAGGTTGATTCTGACTCAGAGACCTGACAGAACGGAGCAGAAGTGTCCTGTGGGGAGTCCACGGTGTCACCTGTACCTGAAAAGACGGCCCCCCTCATCTCCTGTGGAACAGCTGGTGGGTTCAGACCTTAACTGCTGTGCCCCCAGGGCTCCTGATAGCTGTAAAGTTGGGTCCTGCCTGTCCTGTGTGGGGTCTGTCCCAGAACCCACCCCAGGTGGGACAGTTAATACCCTTGTCTGCTGGGGTGCTGCTTCAGGACACTGAAGGGCCCCTCTAAAGGAAAGTCGGGCCATCTAGTCCAGAAATCTCCCTGGGTGGTGCTGTGTGCTGACTCACACGGCCTCCCTGAGGTAGGGCTGATGCCATGGCTGCTGGCCTCCCAGCGCCTAGCACAGCGCCTGGTATACAGAAGATGCTCCGTAAATGCCTCGTCTCGGGAGGAGCCCAGAATCAGCAGCAATGTCTCTGGGCGCACCTCCCGCTCTGTCTTAGGGAAACTGTGGAGCCAACACACAGCTTCCCGTGTAACAGCTGACACTCCAGAACCTGGTGATGTTTTCCTGAAGCGTCTTAGCTACTGCTGGAAGAAACTTCTAGAAAGAAGCAGAGTCAGTGCCAGGAATGTCCCAGCGTGTCCCTGAGCACCTCCCCGCCTCTGAGGAGTGAACTGACGTCCAGAGAGACTTTAGGAAATAACTGTTTCAAAATCCCTGCTTAATGGTCCTGTTAGAACGAAGTCTCCCCTGACAGCCTCGGCAGGGAGCACAGGCCCAGTGGCCAGGACGCCTGGCACTCCGGTATGCCTGCTCGTGGGCTGCTCTGCAGAGCTGAAAGGACAGCATTTTCTGCAGGAGACAGCAGCCGGCCTGGGCACTCACTGCCCTCTGCCTGGGCACATCGGCGGAACCCGGATCTGGAACGTTGCTCTGTCAGGGGACAGCTGGACCCCTGCCCAGTCACCCAGCCAGCCACTCACCAGGCTCGATGGGCAGAGCTCTGGAAAGGCTCTGAGCTGACGGTGGGGACAGGGTGCGAGCAGGCTGGGCCTGGGCCTGAGCCTCTGAGCTCATAGCCGAGGTGGGAGAAGGCCGGAGAATGGGCACGTCCACCTGGGAGTGCCATGAGGCAATAGATCTGAGCAATGCAAGGGGCAGCTGGAGCCAACCAGAGAGGCCTACCCAGAAAAGGCCCGTCTGGGTGCTTGTCAGACTGCTGTGGAGTGCACGGCTGTGAGGTAGGCCGTCGGAGCGCCGATTCAGCACTTGACATACCAGCAGCAGCACAAACAAGTTTCAACAGAACTTCTAGAGTAAGACTTGGAGGAAAGGCCTGGCATCTCAGTTCCAAAAATGAGCCAGTGAAAACCTCACGGGTCCCAAATCCTTCTTTGAATTCAGTGTGGTGAGACCACAGTTGCTTTCCTTGGCTTCAGGAAAGGCCGGGCACGCAGTGGGGTCCTGTCAAGTCTCTGCCATTCAAGGCGGGGCTTGCCAGGTCAGTGGGGTGGGAAGAGAAGGTGGGAGAAGAAGAGAGTTGTATGCAGAGGGCATGTGCTTTGTCAGCGCCTGGTCCTCTTTTTTGGGGGCTGAAGGGGCTGGAGGTGGGTGGTTGGAATTCTAGCCACCTTTAACAGCCAAGGGCTGGGGAGGTTATCAGCGCCGATCTGAAATTACACCTTGAACTCAGCCAGTGAGGATCAAGTTCTTCTAGCTACTGTTCTCACAGCGTTCCTGGGTTAGGACACCTCAGCTTAGTGCTCCCACCGCGGTCTTATCAATGGAATTACCAGGCACAGAAAGTGGCACAGACAGGCTTATCTCGGGGCCCAGGCAGTAATTAAAGTATCCTATGCCACCACGCTGAGATGCTGGCAGCAGAACTTCGGGGGCGCGTTCTCGTTCTCTCGCTGCTATCCCTTGGTGGTCCCCAGCACTGTCCCTTGATGGACAGCGGGGATGGATCACTATGGGCATCGTCCCCAGGCCCTGTCCTCTACCGGTGCCCAGGCTCTGTGCCCTGCTGGTCAAATCCAAGACAATCCACACTCCCATTCCCTCCACATTTCTGGCACTGCCATCTGTCTGACTCTTGTAAGGGGGTCTTCGCCCTCATTTTACAGCTAAGAACAGAGAGCACCCTCCACCCCACCGCCCCAGCCAGGACATAGCAGACCCACCAGCCCACAGATTCTGGTATTTGCACGCCAGCGATTGCCTCAGCGGAGCTGCCTTCAACCAGCTTGCCCCAGGCCAGGCTCTGAGCTGTCCACAGGTGGCCCTCGAGCTGATTCCGACTCATGGGACCCCACGTGCATCACGTGCATCAGGTAGAGCTATGTTCCCCTGGGTTTTCAATAGCTGTTTTCGGAAGTAGATGGCCAGGCCTTCTCTTCTGAGTTTCCCAGGGTGGATTTGAACTGCCAACCTTTTGGTTGGCAGCCAAGCATGTTAACTGCATCACACAAGGACTCCAGATTCCAGGTTATTAGATAGTAAAAACAAAAGATTCGAAGGCACAATGCAGGAGCACAGCTGTCCGGCAGGGCTTCCGAGAGAGCCAGTCTCACATCTTCCTCACTGGGTTTGAACCAGTAACCTGTGGCTGGGGCTGAAGAGTCCCCTTCAGGCTCGCTGGGAGAGGTCTCCATTCTCATGCTGTGGGTCTGGGGGAGTGGGGTGCACAGGAATGCATCCTCATGAGCAGGTGGGTGTCTCAGCCCTGAGTGAGCGAGAGCGGGGAGAAGGCAGAGGCCAAGGTGCCAGCTGTCCTGTTGTCGAGTGTTTCCACAACACCTGACTGACCTCGTGAACCACACCCCCCTGCCCGGGGGTCCATTCCTGCTGTCGGTGACCCAGCCCAGGTGTCCGGGTCTGTAGATCCTCACTGAGGAGTCTGTACGTCTCACGTGGAGCAGGAAGGTGTGCGTCAGAGCTGTATCCCTTCTCCACGCAGATCCAATCTGTAAGTGAGCAAATCACTTAAAAAGCGTGTGAAGAAGAGTTCAGTGTCAAGATCAGAGGAAAGTCATCAAGGACCTGCATTATGCGAATGACACAACCTTGCTCGCTGGAAGTGAGGAGAACTTGCCGCAGAAGATGCAGGACCACAGCCCTCAATAAGGATCGCACCTCAACATCGAGAAAACAAAGGTGCGCACCACTGGGCCAGTGGCAACGTCGTGACAGACAGAGAGAAGATCGGCCTGGTTAAGGAGTCCTCCTTACCTGGATGTACAAGCAACACACTTGGCATCAGCAGGCGGAAGGGCAGGAGACATTGCCTTGGGAAAGTTCAATGTCAGCGGTCTCTCCAAATTACTGAGGTTGTTGTTGTTTAATGCCGTCGAGTTGTAGACGACTCATAGCAACCCTATGAACGAACAGCCTGAGCACTGTTCGTACATAGAGTTTCCGGAGGCAAGCCATTTCGGAAGTGGATGCCGCTCCTGCTTCCAGGCTTGGGAAAGTTCAATGTCAGCGGTCTCTCCAAATTACTGAGGAGCAAACACAATGTCAGTTTGAAGACTCAGATGTGCCCGATTCAAGCCACCCATGGCCTTGAATCACTTTCTGCGCATCTGAGAGCTGAACAGTGAATAAGGCAGAAGAATCGATGCCTTTGAGCTGCAGTGTTGGAGAAGAGCGTTGACAATCCCATGGACGGCCAAGAGAACAAGAGCTACTTCTGGGGGAAAATGCAGCCCCAGTGCTCCTCAGAAGGACGGATGGCGAAACTTTGTCTCATACTTTGGACATGTTGCTAGGGAAGGCTACTGCTTAGAGACGGGCATCATGCTTGCAGGGGTAGAGGGTCAGTGAAGAAGAGGAAGACCTTCAACCAGATGGGCTGGCACAGTGCCTGCAGCAGTGGGCTCAGGTGTGTCAGAGATGAGGAGGCTGGCACAGGACAGGACAGGGTTCAGAGCTGTGGTTCACAGGGTTGCTGGGAGTCTCACTAGACTCAATGGCACCTAACAACCTTTCGGGTAGCAGCCAGACAGGTATGCACTATGCCATCAAGGCTCCGGGCTTTGGAGGGGCAGGGGGCTACATGGGGAGTGGGTGCTAAGAAGGCAGGGATTGGGGGCCATCTGGAACTGGCCACCATGTCCAGGCCTCCCTGGCTCTTCCACCAGGCACCTGCCACAAGTTAGTCACAAGACCAGTGGTCCACTGGGCAGAGGTGTGGGATAACAGAGGCTTTGAGGGAAGCCGAGATCCTTCTGCTCCAGAGAACGGCAGGCAGGACGTCACAGTGAAGGCGATGGGGTCTGCGCCTGGCCTGGGAGAGACGCTGTCACAGGGCGTGATGGCATTTGGGAAGCGATGTAAATGTCTTCTGGGCTTTTGCTTCTCAGAGGCACACAAGGGTCTGGCCCTGGCAGCAAGAGCTGCATGTTGGTGTCAAAGAGGCCTGGAGCGTGTCCACTGGGTGCAACCTTGAAGAAGTCTCCCATGTCCACTCTGACCCTCAGTCTCTTCCTCTCAAGTGGGATCATTGTTCCTGGCACACAGGAGAATGAATAGAGCCTCGCATGTCCAGGGGTTGGCACATGCCAGCGCCTCAGGCTCAGCCTCTGACACAGCCTGGCCCTGGCGACAGGAAGCGGAGGCAGCCACGGCTCTGCCCAGGCCACGCTCTGCCATGCCGTGACCAGGCAGGCCCAGGGCGACGTGCTGCACCAAGCGAGCCTGAGTGTCCTGATGTTGGGTCATCTGGAGAGGGAGGGCTCCTGCCCTTGTGAGTTGGCACAGGATGGCACCCGCCCTGGTGATGCCAACTGCCCTGTCTGGGTGTGGGTGAATGGCTGCTACTGCCCTGGTGAGTGGAATGACCACTCACAAGGCACAATCCAACTGCTGGCACCTTGCTGGCTGAACACACAGAGAGGACACCCCTTCCTTCCAAGGACACTGACAAAGGCAATATCTCCCTCTCTGTCCACTGAGATGCCTTGTTGCTGGAGCCAGTGAAGTGGGGGGAGAAAAAATGCTATTAAAGATGGGCAGCGGGCAGCGGCCTTGGCTGACCGGGAGTAGAAGGGAACGAGGAACAAGACTAACATTAAGAAGCCGCTGTTCCCTCACTGGCCTTTTGCAATCAGATAGGGATTCTCGGTGCAGCCAGGCACCGTCAGACAGCACAGTCTGTGTGGTGGTTGTGGGGGGCCCTCGAGCCATCGTCTTCACTCCTCCCCACTCACGGGGACCCCTTGTACTCCACCTGTTTTGTGCCATCCCCATCGTCATCTGCACCACCGTGAGGTCATTCACTGGCGGATGTTCAGAAGGTAGTTGCCAGACCTTTCTTCCTATTCCATCTAAGTCCAGAAGCTTTGCTGTGAGTCATTCTAACAGCACCTGAGCCTCTACTGACAGACAGGCAGAAGCTGCAGGTGAGAGACACTAGCCAGGGATCGAACTCACCAACTGTGTGTGGAGGGCAAGAATTCCACCACTGAAAGGGCCGTTATCTCACAGAGACTTCCTAACTGGCGATTAGTCCTATCATTATATAATAACCAATGCATAAGATTACTTATATTAGTGACTATAAGCTTATTTAATTTCCTAAAAATTACGGATACAACAATTGCAGTTGTGCATCATCAAGTTGGAACTGACCCATATGTGACTCTTCAACCTGTTTTCAGAGGCGGTTAATTGCATGGGAGGAGACTGTCTATCTTTCAGCTGGTGAATTTGAACTACGTGCCTTTGGGATTGCAGCACAACTTCTTACCACTAGGACACCAAGGTCCAAGGAAAATTTGTGGTGTTGGCAGAAAGTATTGAATGCATCATGTACAGCTAGCTGAAAGATCAAATAAATCTTCTATTCATTAAAATCTTGTGTTCAGGAAGTTGTTTATTATTGTTGCGTGTCTTAGAGCTAAAACTGACCCATCGCTGACGTTCCAGTGGGTTTTTGGAGGCCGTGAATGTCATGGAAAGAGACTGCCCGTCCTTCTCCACAAAGCAGCTGGTACATTTGGACCCTGTGCCTTTGAGATTACAGCACGGCTGCTTAGAACTAGGCCACCAGAGTTCTTAAATGTATTGTATTCACTAAAATTAGTAAATGTAAGTTTATCACACTTACTAAAAATTATTACATGTAAGACTGCTGTTGTGGTGTGCCATCAAGTCTGCACTGATTGAAGCTAACCCTGCAGACGGTTTTCAGAGGCTGTAAATCTCACAGGAGATTGCCTGGCCTTTTCCTTTGGAGCAGCGGGTAGATTCAAACTGCGTACCTTTCGGATTTCAGCACAGTTTTTTACCACCAGGCCACCAGACCTCCCTATAAGACTATTGTTGTTGTTGTTGTTGTTGTTGCTGTTATGTGCCATCGAGTCGTTTGCGACACATAGTGACCTCATGTACAAGAGCCCTAAACGTCATTCTATCCTGTGCCAACCTCGCCGTCTCAAACACATTCATTCCCACCACTCTACACACAGAATCGATCCATCTCCTCGAGGGTCTTCCTCTTCTGCGCCATCCCTCCACTCTCCCAAACATGATGTCCCTCTCCAAGGACAAGTGCCTCCTTGCAACATGCCCAAAGTATGGCAGACGAAGCTTCAGAATCCTTGACTCCAGGGAACATTCCGGCTTCACCCTCTCCAGGACAAGCCTGTTTGTTCTCCTAGCAGTACATGGTATATTCAACACTCTTGGCCCTGGGGCCAAGAAACAAAAGTTGTACACTGGTCCTGGAGGACACATTCTGTCTCCTGGGAAGCCGTCCACTTGCATCAGCACCAGGCTGCAAACAGAAGACAAATGGTATTAACCCACAAGAAGTCAATCCTGGAGTGGAAGTTTAAGAGGCCTTTTTCTCAGGATCTTCCAGGGAAAGAAGCTTTACATGACAGTTGTACTTAAGAACTTTAAACTGAAGTCATACTGACCACATCATAAGAGACTGACAACACCATGATATGGTCAGAATCAGAGAAATCCTGATGGCTTGAGACTTAGGATGTCACATCAGGGGATGGTCAATGGGAGATGGGTGTTGAATGTTGTAGGCAAAAGTAGGAAGGGTTGGTGGTGGAGCAGGGAAAGGGTGGATTTAAAAAAAAAAAAACCAAAACAAAAAACACCCAAAAACCCAAAACCAACCAAACATGTAGCCGGATGGACAGCAACATTGAATATTGGTCTTTCTAACTGGTAAATGTCTTTCATCTACTCTTTTCTGTAGAATGCTTGTCTGTCAAATACTATTATGTATATTTAAAAATTGAGACAGACTAGGAAGAAGGATTGGCCATCCACTTCCAAAATTACAGGCCTTAGAATACAATAAGACTATTTCTACCAGTAAATATAAGGATAAATAACATTCTTCTTCAGAAAGCTGAAGAAGTGATGTCTTTGAATTGTGGTGTTGGTCAAGAGTACTAAATATCTCATGGACTGTTAAAATAATAAACAAATCTGTGTTGGATATGCAACCTGGGTGCTCCATGGAGGCAAGGATGTCTCACACACAGGCCATGCTGTTAGGAGGGACCAGTCCTCGGGGAAAGGCAGCATGCTGGGAAAGGTCAAGGGTCAGATGAAGATCCTCGTGGGATGACTGACACAGTGATTACGACAACGGCTTCACCTTGGTGGGGACTGGGAGAATGACGCAGGCTATGACTATGTTTCTCTCTGTTAGCAACAACGTAGTAGCAAATGCCGGGGCTGACTTTATGAAGAAGAACGTGGCATGAGGGTTGGAGGAAGAGTCAACAACCTGGGTTAAGCAGATGACACAACCTTGCTTGCTGGAAGTGAGGAGGACTTGAAGTGCTTGCTGCAGAAGATCAAAGAATCAAAGACTACAGTCTTCAATATGAATTGCATCTGAACACCAAGAAACCAGTTTCTCACCACCAATAGGCAAAACCATGACAGGTGGAGAAAAGATTAGAACTGTCAATGACTTCGTCTTCCTGGGATCCACAATCAATATTTTTGGTACTAGCCGTCGAGACATCAAAAGATGTATTGCATTGTTTAAGTCTGTTCTCAAGAACTTCTCCAAAAGGCGTAGGAACAACGATGTCAGTTTAAAGACATGCACCGGATTCAGGGCATGATTTTTTCAATCACATTCTACACATCTGAGAGCTGGACAATGACTCAGGATAAAGGAAGAAGAATTCATGCCTCTGAGCTTCACTGGAGAAGAGTGTTGGAGAAGAATACGGAATATCCCACGGACCGTCAGAAGAACAAACAAGCATGTACTGGAGAAAGTGCAGCCAGTGTCCCTTAGATACAAGGATGAGGAAATTCCATCTCACATATTTTGGGCATGCTGTTAAGAGAGGCTATTCCACCAAAAAAGACTTTCAGATGGCCAACAAGCACATGAAGAAATGTTCAAAATCCCGAGCTCTAAGAGAGATGCAAATCAAAACAACTATGAGATATCATCTCACACCAGTAACAATAGCAAAATTCAACAGAACAACAAGCAACAAATGCAGACGAGGTTGTGGAGAAACTGGAACCCTTATTCACTGTTGGTGGGAGTGCAAAATGGTGCAACCACTGTGGAAGGCAGTATGACGCTTGCTCAAAAAGTTACAAATAGAGATACCATTTGATCCAGCAATTCCACTTCTGGGAATATACCCCAAAGAGACCATAACTGACATCCAAGCAGATATATGCACACCCATGTTTATCACAGCTTTGTTCACAGTAGCAAGGAGTTGGAAACAACCTAAGTGCCCATCAACACACGAATGGATAGACAAGCTGTGGTATATTCACACAATGGAATACTACGCTGTATTGA
>NW_006399876.1:5692784-5693917 GCF_000299155.1 Elephantulus edwardii
GTAAAGAAGTGCAGCAATGAATGAATGGAAATCCAAATTCTCTGTAAATGTTCATTAAAATTATTTTTTAAAAAAATTTTAAAAAGGAAAAAAAGAATTAAAAAAAAAAGAGAGAGGCTATTCCTTGGAAAGGGACATCATGCTCGGAAAAATGGAGGATCAGACCCCAAAGCTATGCTCCACATATCACCATGCTCTGATCGCCCAGGAAAGAGAGAGCAGGTGTCCCTGAGTGGGAATTTGCAAAACCAGTGACTAATAATATTTGTTTCTGGTACATTTGGGTTTTGTCACTTGGCCCAAAGTTTACAGCGGCTTTGCTTCACATCTGTTCTGTAACATCAGGCTTGATCCTGGGAATTACGGGGTCACATGAATATCCAGCAAGTCAGTGGACTGGTAGCTTGAGGGAAAGATGGTGGCCTGCGTGGGTGGATGATTGGTGGGTGACTTGAGAGAATGAGAGGCAAGCATGGGTGAGTGATGGCTAGTGCTGGTGGATGTAGGGATGGACAAGTGCAAAAGGAGACAGGAAATGAGAGAAATAGATGCAGGGATGGATGGGCATATGCACGCACAGGTGAGTGGATGGATGGAGGGAAGGATAGACATGTACATGCACCGGTGAATGGATGGAGGAATGGGCGTATGGATGCAAAGTTGAGCAGATGGAAGGAAGGAAGGAAGGAAGGAAGGAAGGAAGGAAGGAAGGAAGGAAGGAAGGAAGGAAGGAAGGAAGAGCATGTGCATGCACAGATAAGTAGATGGGTGGAGGAATGGATGAGAATATGTACGCATGGGTGAGTGGATCGATGGACATATGTATGTACAGATGAATGGATGGATGGATGGATGGATGGATGGATGGATGGATGGATGGATGGATGAGTGGATGGATGGATGGATGGATGGATAGGATGGATGGATGGATGAGTGGATGGATGATGGATGGATGGATGGATGGATGGATGGATGGATGGACGGATGGATGGATGAGTGGATGGATGATGGATGGATGGATGGATGGATAGATGGATGGATGATGAGTGGATGAGTGGATGGATGGATGGACGGATGGATGGATGGATGGATGAATGGATGGATGGATGGATGATGGATGGATGGATGGATGG
>NW_006399876.1:5695226-5743850 GCF_000299155.1 Elephantulus edwardii
GATGGATGATGGATGGATGGATGGATGGATGGATGGATGGATGGATGGGTGGATGGGTAGATGGATGGATGAGTGGATGGATGGATGGATGGATGGATGGATGGATGGGTGGATGGATGATGGATGGATGGATGGATGGATGATGGATGGATGAGTGGATGGATGGATGGATGGATGGATGGATGGATGGGTGGATGGATGGATGATGGATGGATGGATGGATGGGTGGGTGGATGGATGGATGATGGATGGGTGAGTAGATGGATGGATGGATGATGGATGGATGGATGGATGGATGGATGGGTGGATGGGTAGATGGATGGATGAGTGGATGGATGGGATATGCTTGCACAGGTGTGTGGACGGGTGGATGAAGTGATGAATGAAGGAATGGATGAACGTGTCTTTGTTTCTGTGGTCCGTAGGAAATTGCACTGCTAACCCATTGGCTCTGGTGGTTTGTATCCACCCGTGGCTCGGTGGTAGAAAAGTGGACAGTCTTCCCTCATGCTATTTACAGACTCCAAAACCTACCGGACACTTGGCTATGAGTCAGTTCCAATTTGACAGTTATGATTTTGAGAGAGCTGTAACAAAAATCCTACAGGTGAGTGAATTTAAAGACCAGAAGTATATTTTTCCACTTTTAGGCCTACAAGCGTGGTTTTCTGAGAAGGTCATTCTGGGTTTCTGTCCTTCAATGTTCAGCAGTGTCCATTGATTCCGATTCCTGGACTTGAAGGTCTACCTGGCCCTTGTCACCTGCCTGCACTTCTGCTGAGTGCTGATGGCTTTCTCTCCAAGACACCAGTCAGGAGAGATCAGACCTGAGTACCTACTCAGCGTGCAAGGATTCTTTTTAGCGTCATGGCCGATGTCATTAACTCCACACAACATCAGCGCTTTCGTTGTTTCTGGGTGTTAACAAGCTGAGTCTGACTCCCAGCTACTCTGAACAGCAGAGCGGAACCTTGACCTTTCCTGCACCGTTCTCATGATCACTCTCACGCTCAAGTCCATTGTGAACTGTGTCCGTCCATCTTACTGAGAGCCCTCCCTGCAGGATGTCTTTTTCCAAACACTGAAAATATGTCCAAGATATGTGAAACCAAGTGTCACCATCCTCGCCTCCAAGGAGCTCCCTGCTTGAACTTCCTCCACGACAGATTTCTGTTCCTTTTGGCAGTCCATGGGCTCTCCAACGTTCTTCCCCAACCCCGTAATTCAAAGGCCTCGAATTCTTCTGTCCCCCTTTACTCGTTGTCCAACTTTCAGATATTTTACAGTTTGCTCGTGTACGCTCCACATACCAGCACTTCCTGTGTGCCCACTGTGTGCCAGGAGGGGGATGGAGAAATCATTGTCCATCCTTCCGGGGAGAACACAGCTGAACAAAGTAAGTGTTCAGTGCCAGCTGACTAGAAGGGCTGACCTACTGCCCCCCCCCCAGAAATCCCCAGTTTGCATCTGTTCCTCTGAGTGCCTCCAGGTGCACATGTGGCTGGGGGTCCTGGCTTTCTCATCTTCCCTTTGGAGCGGACGCTCAGGGATGGGGAGGTATTCAGTCTCAGTCACCCCAATATCAAGGACACCCACTTCCTTTGCACCCTCCTTTTATGATCATCAGAAATAGCACAACCATGGATCTGCAGGTCTCCTTGTCCTCCTCCCACACCCTCTCCCTGTGGCATGGTGTTTTCCTACTGGCCATCACTCTCTAGAACATTCCACAGAGGCCAGCTGGTGACCCTCGCAGATGGAACCCGAAGGCACGGCTAAAGGAAACATTGGGAGCTCTTGGGCAGAACTTGGCTGACCATTGTCGTGACAGTGATGGCTTGCAGAGCTGGTAATGGCCTGGGCACACAGTAGGTGCCCCACACAGGTACACAGAGTGACAGAGCACAGCTCGGACAGAGTCCCACTCCCTCCTCTTTACAGCTGTTTGGCCCAGGGCAGGCCAGGAGCAACCTGAAGTGACAGGAACCCTGTAAGGACTCACCACGGAGGTCTGCCTGGCCTGAGGGGGTGCTCACCCTGCCTGTCCCCCAGCCGTGGGCCCCACGCTCACCTGGTGGTGGCTGAGGCCTCACCTCCACCCTGTGACTGCGGGAGCTCCGGGTGGCCTGCTGGGAGCGTGGGAACTTCCGGCCTCCTGTTTGTCTTGGGCACTGGGGTGGGGCCGCCTCCCTGTCAACTCCGGCACCTCTGCCAGGTCTCAGAGCCGCCGGTGAGACACAGGATTGTTCCTGGAGGCCTTTGCTTTCCTGGTCACACAGGTGATTCAGCTGAGATCTGAGCCTGCCCCTTCCCTCCAGGCCAAGTCAGCGCCGGGTACCCACCAGTGCACACTCTCAAAGGGGCCACATGTTACCTGAGGAATGGTGGGGCCAGGGGACTTGCCTGGTCTGAGGTCCCTTGTAGGAGCCCTGGTGGTCTAGAGGTAAGAAGCTGTGCTGCCAGCCTGAAGGTACACAGTTCAAATCCACCAGCTGCTCTGAGGAGGAAGATGGACAGTCTCCACCTGTGCATTTGCTGTCTCTGAAAGCCCTCAGGAGGGTCAGCTGGGAGTCAACTGAGACTCGACGGTAACCTGCCCTCTGTGGTGGCTCCGGGGGCACCGTGCTTAAGTGCTCAGCTCCTAACGAGCAGGTCAGCAGTTCAGAGCCCATCAACCCCCCTGCAGCAAGGGGATGGGCGACCTGCTCGCCGGAAGGTTTATAGCTTTGGAAGGCCGCGGGCTGTTCCATCCCATCTCACAGGGTCGCTGTGAGTGGGAATCCACTCAAAATTGGAGGGGGCATATATGCTTGGGTTTGGGGGGACCTGCAGTGATCCCCACATCCAGCACAGGAGCCAGCCTGCATAAGGGCTGAGATGCTTTTGGGTGGATCAATTTCTTCAGTTCTGGTGAGACCCCTACCTTGTCCCCAGCTCCTCAGGGCAAGGCCTCTTCAACTCCCACTCCACACCATGGCGGCCTGCGCAGGTGGGGGACCCCTTCACCAAGGTGCCACCCCTCAGCCTCAGTGTCTCCGTGTCCCTGGATCTGTGTCGCCTGCTGCCTTGTCCCCAGCGCTGGTGTCCTGCACACCTTCCTTGCTTGTTGGGAGGCCCAGGAGGCCCTGGAGGCCCTGGAAGTAAGCAGCAGTAGCTGGAACCTTCCTCAGAGCGGCCCCGCTGGGGTTAAAGAAGCTGCATCTCCAACAGGTGTTGATGATCACTATCATCACTCGATCCTCCTGGGGCTTGAAGAAGTGACTTCAATGCTCAACCCGGAAAAGCCGCTGGCCGGGGTTCCCGGGGTGTGAAATGTCAGCCTTCTCCCATGGCAACAGTGACATTCACCTGCAGGCACTAAAAATAGACCCAGGTGAACCAGGGTGTGTGTGTGTGTGTGACACTCGGGGGTGACGTCTGAGGCCCTGTGGCAAGACGAGGCCTTTGTGGCTTTCTCTTAGGGACGTGAACTTGAGGGGAGCCCAGGGGACTCAGGTCTTGGAGAAATGACGCCATGTGTAAAATCCAGACAGATGCGAGCTGGCGGGGCCCGTCCGCAGGCTGATGGGGTAGGTCTACGGGAACACTTAGACCCTGCATGATTCACAAGCTTTGCGGTGGGTGCTGCTGGCCTGGGAAGAGCCTCTGGACCAGGGCTGCCCAATAGAGCTCTAGTGACCAGTCTCTAAAACATCAGCTGGGGACAACTCTCTGTCCTTCCTGGCCACACAAGATTCCATGAGTCTGGCTGACTTGATGGCATTGATCAGCAGCTCGTAGATACTGAGCTCTTGAGAGGTGATTGTTGCAAGTAAGTGTCTGCATTCTTTCTCGATTGTTTTAATCCACTTAAATTGAAATGTTGTGAGGTGCCGTGAAGTCAGCTCTGACTGAGCTCGGGCGGAGGGGCCGTGGGCGACAGACTGGAGCTGGCCCTGTTCGCAATCTCAGGATGTGCTTAACGGCCACTCTGCCCGTCCACCTTCATGAGGGTCCTCCTCATTGCCACTGACCCTCCACTTTTCCAGGGATGATGCACCTACAGTGTGACTAGTGGTCAGTGAAGAGCCCGGGCCACTCAGTGGTTAAAGCCTTCGACTGCTAACCTAAAGTCTGCCAGTTCAAACTCCCCAGCTGGCCCAGGGAGGAACGACGTGGCAATCTACTTCAGCAAGGATTTTCGACTTTGGGAACGCTGCGGGCAGTTCTGCTGGGTCCTGCAGAGCTGCAGCGGGGTTGGGCTTGGTTTTTGTGAATGTCTAATGGAGACCTGATACTGGGAGCTGAGATTCTGGGAGCTATGTTACCGGTATGTCAACTACACGCAGGGTCACCCCGGTGGACACGTTTCAGGGGTGCTTTCAACTAAGAAGAGAGGCCCGCTGCTCTATGTCCGAAATACAGCGCACAGAAACGTGATCTTTCACTGCGAACACTGGTTGATATGGGGCTGCAAGATGAGTCTCCTGAAGTGGAAGGTGCTCAGAATGCCCAGTGGCCATACAGCGGCCATCGGCATGTCCAGGCCTATGAGGATGGTGAACGGGACAGCACTTTGTCCTTTCACACGCGGCGGCCATGGAGCTGGCTCCGTGGCCGTGAGCTGGAGCGGCTGGTGCTCTAGACATGAGAGGGACATGACGTGGGGCGTGGAGGCATGCTGTCCCCTCCTGGTGTCTCCACCGTGTCGCTGCACAGGCGCCTGTTTCTGTTCTCTGCTTGTTCTGTTCTGTCCCAAAGGCTGTGGCCATCCCGTTCGTCCTCCTGAAACCCCCCACCCAGGGCCCAGGCCTTGAGGAGCGCTCATTAGAAGCCTCACACCGCTGTGGGACCTTGGGCTTCCGTGTGCGGGCTGTGCTCTCACAGCAGAGAGGCGGCTGCCATTAGCCTCGTCATTTTGCAGACGCGTCGCAACAAATATGGTCCAAAATCATGTGGAAAATAAACCTTCCATGATGCAGAAACTAAAGCTCGAAGAAGGTCCAGGAACAGAGAAAGGAAATGTCAGACGTGGCCCCAGGGTTGTAGTTATAACCCCCAACTCAACGCCTTCTAAAGGACACTGTGCACCGCACACGCAGATACAAGAATGGAAAGCAAGACACAGAACCTCAGCCCACTGTTTCCTCCACTAATAGTCAACATTGGTTGAAGGGATGGATGGATGGATGGATGGATGGATGGATGGATGGATGGATGGATGGATGGACGGACAAATGCATGGACAGATGATCAGTGAATCAATGGTGGTAGACGGACAGAAGTGGATGGAGGCATTGATAGATTCGCTGAGGAAGTGATGATAGTAGAAGGGAGCTCTATTGGCCTCGTGGATAGGGAGTTTTGCTGCCAACTCAAACATGGGAGGTTCAAATCCACAAGCTGCTCCAGACGGGAAAGATGGACAATCTCCTCCCACGTGATTTAGAGCCTTGGAAAACTTGCTGGAGGGTCAGCTGTGGGTTGATTCTCACTTGATGGCAATGAGTTGGATTGATAATAGTAGGAGGTGGGTGGGTGGATGCATCAGTGATTGGACAGATAGGTGGCTTCAATAGATGGATTATGGGAGGACGGGTGGGTTGATATGTGGGTCAAAGAGCTCATGATACTAGATAGGTGGAAAAAAGGGTCAGTGAGTAGCTTATAGAAGATAAATGGACAAACGGACCCATGAATGGATGGATTGATGACAGTCAATGGGTGGATAAATGAACTCATGAATGGATGGGTGCGTGCATGCACTGATGGACGGACTGATGGATGGACTGTAGGTGGGTGCATGGATGTGTGTGTGCGTGCACTGATGGACGGACTGACGGACAGACTGATGGATGGACTGTAGGTGGGTGCATGGATGTGTGCGTGCGTGCACTGATGGACTGACTGATGGACGGACTGACGGATGGACTGATGGATGGACTGGCGGACGGACTGATGGATGGACTGATGGACGGACTGATGGATGGACTGTAGGTGGGTGCACGGATGGGTGCATGCGTGCACTGATGGACGGACTGATGGACGGACTGATGGACAGACTGATGGATGGACTGATGATGGACTGATGGATGGACTGTAGGTGGGTGCATGGACGGGTGTGTGTGTGCACTGGTGGATGGACTGATGGATGGACTGATGGACGGACTGATGGATGGACTGATGGATGGACTGATGGACGGACTGATGGACGGACTGATGGATGGACTGTAGGTGGGAGCATAGACGGGTGCGTGCATGCGTAGGTGAGACGACAACCCAGCATTAGAAGTGAGCTGGTAGCTAAAAGGTCCTAGGTCAGGAAGAGAAAGAGGCACCTGTCAGCTTTTTTCTTAACTCCTTTTCTGGTTTATCGAGGAGTCATCCTGTGAAAAGTTCTTGGAGTCTTTTGTTTGAAGAGATAAAGTCTTTGGTCGTGGTGAGTCAAGAGAGCCCTGGGCGGTGTGAAGGCCCCTCCTGTTCCTCCTCCCCACACTGCTTTCCCATGGGAAGGTTGAGAAACAATAGCAATTTCTTCTGAATGGAACGCTCCTCCGAGCCAAAGAGTAAACACGGTAAGAGCCGGAGTGGATGTGTAACTGCCCGAGCAGGTAATTACATAACCAGGACATACCTGGGAGAGGCGCCCGTCCAGGGGGATTTTAACAGTCTTCGGGGAGGGGTGGGCTGGGGCACGCCCAGGGCAGGAATGGTGGCAGGTACCAGCTGGCTGCTGCCTCCAGGGAGGGCGGAAGGAAGCAGTCAAGTGTCATTGACCGAGGGCCTCGTGCACTGCAGTCGTTCCGGGGCTCCAGCTCTGCGGGTGCTACCGTTCAGAGTCCGTTTTTGTAGGCTCACTGAGAGGCAGTCCTTGTGGGTAGAGGCTCGGGCAGGTCAAGCCCAGCTCACAATCTGACCAAGCGGGGCCCTCCCTCACCTGTCCTTCTTCACTCCCTCTCTCCTCCCTCCTTCCTCCAGACCTTTTCCCTCCTCCCTTTCTCCCTCTTTGCCCCTCCCTCCCTCTCTCCTTCCCTAGGTGTTTCTTCTCTCCCACACCCACGCACTGACCCACCCGGCCAGCCCCTCATGATGGTTTTCTTGCTCCCAGTTCTGTCTCAACAACAAAAGCACAACTAGGACTCGGGCCACAGCCTCTTGTACAGAATCAGCTACGGATGGAGCACACAGAGCCCCGTGGGTGTAAGAACGGAATGCTGTGCCTGCCCACGTGCTGGGATGAGGAGGGTCTAAGAGCTGCCCACGTGCTGGGATGAGGAGGGTCTAAGAGCTGTCTCCTGTTCTGTCCGCAGGGCCACTCAGTTCAGGCCCACACCCCTAGGGTCAGCAGAGGTCTCCACGGAGCCCCGTGCGGGTGCAGCCTTGGGGCTAGGAGTCTTGAGCTGGACAGGAAGGGCCCTGAGAAGTCCCAACACATCGTCCCTGGCAGGGAGTGGGGAGGGCCCCTGGCAGCCAGGCAGCCACACCCAGGACCTGGGGGAGCCCTGAACACATGGAACCAGGTGTGGCGAGCCAAGGACAGGTGGCACAGAGCACCGGCTGGGCCCCTGGGCTCCAGGCAGTCAGGCCCAGCCCTCGACATGTGACCTTGGACAGGCACCTCAGCTCTCCCAGCCTCAGTCTCCCCATCTGTGACTTGGGTATGACTGGATACACCGGTGAAACCACGTGTCGGGACAGAGTCCGGTGCACACTGACTGTCCCTCCAGCCCAGCTGCCCCTACGCTTTGAACCTGACTCTCCGTGGCTGCCTGGAGTGCCCAGGTCCAGATGGGTGTCACCTGCAGAGCAGGTACAAGCAAGCCCATCACCAAGAGGCCTCCCCTGTCCCCTGTGCCAAGTGCCACGCCACCTTACATAAGCTGCCCACCCCTCGACAGCCACGTCCGGGCCCGCCGGCCCGTGTTGCCACGTAAACAGAGCTCTGTGTTTACCCGCCGGGGGAGGACAGGCCTGCCTGGCCAGGCGGGAGATGAGCTCAGAGGCCCGGAGCTCTGATTTCTGCTACGCTCCATGTCCACACATCCTGTGCCCAGCAGCGAGGTCATGGGAACACAACACCCTGGGAGCGCCATGGGCCTCGGGGAACAGGCTCCAGTGACACAGCTCACAGCCTCGGGGAGGCAGGGCATTGCAGGAGGTGGTGTGTCCCTCAGAGGTACCGGGAGGAATGGACCATGGCCAGCTCTTAGTGTCCCCCTCGAGGCCCCAGAGGCCTTTCTGCTGTGAGCAATGGTCAGCTGCTCAGGACAGGAGGGGACTGGGAGTCTGGAGTAGCCCCATATGCAAAGGCAGCTCAGTTCCTCCGCAGTACCCAGCTTCCCCTGAGAACCCCCCATGTGCAAGCAGTCACCTAGGGCCACTTCAAGTGAGCATACTTGGCAGCTAAATGAAAGGTTGGCGGTTCAGGTCCACCCAGAGGTGCCTCGGAAGAAAGGCCTGGCAAGTCAGTGCCCCCCAAATCAGCCACTGAACACTTCAGAACTTCCAGCTCTGCCCTGACACCGGCGGAGTGGCTGGGAGTCAGGGTCAGCTCTAGGGCAAGCAATTTTTCTTACGTGCACAAGATGTTACATGTCACCTTAACACCCTTACCGATCTAGGGGTACGTCACCCTGTTCTGTGCAGGGAGGGGCTGAGGCTTGGAGAGGCCAGAGACTGACCTGAGACCACACCAAACATGATGCCATTTGCCAAGGACTGACCTTTCCTGATTACATGTCTGAAATAATGTGACCCGAAGTCCCCCCACCCCCGCTTCTGAGGACCACTCTGGCTGCACCTCTTTCAAGACCGATTTGTTTGTGCTCGTGGCAGTGTGTGGTCTGTCTGATACTCTTCGCCCACGTAATTCAGACACCAAACCTTCCTTCAGTCTTCTTCCTTCATTGTCCAGCTTCCATGAGCATATGAGATGATTGAACATGACTTGGGTCCAACACTATTTGGCGTTCAGGGTGACATCTTTGCAAGAGTTGACACCACTCACAGATCCATGACTAATGTGAGCATCTCAGTGACGGAGATGGCATCACTGGCCTTGTGGCACCATCAACCCACGGATTCTTGGCTGAATGCAGAGAGGTAGATGGACAAGCAGGCAAGGTGCAGAGATAGATGAACACATGGATAGAGGATGGGATGGAAAGGTGGGCAGATGAATATTTGGATTGGAGGAAGACTCCTCAACACCCTGAGTTACGTAGATGGCACGGCTTCGCCTGCTGATTGAGAAAAGGTTGTGAAACACTTGCTGAAGAAGATCAAGGACTACAGCCTTCAGCGTGGATTGCATCTCAGCATCAAGAAGACAAAGGTCCTTACTGTATGGCCAACAGACCAGGCTATTACAGATGGCGAAAGGATTGAAGTGGTCAATGATTTCATCCTGCTTATCAACAATCAACACCCTTGGTACCAGCAGTTGGGAAATCAGGAGACGTATCGCACTGGGCAAGTCTACAGCCAGGGACCTCTCCAAAATGCTGAAAAGCAATGACGTCCGTTTGAAGACTAAGGTGTGCTTGACTCAGGCCATAGTCTTCTCTATCATGGGCTACACACTGGACAGCTGAATGGTGAGTAAGGATTACACAAGAAGAATCAATGCCTCCGAGGTATTGGAGAAAGAAGAATGCTGAACATGTCATGGACTGCCAAAAGAACAAACAGATATGTCCTGGGGAAAGTGCAACTGGAGGCCTCCTTGAAGGCAAAGATGGCAAAGCAGTATCTTTCGTATTTTGGACATGTTCCCAAGGCCATTCCTTGGACGGGGACATCACGCTTGGAAGGAAGAGGGTCAACAAAGGAGAGGAAGACCCCCAGGAAGATAGACTGGCACAGTGAGGTCAGCAGTGGGCTCTAGATGAGGACGGTGGGTGGCACAGGACAGGGCAGGGTTCAGGTCAGTTGTCCATAGGGTTGCAGTGAGTCTTACTACTCAATGGCACCTAAAAACAACAATGGATGGAAAATGGGGACACCTTACAGATGAGATGCCAGGTTCAGAGAGGCCAAGGACTTGCCCAAGGTCATATAATGCAGGAAGAGCTGGGACCCAAACCCAGAGCATGCCTGTGCACCGAAGGAACCCCGTGGATGGATGGATGGATGGATGGATGGATGGATGGATGGATGGATGGATGGAATCTTCAAGGCCCATACTTAGAACCTACATACTGTAATCCCTCTAACCTGGCTACCTGCATGATGGGGCCCAACTCTGGCTTAAACACTAATAGGCCTTCCCCAGTGCCAGACAGCATGGACACAGGGCAGTAAAATATCAGCATCACTCAACACTCCAAAAGGCCTGTGTCCAAAAGGAATAACGAGGCTCAGTGTTTTGTCATGAAATCAACAAACCAACTGCCAAGAACCTCTGTAACAAGCAAGGATGTCAGTTTGAGGACTAAGGGACACCTGATTCAAGCCATAGTCTTGTATTTTGGTTTGAACCTTCTTTATGGTTTTATCGTGTTTCACTCCTGTATAATTCTTTTTCCACTCGCTCCCTACCCTCACCACATTCTGCAACCCTGTGATTTCCCCTCTTCCCCACCCTCAGCTTCTCTGCTCCTTCCACTTCCCTTTTTGTACATCTGTATCTCTTCAGATGCATGTGGCATTTGGGCTTTGACTAAGGAAGACTGAAGAAGAATCAATGGACTTGAATGATTGTATTGACAAAGATTATTGAATAGAGCGTAGACTGTCAGGAGAGCAAACAAACAAGCCTTGAAGAAAGAGGTGCAGCCTGAGTGCTCCTGAGAAGCAAGGATTTAGTCCAGTGTGTGTGGCTGTGTTATCAGGATAGGGAATTCCCTGGAGAAAGACATCATGTTGGCAAAGTAAAGGGTCAGAAAGCAAAGGGGACCCTCAGGGAGCCAGAAGGACACAGCGGCTCCAGCAATGGACTCACAGCGGTGATTGTGAGGATGTCGCAGGGCTGGGCGGGCTCTGTTACGTCACGCATAGGACAGGGCAGGCTCCGCTCTGTTGTGGGCAGAGCAGGGCTGGGCAGGCTCTGTTAAGTCACACGCAGGGCTGGGCAGGCTCCTCTCTGTCACACGCAGGGCTGGGCAGGCTCCGCTCTGTCATGCACAGGGCTGTGTAGGTTCTGTTCTGTTGTAGGCAGAGCAGGGCAGGGTTGGTTCTGTTATGTCATGTGCAGGGCTGGGCAGGCTCTGTTCTGTCGCACTCAGGGCTGGGCAGGTTCTGTTCTGTTGCGTGTAGAGTTGCTATGACTGGGAACCAGCTTGGTGACACCTGACACATTAGCAGCCAGAGTGCTCCTTGGAGACAACGGTGACGAAGCTTCATCTCTTTGGGCATGTTGCTGGGAGAGGCTATTCCTTGGAAGAAGATGCCATGCTTTAAAAGGTCAGCAAAAGAGAAGAAGACTCCCCACCCCCGCCCCCCAGCAGGATGGATTGACACAGGAACTGCAGCAATGGGCTCAAACATGTCAGAAAATGTGAGGATGGCACAGGGTAGGACAGGGTTCAGAGCTGTTGTTCATAGGGTCACTGTGAGTCACACTCGACTCAAAAGCACCTAACAACAAAAACAACAGCAGTCTGCTTCTGCACCTCCCACTCTTAGCCCTGTCCCCTCCTCAGTGCTTCCCACCAGCTTGGAGCCTCCAGCTGGTGGGTCCCTAGCACCTAGCATCTAGGGGAGTGGACTGGCTGCCCTGAGGATGGGTGAATGCAGTCCCCCCTCCAGGGCCCTGAGCACCGTGGACTTGGGTTCCCAGCAGCAGCCCTGGGCTGGCCTGACCACTGTGCATGCAGGGATCCCTCCTGCCCCACTGTGCCCTCCTCGACCTGACCCACTGTACCCGCCTCGATCCCCCAGCAGCCTCTGATCTGGGTGGATCCTCTTTTGTTGATTTAGTATAGAGTCTGGTTCCCAGCGGATCTGCCAAGGGCCCTCCACACCTCTTTCCGGAAGGGGTTTTCCTAATCCTCCAGCAAGGTTTTCTTATCACTCCCTCCGGAGCTGGTGGCTACTTCTCCTCCCCTTGACATTCCTGCCGCGGGCCTCTCCCCGTCTCCCCACTGCCTCTCAGCCAGGACCTCCTGGGCCAGCTCTGGACAGCCTTGAGTCTCCAGGGCCTGCCCGGTACACACCGTCCACGGCTCCCTTCACCCGTTCACTCTGGGCTTTGGGATTTGTTTGTTCATTTTTTCTTTGTGTTTTTTTTATATATTATTATTATTTTAGGGGTTCCCATTCACATCATGTTATTTTCTTCTGTTAGTTGCCTTTGGGTGGAATCCAAGCCTCGATGGCCTCAGGGTCGGTGGAGCCCACAGACCCCACTGCTGCTGCGTTGACCCTGACTCACGGCGGCCGTAAAGCGGGTTTCCACACAGCAGATCTTCCCAGGAGTGGACGGCTTCATTGTCCTCTTACTGAGTGGCTGCTGCATTTGAACCAGCACCCTTCCGGTTGACAGCCCGACAATACACAACAGGCCACGAGGGCTCCACACTGGAGTTCCTGACTGGTGCCAATACCTGCTAACAGAAAGGCCGGTGCTTTGAGTAGGAAGAAAGGCCTGGGGACTGATAGCCTGAAAAATCAGGGAGTGAGGTCCCTGGCAGGGCCCAGTCCTACCTGTCACGCCTGGAGTCAGGATCTACCCTCCAGCAGCTAACAGTCGCCACCCTGACGGAAGCAGATCGTCAGGCCTTAGTGTCACTGGGTGGGTTTGAAACACCGAACTTTGGATTAGTGTTGCTATGCCATCAAGTTGGAATCGACTCAGAGCTGACCCTCTAGTGGGTTTTCAGAGACTGCAAATCACATGGGAGGAGATTGTCCCTCTTTCATCCTCTGGTCAGCTGGTGAATTTGAACTGCCTGCCTTTGGGTTTGCAGCACAGCTCCTTAACCACTAGACCAGCAGAGTCTAGTGAAAATTGCCGCTGCTGCTGCCTAACCACGTTGATTGGGGGTCCCCACAGCTGTAGTCCCTCCAAAGACAGTGCTTTTTCTCAGGAAGCAGAGACTGGAGGGTGGGGCGGACCTTTCAGACTTGCAGGGGTTCTCTTTCGGAGTTCCTGGGAAGTCACAAAGCCCAGTGCATTGTGCCACTGTGCAGATGGGTAAATAGAGGCTGGCAGTTGTTCTAACTTGCTCTTGACACAGGCTGAGTGACAAGGTCGGCCTTCACTGCCTGACACTGGTCACCATGACTGGGGACAACTTGGTGACAGCAGCTCCAGGGAATGCAGCTGGTAAACCCAGAGGTGAGTCAGTAGAAAGGTCTGGCAACTTCTGAGGAACCGGCCCTGAAAACCGCAGGAATCACAGTTCTGCCCGATACACAGGAGCCCCAGGACCTGAAGTCGACGCCATAGCAACTGGGTCTGGGAGGGCTGCTTGGACTGGGAGTCCCAATGCTTCACCGACAGCATCCACACTATGACCACTGACCACTCCGAGCCCCAGGCCGTAGGGAAACCACACAGAATCTCAGAAGGGGCCCTTGCCCTGGTCCAAACAGCCCACGTCCCATCTGGCACAGGTACCTGCTGTCCACAAGCTGCCGACACCTGTTCTCACCCCTCAGGGGGCACCTTCTCTTGAAACTGAGGCCAAGACCCCTCGTAGCTGATCCTGTGTGATGACATTCCTGGGACAAGACCCCTCTTACCTCACCTTGTGTGATGACGTTCCTGGGCACTGGGCTTGGTGCTGGTGACGTCATTAGTTTTTCTTGGAGTGGGTGCTCGAGAAGTCACAGCTAGGAGGCCCACGGCCGAGCAAGGAGGTGAGAGCCCTCACACCCAAGAGACGGACAGCACCTCCTCCAGGGCAGATTCCTGCCCCAGCAGGCTGCAGTCTACGTGAGAGCAGCAGCCTCGGCAGAGAACCAGACGCCAGCGTGAGACAGCGCTGACCTGGGACTGCTGCCCACAGAGGTGAAACAAGAGATCTTCTCCCAGACTTGCTAGAGCACCGAGGGGAGATGCTGGAGTGGCCAGCACTAAGGCTGAAGGGCTTGAGAGCGTGCTTGAGACATCCTGACTGAGGCTTTGTATCCTGTTGACTTCCCTGATAAACCCCATGAACTTGAGCCTGGTTCTGTGGGGTCTGTGTGGCCACTGCAGTGGGTTTTGGACCCAGGAGGAGAGCAGAATAACTGGTGCTGGATTTAGTTGAAGTAGGTGTTGGAGCATGGGGGCCACGTCTGAGTGTAGTAGTTGTGTACTGTGGATGTTGTTGATGGGGACGGTTGCCCTTTGTGAAGTTAACAGAGGCCAGATTCAGCTGTTACTGCACTACTTCCACTCTTTGCATGGATTACAAGGATGGCATATAACCGGGAAGAATTTAGTTTTGCTGCCAGTGAGGTCCCTCTGAGTTGGAACTGAGTTGATGGCAACCATCATTGGTTTTACTTCTCTAGAGAACACAGCATAAGACATCTCAGAAGCCTCTCTCTCTGTCACAGGGACACAGCTGACAGCTCTGCAGGCCCCACTTGGCAGTCTGTCTTCTGTGTTATTCCTGCCGGCTTCCAGATGGGTGACATGATCCAGGCCTGCCTAGGATTGATCAGTGGTGCCCTGTGGGGACCAGGCACCTCCCTTCTTCTCCATCACATCTCAGTGCCAACAATGGGACCTGCCTAGAACCCAGGATCACAGATAACCCAGTGCCAATGGGTAATTTTGAACCCCTGATGACTTCATGTATGTCAGAGTAAAATGTATTCTTAGTAGGTCTCAGTGACTGATTTTTCAGAAATAAAGCATCAGGATATTCTTCTCAGGCACCTCCGGGTGGACTTGAACCGCTAGCCTTATGGTTAACAATCACCACAGTTCATCATTTGTACCGCCCAGGGACTCTCTATGGCACATAGGAATTTAAGAAATACTTGTGGAATGTGAGAATGTGGGGCTTCACCTCAAACTCTTGTGGCATCTTCACCCCTCTGGCTTTCACTGAGTCCTCTGCACCATGGCGATCCAAAGCGGGTCACGGCCACTTTCTACCAGCCTGGGCTGACAGGAGGCCTGAGGAGGACCGTGCTGAAACCCTTGAAGTCCCAGCATAGTTAGTGTCATGCTGTATACAGTAGGCACTCAGACAGTGCTGAGCATTCCTACGCTGTTCTCTCCCCAGTCCCCACCTGGATGTGTGCCATGTGAAATGAATGTTTCCTGTCGTGTTTATTTTTGACAACCTTCAAGTAAGTTAGAAACACCAAGAAAAGTCAGTGGACTGATCAAAACACAGAGATCATCAATAATAAAGAGTCCGCCGTCTATAGGGCAAGCTGTCTGATGAAACGCTGCTGGGCGATAGCGTGCCTTCCAGAAAGGAAGGGAAGACCAAGTCTCAGGTGTTGTCTCCTGGCTGCAGACAAGTCTCCCGTGCTCATCTGCTGAGGACGCCACCACCAAGTGCCACAAGCTTGTTCTTAGATGCCGTCTGGTAGGTCTGAACTCATGGTGACCAGTGTGCTCTGCTTGGAGGACACGGCCCACCTTTCTCCTGAGAGGATTTGGTGGCTCATCCTGAACCTTTGCACAGCAATCCAACGCTTAACCCACTGCACTGCTGGCTGGCTCATTAACATCACGGTATTGGCCTTGCTGGTGACCAACAAGTCAGAATCAACTCACGGCTGACCCAGGCGGGGGGTAGGGGAGTGGGGGTTCTAGGCTGTAAACCACGTGGAAGTAGATACATCACAGTATTGGCCTTGCTGGTGACCAACAAGTCAGAATCAACTTATAGCTGACAGAGGCGGCGGGGGGTGGGGGCTGGAGGCTGATGGGAGTGGGGGCCGTGGAGGCTGTAAACCCCACGGAAGCAGACTGCCCATCTTCCTCCCACAGAGCACCTTGTTTCTCAGCCCCAGCTGGTCTGTGCCCTCTGCACCATCACTGGTCTGTTTGAGGCCATTGTTGCAGCCGCTGCATCAGCCCGTCTTGTCTGCCTCTCTTCCGCTGGTCCTCTACCAAACGTGATGGCCTTCTGCAAGGACCGGCCTCTCCTGATACATGCCTGAGATATACAAGTTCCATCTTCACCTTCTAGGAGCATTTTTTGGGAAGCAGGAGTGGCATCCTCTTCCTAAACAAACACGCCTCTGGAAACTCTATGAATTTTGAGAAATGATGATAGTTATAGAAAGGCTTCAGGTCTTTTGTTCATAGGGTCGCTATGAGTCGTGCTTCAGTTAGTGACAATTATCAACAACAACAACAACAAGAAGGCTCATTTTAGCCACACTTTTTCTGAAACAGACACATTTGTGCCTTCTTCTGGCGTGGTTCAAATCCACAAGCAGCTCAGCAGGACAAAGAGGGGAAATCTCCCTCCAGGCATTTTACAGCCTCCAAACCCCACGGGAGGGTGAGCAATCACTTCCCACTGGAAGGTCACCAGCAATACCAATGCCATGAGACATTCTTTATTTTTTATTTTTTTATATTGAATTTTATTAATTTTAATGAACATTTACAGAGATTTTGGGTTTCCATTCATTCATTGTTGCACTATTTTCTCTACCCTTCCCCCCAGTTCGTTCCTCTTTTTTTCCCCTCTTGAAAGACTGTTTTAATTGTCCCATTGCCACAGTGCTTGTCAAAGTCAGTTCTGATTAATCTCCTTTGACAGTGTGTCCTTTGCCATTCCCTATCTCTCCTCCCTGAGAGAGACTTCACCCTGATTCATAAGGAAAAGGGGATGGCATATTCTCCTAGCTACTTCCTGCTGAAAAGGGACACTATAGGTTTCAGGGTGAAGATCTCTCACTACTCTAAAGGGCCCCTTTGGCAATAGGAAAAACACAGACTATTGTGGAGATTGATTTTGGAATTTAGATGCACTGTTATCAATTGTGCTTAGCTGTACATGTTCATATCCTTGAAGATGTATCATGGAACTGTTGCAGTCTAGAAGACACAAATTTAACTAACAAGTTAAAAGTACATGAGTCAAAAATTAAAAGCAATAATATTCCAAGTAGAGGTTCTAACAGTGGCACAAATCAAGTTACAGAGGGAAGGTAGTTCTTAAAATAAAAGGCTTATTGACTAGTACTTTATCTATTATAGTATAAAGGTTAGGAACCACAAGATGGAGAGGCTCAACTATGTCATGTATTGTTCTTAAGTCCTGGACCAAATTCCATCTACCACTGGGTTGTTTTACAGCTTGGAAATCCGCATGCATGGCAGAGGTGAAGTAAGGAACTGCTTATGAGGTTTTCCGTCAATTCCAACAACTAAGAAATAGTGAGAAGAGTTGGGACCTCAGAAGGCCTTTAGGACCAAATAGTAGGCTCTTGCGTCCAGGAAAAAATGAATATACTTACCCGTAATGTTAATGCTAACCCACAGCTCTTCTGGGAGAATCTAAATCTTTGAAGCATCCTCCTTTGTTTCCAGCTGGGAGCTGGGGCCTGTCAGTCCTGTCAGCCACGAGGACCTGATGTGGGCCACCCTTGGCCAAGTGGCTAAGGAAACATTCTATAGCCTAGTAGGTTACATGTTGGATCACTACATACAGGTTGTCAGTTTGAGACCACAAAATCTCAGCAGGAAGATGGACAATCCAATAGCAAGAGCAGCAGCCTAGGAAACAATTCGCATGTCTATCAAAGGACAAACAGCTAAAAAAGCTGGGTGCCTTCACACACTAGAGCTCTGTGCACTGAGGACGAGTTCTAGAAACTACACTGCTGGTGTCATGGAGGAGATGATAACCCATAGTGACCCTATGAACTGGAGCCTTGTCCGATCTGCACCATCCTCATCATCTCTGACATACTGGAGCCCATTGTTGCGATTACTGGGTTAATCCATTTCATTGAGGGGCTTCTTCTTTTTTTGCAGACCTTCTATCTTTCCAAGCATGAAGTCCTGGTGGCCTACTCGTAAGAAACTGCACTGCAATCCCAAAGGTACACAGTTTGAATTCACCAGTTGCTCGAAGGGAGAAGGATAGGCAATCTCCTCCCATACGATTGACAGCCGCTGAAAGCCTGCTGGAGGCTCAACTATGGTTCGGTTCCAATTCTATGGTACTCAACAAGAGTTAGCATTTGGAAGGAACTGGAACCCTTGGGTTCTAATTTCTTCACATCTTTGTTTTCCAAGGACTAACTTCTCCTAATAACATGCCCAAAGTGTGTGAAGAGAAGCTTCACTATCACATGGATGAATCTAGGAGATATTACATCGATGGGAACAAACAGTTGCCTGTCTGCTGTTAGAGACCTCTCCAAAATATTGAAGAACAACAATATCATTCTGGAGAGTAAGGTGTGCCTGATCCAGGCCATAGTCTTTGAAATTATTTGCTTTGCATCAGAAAGCTGAACAATGGGATGATAGAAGGAGAATTGTAGCCTTTTAACTGTGGTGCTGGAGTATTGAATATACCATGAACTGTTAGGGGAACCAACAGGTTCCTCCTAGAAAGGGTTAAAATGGGCTTCTTCTTAGAGGCAAGGATTCTGAAGCTTCTTCTGACATACTTTGGGCATGCTGTAAGGTGAGACTAGTCTTTGGAGAGGGACATCTTGCTTGGGAGGGTGGAGGGACAGCGCAAAAGTTAAAGAACCTCAAAGAGATGGCTTGATTCAGTCACTGGGATGGTGGAGGTAGGTGTGTCAGAGACAATAAGATTGGCACAGGATAGAGCAGAGTTTAGGGGTGTTGTATATAGGGTCACTATGAGTCGGGGGCAACTCAATGGCACATAACAACACAACAACAACACACTGTACTATCAGAAATAAGGCCAGATGCTGTTTATGAATTCATTAAGTGGTGGACATTTGGATTGTTTCCACTCTGAGGTTCGTATGACTAATGCTACCCGATAATTTACATAAAAGAATGAGTTGTGTGTGTCTTCTACAGGTGTGAACCTGGGAGGGGGATTGTGAGGTCACAGGCTCTATGTGTAGCTTTGAAGGAGCTGCCAGATTATGTTCCACAGCATTTTATATCCCCACCAGAAATACAAAAGAGTCCCGGTTTGTGCACATCCTTGCAACACATGTTTATATCGTCACATCTGGGGGCTGTTCTTTGGAAAAATCAGAGAGAGAGAGATACAGCTAGAAACCTCTCCTATCAGATATTAAGTGATCTGGACCCTGCTGTCTCAATTTCAGCTGAAACTTCAAAACAGAGGGCATTAAAAGAACAGACGCATCCTGCTTTGAGGATGAGTGCTAGACCAGCTGGTCATAGTAAGGAAAAGACCTTTCTAAGTACTGATGTCCTAGCTCTGGGACATAGGAAAGGTGACTCAGGAGTCACTGAAGAAATAACTAGCAAGAAAAAGGTGATCTCCGCCCCCCTCCACTCCATTGTACCTCAGCTTAGGTGAAAAGGGTCTGGGGACAATCTCTCAGGAGTCTCCATGAATCCATTGGTTTGGGAGGCCACAGCCTGGCACCGACCATGACTGTGGATGTCTACAGATAAAGCTTTGTCTGGAGCTGTCTCTAAAGGAGCCAGGATAGCTGATAGGTGGAAGGGCACGCCTGCCTTTCCCAGGTCTAGGGGAGGGTGTCAGTTGCTCCCATATAGTGGACACATGCAAAGAAGCCAGGACCCCACTCAACAAGGCTAATAAGAGGACCACCAGGACCCAGTGAGGTCTCCTTAGAGAAAGCTGGAGGTTAAAAGGGGCAGGTGGGAGGTGCTTGATGTTGCCTGGGTGACTCCACTAGGAACACCCAGCAGTTATCACTATCAAGGTCAGGAAGGGCTTGCCTAGCTCCCACACCCACCAAGCCCCAGCCAGCAGCCAATTCAGGAGCTGGGTCAGGGAGTGAGGGTGAGATGGGAGTCCTTACCTTGTAGTCAGTCCCTCAAGGCCTTCCCAGGGGCCAGAGAGCACCATCTTGTACCCTAGAAGTCACAGGAGAAAGATGGTCCTGTAGAAAGAAGGACAAGGTAGGAGGAGGTAAGTACAGAGATGGGGGAACAGGAGGGGGAAATATTTAACTAGATAAAATCCCAAACCCTACTGCTGTCAGGTTGATTCCAACTCCCAGGGACCTTTCATTGGTTTTCTGAATCTGTGAAGGAGGGGATTATAACAGGAGGGGATTGCCTATCTTTCCCCAGAAACTTGCTAATGGGCTTAACTGCTGGCCTTTTGGTTAGTAGCCAAGTGCTTTACCACTGTCCATGAAGGCTCTAATCTACAATATACACACAACTGCTGAGTCAATTCCAACACAAAGTGATCCAATAGGACAACACAGAACTGCCACATGTGGTTTCCAAGGCTGTAGCTTTACAGAAGCAGACTGTCACATCTTTCTCCCTTGGAGCAATTTTGGTTGTTGTTAGGTGCCATCAAGTCGAGTACAACTCATAGTGACCCTATGAACAACAGATCTGAAACATGTCCTAGCCTGTGCTATCCACATCAACCCTGACACACTAGAGTGCATTGCTGCAGTCATTGTGTCAATCTACCTCATCAATGGTCTTTCCCTCTTTCACTGGCCCTCCACCTTCCCAAGCATGATGTCATCCCTCTCCAAGGAATAGCCTCTTCTAGCAACATGCCCAAAGTATGTGAGATGCAGCTTCACCTTCCTTGCTTCCAAAGAGCACTTTGGCTACACTTTTTCCAAGACACATCTGTTTGTTCTCTTGGCAGTCCATGGTAAGTTCAACATTATTCTCCAACACCATGGCTCAAAGGCATAAATTCATCTGACATCTTTATTCATTGTCCACCTAGGTTCAAAACTGCTGACCTTCTAATTAGTAGCTCAAACTTAATCTACTGCACAACCAGGGCTCCTCCACTAGATAAAAGACGGCTATTAAATTGGTTGAAAAGTAAGAAAGAAAAGGAATTAAAATAATAAAAATTGGATCAATTCTTCTTTCTTTTTTGGCAACTGGAGTCATGTGAAAGAAAATTAGCTTGCAGACATTGGCAACATGGCTTTAAAAAGAGAGACGGGGGAGAAAAAGTTGACTAACCAGATATTAGAGCAACTCTGAAGCTACAGTAATTAAGCCATGTGCCCTTGGCACTGGAACAAACAGGCCACTGGAGCAACATAGAGTCCATAAACGGCTCCAAGGATGTGGAAGAATTTAAAATGTGGCAAAGAAAAAAATGTTATGTTAAAAAGAGTACAGATAATTGATGATCCATTTGGAATAAGTTAAAGTTCAAAGCCCTACCTCACGCCATATTCAAAAGAAATTGCCAACTGATTTGAAAGCTAAGAGTTTGGTTTTGTTTTTTAAGCAACTGATCTGTGGAAAAAAAGAAAGGAAGGTAATTCTTACCACTTCACAAGGCAGGAAGTTTTCCTAAGCTATACAGGAAACCATTAAAGATAAACACCAATAGGATTATCCAGATGAAAGGTGTGACACTGGGACAACACTGCACCTTAGGAAAATCACTCTGGTGGCCTATCTGGGTGAAAGGTCAGAAATAATGACAGTCTGCAGGTCAGGTGTCCAGAGATGAAAGAGTAACCTTAGTCTCATTAAGAAATGATCAGGAGAAAAATGTGGACAAAAACAAAAACTCATTTAAAAGACCAGGCTTATTGGTCTTGATAAAGACAGACGGGCAGCCCAAGATGAAGGTCCTAGTCATCTTTCAATCCAGGAACGGAAATCACTCCCATGGTCCAACATCTATTACATCCATTCTTCTCTTTCTTTTTCCCAGGAACAATTCTTGTGTGATGGGCAGTACAGGTTTATTCTATAAGCAAGATAAGCTCTGGTTTCTTTGCATGTACTTACTAATCTGTATTGAACAGTTTCACAGTTATCACCAAATCAGAGGTTCTCCTTCTACATCTGGCCTGTGTCTGTAATCTCTACCAATCCCCATCCCCTTCCTACAAAATTAAAACCTCTTTTCAAATTTAATTCCCAACAGAAATGGAGTATTTAGTAAGCAAAATAAATATGATCTTAGGATTTCTTTCAAGATCTGACATTCTGTTCTGTGTTTGCCCTCCCCTTTTGATGAGGATTCTTCCACAGAATCATTGATTGAATTGACAACAGCACCAAAGGTTGGATTGGAACCACAGGGAGGTAGCAAGTTTAAGGTAATGGTTGTGGGATAATTGGCAAAGGATGACAAAGGCAGCAGCACAGCCTGAAGAACATAACCAATCCCACTGAACGATACATGTACAAAGTGCTGATGTGGTCTATTTTTTTTACTGTGCATGATCAAGAAAGCCCAAGCCTCTTCCTGTTAACTAAGTTTGAGCAAATTCAGAATATTTTGTCTGGAGAATGGAAGAAAATGTCCCAGAGGGCTGTTGGAAGCAGACTGTCACATCGTTCTCCTGACATTTCATTTAGCAGCCAAGTTCTTAGCCACTGCCCTAGACAAAAAGTTTGATGAAGAAGAGTGCCGAGGAGATGCTGGCTGAGGCCACACATGTACCAGGGAGCAACGCACTGGGGAGCAACACAGCAAGGCAAGCAGAAAAGCTGGAATCTGAGTGAGGGTGAGCCCAAAACTCCAGTCCCATCGTCGCAGGCCTGCAAGCAGAACTGGTCCCAGTGCACACCAGGAGCAATGCTGGGACTTGACTGAGGTACTTTGGAGAGGGGGGGTGTCACTGCTTTTTGGCTAGATCATGTGGCACCCCCTTAAGCTCATTCAGAAGGGAGTGAGAGAGCTGGAGCTTGTTCTTGAAGGGAAAACCAGATCTCCCTGGTTTTCCAATCAGGTCTCTGCACTTCACCTTGTGTTTGCTCATGTCTTGTCCATCAACTGCCTTTAGCCCAGAGCACCTTGGACTACCCTAGCTGTGGCAGTTGTCTGACAGAGAAGCCTGCTTCCACAGGCCTTATCTCTATCAAATGAAAGAAACCAAGGCGAGTAGCTGCCACACTCTTTTCTGGAGCAGTGACTTCAGATCAAGAACTTGCTATCACCTCAGACATGAAAAACTTAACCACAGCAATGTCATGAAGAAGCAGGCTACTTCAACCCCTACACAAGCCCAAAGCAAGATGTCACCCCAAACAAGTGACACAGAATAAATGAATTTCCTGAAGCCAGAAAATCTGATGAAACTTTCTGACACAGAATTTAAAAGAACAATGATTGAATACTTTCAGTGGGTGAAAGACAAATTTGAAGAATTACAGGGCACCACAAGCAAAAACCAGGAGGAGCTGAAAAAAACAATCCAAAACAATGGATATAAAACAAATGAGGCATTAGAGGCCCTGGAAAAATAAGCTGCACAATCCAAAATATGATGACCAATGTTTCAGATGCTGTCAACATGATGGAGGGTCACATGAACAGGGTTGAAGAGATGGAACACAGAACCAGTGAAATAGAAGATAGAATTGTCACCACTAATCTGCTAGAACAAAAAGCAGAATCAAAAGGGAAGGGCAAAGAGGAAAACCTAAGAATAATGTGGGACACCATCAAGAGAAATAACATGCACATAATGGGAATCCCAGAACAAGAAAAAGCAAGTAAAGGCACTGAAAAATTGTGGAAGAATTACTAGAAGAAAATTTCCCAGGCATAATGAAGAATGAGAGAATATATATTCAAGAAGCTAAGAGAATACCGTATAGAATAGATCCCAAAAGAAAAACACCAACACATATCTTAGTCAAATTTGCCAGAACCAAAGATAAGGAGAGAATTCTGAAAGCAGCAATGGAAAAACAAAGAATAATCTGTAAGGGAGAGCAAATAATATTAAGTGTCAATTTCTCAGCAGAAACTGTTGGAGAAAGTAGACAGTGGAATGACATATATTGAACACTCAAAGAACATAATTGTCAACCAAGAATATTATACCCAGCAAAATTGTCCATCAAATATGAAGGAGAGATCAAGGTATTTCCAGAAAAACAGAATCTAAGGGAGTTTGTAAAAACAAGACCAGAATTGCAGGAAACTCTGAGAAAGGTCCTTCTTACAGAGGTGCCACAGAAAGCAGGATGAACCAAAGTAACTACCAATGACACTAAAAAGACCTCAACAAAATGATAGCAATGAAACCTTGCCTCTCAAAAATCATACTGAATGTAATGGTTTAAATGCACCGCTGAAGAGAAAAATAATAGCAGATTGGATTAAAAAATCTATCAATATGCTGTCTACAAGAGACACACTTAAAAAATGAAGATGAAGAAAGACTAAAAATAAATGGGTGAGAAAAAAAATATACCAAGCAAATGAAAACCAGAAAAAAGCAGAAGTAGCAACATTAATTTCTGATAAAAAAGATTTCAATGCTAAAACCATCATAAAGGACAAGGAAGGTCGTTACATAATGATTAAGCAGTCAGTAGAACAAGAAAATACAACAATAATAAGTATCTATGCACCAAATGAAAGGCCTGCAAAATATATAAAACAAACATTAACAATACTGAAAAAGGAAATAGACAACAGTACTATAGTAGTTGGAGGCTTCAATACACCACTCTCAAAAAAAGATAGAAAGAAACTCAACAAAGATGCTGAAGAATTAAACCACACAATAAATCAACTAGATCTCATAGATATTTATAGACTAACGAAACCCAAAAAAGCACAGTATACCTTCTTCTCCAATGTGCATGGAATGTTCTCCAGAATAGATCACATTTTAGGACACAAGGCAAGCATCAATAAATTCAAAAGCACAGAAATTATACAATGCATCTTCTCAGACCACAATGCTACAAAATTAGAAATTAATAACAAGAGGATAAAGAAGAAGAAAAAATACATTTGAAAAAAAATACATTTGGAAGCTGAACACCACCTTGCTTGAACATGAGTGGGTACTAGAAGAAATAAAAAAATTAAATTAAAAAGTTCCTTGAAACAAATTACAATAAAACCACAACTTACCAAAACCTCTGGGAAACAGCCAAAGAAGTAATTAGAGGTCAATTTATAGTAATAAGCAAACACATGAAAAGACAGGAAAATATGACCACTGACTCTCTAAACCAACACCTCCAATAAACTGGAAAAGAACAGCAAGAAAACCCAATCCCCTCAAAAAAAAACACAAAACAAAACACCAAAACAGCAAACAAACAAAAACCACAAACCCTGAAATTATAAAAACTAGAGTAGAAATACATGAAATAGAAAACAGAAAAACAATTGAAATCATCAACAAAACCCAATAGGAAAAATGAGCACAGGATATAGACACTTCACCAAAGAAGACATTCGTATGGCGAACAAACACATGAGAAATGTTCAAAATCCCCAGCTGTAAGAGGGATGCAAATCAAAACAACTGAGATACCATCTCACCCCAATAAGAATAGCAAAATTCAACAGAGCAGCAAACAACAAATGCTAGAGAGGTTGTGTAGAAACTGGAACCCATATTCACTGTTGGTGGGAGTGTAAAATGGTGCAAGCACTATGAAAGGCATATGGCGCTTTCTCAAAAAGTTGGCAATAGAAATACCATTTGATCCAGTAATTCCACTACTGGGAATATACCCCAAAGAAACCATAACCATCACACAAGCAAATATATGCACACCCATGTTTATCGCTGCTTTGTTCACAATAGCCAAGAGCTGGAAACAACCCAAGTGTCCATCACCAAACGAATGGTTAGAGAAGTTGTGTTATATTCACACAATGTATTATGCAGCACTGAAAAACAAAGAACTCGTGAAATATACAAATGGGAGACCATGGAGGACATTACACTGAGTGAAATATCTCAGTCACAAAAAGACAAATACTGCAAAATGCCACTGTTATAAAACCAGACTGATAAGGCGATTGGGGGAAACTAAGAAAAGAGGGGATAAATAATGTATAGGGCATTGAAACAAATGAGGAAGAGAACTATATGAAAGGAATATATGATTAGGTAAAAAATAATGCCTACCTTGCTAAACTTATCGTTTATAAAACAGTTGATATGGTACCTGACGACTCAAAAGGGAAAAAATACCTATGCAATTTTCCCATATGGTTAAACCAAATAAATATATGTTGGTGAACTATGAAAAAAAAATAAGAAGAGGAAGAGGATGAAGATAATGAGAAGGAGATGAAGTAGGACAAGGGGAAGGTCTAATTTTCAGGCTGAAGGGGAGTGACAATCAGAGCTAGACATCAAGGAATTGAAAGAACCTCTGAGAGGGACACCCCCTCTCTCAGACCCCCTTCTCTTTCCAAATGGTTGATGAGCCTGGGAGACCCACTAGCCCACCTCAAGAACATCTCTATTCCCTGAACTGGGTTCCTCTACCCCACCTGCATTTAGCTCCAGCGGGCAGATAGGTCTCAGGATTCTTCCTGGGGTTTGCATTGGGGGTGGCGTGGAGTCTACCAGCCAGACTGGGACACATTACAGACCTTCTGATCACAAGCCTTATTCCTTGGAGATGGACATCGTGGGTGGGAAGGTGGTTGTTGTTATATGCCATCGAGTCACCTGCGACTCATACCACATGAACAGCAGCTCTGAAGCCTGCCCTGTCCTGAGCCAGTCTCTCTGACTCTGATACACCAACCCCCACTACCTCAATTATTGTATCAACTAATATCATCCAAGGTCTTCCTCTCCTGCACTGTCCATCCACCCTTTCGAGGATGATATTTTTCTCCAAGGACCAGTCTCTTCTGGCCACATGCCCAAAGTATGTGAAAGAGAGCTTCAAAATCCTAGCCCCCAAGAAGCAACTTGGTTTCACCCTCTCCAAGGTGTTAAAAGAGAGGAATACCCTCATCCAAGCAGGTTGACACAGTGACTGCAGCAATGGGTGTGAGTGTGTCAGAGATTGAGAGGATGGCACAGGACAGGGCTGGCTTCAGATTGGTTGTTCATAGGATCGCTATTGAGTACCTGTTTGAACAACATCTAAAAACAACAGCCCTCGGACATGGAACAAACCCAGCTAAAACCAAGCACTTCCATCCAATCAATTCTAACTCACAGCAACCCACAAAGACTGAGCAGAACTGTCCTACAGGGTTTCTGGGACTATGTGGTCCTTACAGAATCAGAATGCCTAGTCGTTTGAACCTCAGAGCCACTGATGGGCTCAAACCGCAGACCTTGTAGTTAGCGGCAGAGTGCTAAAACCGCTGAGTGACCAAGGCTCCCGTGTTTGTGCCCAGAGCCTGTGACTCAGCAGGTGTGGGGCGGGGCTGGGGACTTTGCATTTTTGAGGTTCCCAGGTGATCTGGTGCTGATCTACTCTGGGAGAGCAGCTGCCTGGCTGGGCTTGCAGCCCCGCCTGGCTCAGGGCAACGCAAAGAACTGGGATCCTCTGTGCTGGGCCCCAGGTTGTGGAAGGGGCTTTTGTTCCCATGCAAATCACAGGCCCTGGGCTGCTGGGATTTGCATGCCCACAGCTCTGTTTTGTGGATGCTTAATCTCCCCCATACAGGAACCAGCAGGTGTGGAGGGTCAGTGGGCCCAGGCCCCTGGTGGGAGGGCATTTTCCTCTAAGCATTTCATTTCTCAATTTACTGGGTGAATATCTTACCGACTCCAACTTTCTTCTCAAGAAGCGCCCTCTCAGAAAACTGGAGAAGCGCATTGCACATGCCATGGGTGTGAAAAGAAGAAGCACATTTGCTTGGGGGACATAAAGCCAGAGTGTTCCAGAGAGGCTGGGATGGTGAGGCTTCTTCTCACATCCTTACGCATGTTGTCAGGAGGGCCCAATCTCTGCAGAAGGACATCATGTTAGAAAAGTAGCCTGTCTGTGAAGAGGAGGAAGGCCCTGAGGCGGTGGACTGACACAGTGTGACGGTTAAGGTGTGTACCAGCGTGGTCACATCCTCAACATAATAAAACGAGTCCATGTGCTGTAGTGGGAAGGAGGTGCGCTGCCAACCCAAAGGCTCACGGTTCCAATGCACCACAGGAGAAAGATGGGCAATCTCCTTCTGTGTGACTTCTTGCCTCTGCAAACCTCTGCAGAGTCAGCTATGCGTAGGCTCCGTTTTGACAGTAGTACCTAACAGCAGCAGCATGATGTTAGCGGGGAGCCCTGATAGCCTAGAGGGTAGAGAGCTGCACTCTCAACCCAAAGGTAGGCAGTTCAAATCCACCAGCGACTCTGAGGAGGAGAGATGGACAGTCTCTTAAGTCTCTGAAAAGCCACTGGGTGGGTGGGTGGGTGGGTGAGGTCAGTTAGGAGGGTTTTGTATGTTAATAAGGTAGGTTTACAAGCAGGTCTATGAAGATGTGATTAGTCTAATCAGATCAAGGGCAGGTCGCCATAGAGGTGAGACCTGCATGGTATTTGTGTTTAGACTCTGGCAAGGAAACCAGAGAGCTTTCTGTTGGAACATCTGCCTATCTGACATGGGGTCTCCAGACTCAAACCACTGGCCTTCTATACTTGCTGACTTTGAGCTTTTCACTACTCTCCTCCTCAGCAATGGTACTGGACATGCAGCCTCCAGAGCCAGCAACCTGAAGTCCTGCCTGCTGCCACTGGGACTCTGGCGCCCCAGACTCCTCTCTCTCCTCTCTTATGTGGTCTGACCTTCAGACCTGGGTCTCTATAAGCACGTGAGACATTTCTTAAAATCTCTCTCTCTCTCTCTCTGTCTCTCTCTCTCTTTCTCTCTCTCTCTCTCTCTCTGAGTTTCAGGGGTTTTGCCTCTCTAGATGACCCAGTCTAAGACACACACTGACTGCAGTCTCAGACCTGAGTAGAGTTGAGAGTACAAGGAAGGTTCAGGATTCGACAGGGTTTGGTTTTTGTTGTGCACAGGATCATCTTGTACCTAACACCAGCAACAGAAACACCCGCCCCCGCCCCCAGGACTGTAGACAAGGTCTGCACCCTCACCACACAGAACGGCAGTCACCTCTGTCGGGCCATGGTGAGGTCGGTTAGCTGTTTGGTCTTAGAAGTAAGCGAAGCTCCCTAGTGGATCTGGTGGTCACAGAGGGGCTTGGAAGAGAAAGCAGGACATTGAGGCCCTCTTTTCTCGCCCCTAGGAGATAACTGGGGGAAGGGTGGGACTTCTGGGAGGAATGGGTAGTGTGGCCACTCGTGGGGATAGGGGTAGAGGTGACCGCTGATTTCCGTCCAGGTCAGAGCCTCACTTCTCCGTCCCTGTGTCTCCAGTTGGTTCCTCTCTTTCACTGACCTTCCCCAGCGTGATATCTTTTTCTATGATGGATCCCTCTTGACTGCACGTCCAAAGGATGTGATATGAAGTTGTATGTGGTGGTTTCTAAGGAGCACCCTGGCTGCACAATCTCCAGGGCAGACCAGTCTGTCCCTGTGGCAGCCCAAGGTACACCCAGCACTCTTCTCTAAGACCACACTTCACAAACTCTTCTCTGGTCTTCCCTATCCATTTTCCTCTGGTCTGATAAATAAGACAATGTCTTCGTCAAGTGCCATCGATTCGCAGGCGACTCATAGAGACCCTATGAAGGAGAGTCCTCAACACTTGTGTGTCTCTCATCCTCTCTCCAGGTTCATAGGGTTTCCGGAAGCAAGCTATTATGGAAGTGGATGCCACCCCTGCTTCCAAGCTTGTTTTCATCGGGGAGCTCCACCCAACACTGTCCGCCATGGATAACCAACCATTAACACATCAGTGTCACAGTGTTCAGCCTCACAGCAACCACAAGTCAGTGCTATACGGCAAGTGGACAGACCAGGGCTATACGACCATTATCCGGCATGTCTAAATGCTGACAAACTCTGGGCCAGACACCCCCAGGTCATCTGGCAAGTCCGCTCTGCCAACCCCCACTTGGGGCAACTAGAACGCCACAAGCACCTGGAACCATCCATACCTGCGGCTCCTCAGGAAGCCAGAGGCCACGTGCAGCTGACACTAAGCCTCCCCCAGATAAATAAGCAGCAGCTAAAAATACTATGGCTCGGGTTAGGTGCACCTTGGTCTTTAAACTGATGTTCTTGTTATTTTGCAAGTCCTTGACAAGCAATTATCTAAATGCAACACAACTTTTAACGTTCAAATATTATTCGGTGACATTGGAGCCACATGCCATGGCCAGCATCTCAGAGGTTGTTTATGCAGGAGAGCATCTTCCACGGTCACCTAGTCCCATTTTATGCACCTCTATCCTGGATAGATTGTGGATTTCAAGGAAGGGACATGGACAGAGGTGAGTCACTCTGGACAATGCTAAGCCAGCACAAATGACATGTGTCACTTCCAGTTGAGGCAACTCTCCCACCCGGCAGTGCCAAAGCAGCCCGAGCTGTGGAAATGCACAGAGGGCGGCTGACCCAGCACCGTCCGTGCCAGTCTCCAGTGCCAAGGCATTGGGGTGGGGAGGTCTGCGTGTTACCACAGCAAAATCAAGCCCATCCTATTGGGAATGAATTCCAGATTCTCATGGAAGCCAAATTTTCTGGTGACATTGAAGCTAGAAGATGCTCTGAAATTCTCCCCAAGTTCCTCATTAGACCCTAAATGGAGTCCCTTAGACGAGAAATATCCGCTGGAGTCTTCTCAGAACCAAACCATAGTTCAGCTGGATCAGCAGAGAATGCCTGCCCTGAGCAGAATGGCACTTGAACTGTCTACATGAGATCGAACTGAGAAGGGAACTCAAAAGTCGGACGTGAATCTTCTGTCGTTCACGAGGAAGGAACAGCTCAGGAAAGGAGCACGGAAACGGCCGCAAGACTTGAGAAAAGCAATCCGGCTGCTGCCCCAAGGTTAGCAGTTCCAACCCACCAGCTGCTATGAGGGGAAAAGTCGGGAACCATGGGAGGAGCGCTGAGAGCCAGAGATGACCAGAGGGCCACTTGACAAGCAGAGGTCCGACTGGAGAGTGAGGGCTCCTGGCTGGAGTCCCGGGATGACACAGACTACTTCCTGTTAACTGAAAGACTCCACCCTTCAGTGTGCTGGGCCAAAGGCCTTGACAAACTGTGTGGAGGACAGTTCTCTGAAACACACAGGGTCCATGTGAACCAGAGCGGCTCAGCAGGGCCAGCTGACCCGAAACATAGTGCAAACCAGCTGTCTTGAGTGGACGGCAGCCCGCAGAGGGCCCGAGACAGTCACCCTAGCAGGTTCCCAAGGCGGTGGACCTTCAGGGAAGTGGACTGTGACCTCTCACTCCTGCAGAGCAGTTGGTGGGTTCGAACTGCTGACCTCTCCATGAGAGCTGAGTGCCTGTCCACCATGCCACCCCAGCCCCTGTGACAGCAGCTAGCCTTCTTTCTAGTGGAACGTCTTCCTGTTACCAACCAGTCGCTTCTGATTCCTATGATGCCACGCAGATGGAAGGAGAGCTGCCCCGTGGGACCCCTGGCTCCACACAGACCAATGCAGGGCTGCCTGTGAGACCCTCAGAGCCACGGCTCTCTGGAGGCAAACCATCAGGCCTTCGTCCAAGGCATCTCTGGGTAGGCTTGAACCATGAGCCTTTTGGATAGTTTTTGTTAAGTCGAGTACAGCTCATAGCAATCCTATGAACAACAGACCTGAGCTCTGTCCTGTCCTGTCCTGTCCTGTGCCATCCTTACCGTCTCGACATATTTGAGTCCATTGTGAGACAATGGACGAATCCACCTTGTTGAGAGTCTTCTCTGCTGACCCTCCACCTTTCCAAGGACTTTGTTGTTGTTGTTATGTGCCGTCGAGTCTTTTGCAACTCATAGTGACCCTATGTACAACAGCCCTAAAACATGCTCTATCCTGTGCCAATCGCATTGCCTCTGACACACCCATCCCGATTACCCCAGTCACTGAATCAATCCACCTCATAGAGGGTCTTCCCCTCCTGCGCTGTCCCTCTACTCTACCCAGCATGATGTCCCTCTCCAAAGACCTGTCTCTCCTTACAACATGTCCAAAGTATGTTAGACGAAGCCCCAGAATCCTTGCCTCCAAGGAGCAGCCTGATTTAACTCTCTCCAGGATGGATCTGTTTGTTTTCTTGGCAGTCCATGGTATTCTCAATACTCTTCTCCAGCACCACAGCTCAAAGGCGTCAGTTCTCCTTCTATCCTCCCTAGTCATTGCCCAACTCTCTGATGCATAACAAGCGATTGCAAAGACCATGGCCTGTATCAGGTGCACCTTAGTCTCCTGTTGCTCTTCAGTACTTTAGAGAGGTCCCTAACAGCAGACTTTCCAATCGCAATACGTTTTTTGATTTCCTGGCTACTGGTGCCAAGAGTGTTGACCGTGGAGCTGAGCAAACTGAAGCTGTGAACAATCTCAATCTCTTCGCCATCCATCCTGATGCTACCGATTGGTCCAGTGGTGCCTCTCCTAAAAACATGCCCAAGGTATGTGAGACAAAGCTTCACCATGTTTACCTCCAGGAGTGCTCCGGTCACAAGGACCAGACATCTGTCTGTCTGTGTCAGTCCACGGGACACTCAGCACTCTTCTCTAATACCACACCTCAGACGCATCAATTCTTCTCCTGTCATCGTTCTTCACTGTCCAGCTCTCAGATGCACAGCCGGAGAGCAGAGTATTTGACCATCTGTGCCACTCAGGGCCTCCCTGGAGACACCCCGCAACCCTCCCCACGCCCCCAGCTCTCCCTATCAGAATCACACTGTCCTCCTGACATTGCCTTCCTCTCAGCCCCCCCTTGAAGGGGCCTCTGGGTGAAGGCCACCCCTCGGGCCCTCGGGGGATCCTCCTTCCTCTGGGATCAGCACCCCGGATAATTCCAGCACCTCTCCTGGGTGGGAGGTGATCCTCGGAGGACACTGTAGTCAGACAGGGCCTGAGCCTTCATTCTTCCCGGCCTCAGCATGTCCCCTGCCCCCTCCTGACATGGTTAGCTCCCCTCACCCTCCGCTCCAGGCCCAGGGCAGGGCTGTCCAGGGACACAGGCTCCCAGCGGATGGAGAGTGTGAACACGACTTTTTACAATGGAGCTTTGATCTGTCTGCTGTCACAGCTGCCCAGGGACCCGCGCCAGGCTGCGAGCCACTCTGGTTCCCACAGGAGGTGCCCTGAGCAGGTATTCACACAGGAGGCTCTTGGCAGGCAGCCTGGGCCGGGCCACGGCGGCACAGTGAGCATGACGCTCGGGGAGGTGACAGGTTTGGCCACAGCTCAGCCTGCGGCCCATAGGCCCTGTCAGAACCACAGGGCTGCCCAATGGCCTGGTGCCCGGGAACGGGTGCTTCCTTCCGCGCTCCCCAGGGCAGCGGGCTCCCTGTGGGCAGCACACAGAGGCTGGGCTGTCGTCCTGGCAGTGCCCGCTCGTCCAGCTGACCGCATCTTCACTGCCATTGTGCCCAGGTGGAGCAGAGCCACTGGCGGTGTCAGAGGACATGAAGGACCATGGGGCGCTCACAGGGCCTTTTGGGGTGGTCCTCCCTGTGGCTGCCAGGGGCCCAGCCTTGGACTGTCAGGACGCATTATCCTCACCTGTGCTCAGGGACAAAGAACGCACCTGGACCGCCCTCCCAGCCTGGGGCGGATGGAGCGGCCCTAGCTGCCTGCCCTCCGCAGCTCCAGTTTCCAGCCGGCTCCCCTCAGATGGCACAAGGGGTCTGCGAAGAGGGCAGAAGAGTGGGCAGGGGGATGGGGGGTGGGGGACAACTCCTTGGGCAGCTCCAGGTCCTGCACGAGTAAAGCCCTGACTGGTCATCTTCTCAGACACCCAGCCCACTGGGGACAAACCCTGTATCCCTACTCAGCCTCCCAGTTGGCAGTCACCCCCTCAGACTGAATCAGCCACCTGTTCCATGAGCACACAGCACTTGGCTACTAAGGCAGAGGTTGGCAGTTCAAATCCACACAGAGGTACCTCGGAAGAAAGTCCAGGCGATCTACTCCTGAAAGGTTCCCACCTGGAAAACCCGGGAGCAGCTCCTCTCTACACATACCAGGGCACCACTGTGAGCTGCAACTGACCCCGTGACGGCCAGCAGCATCAGAGCCCGTGAAGGGGCGCTGGGTCACGGCCTCAAAAACATTCCCTCCTCGAGTCCTGGCTTCTATCTGCACAGGGTAAAGAGAGGCACATTATACACAGGTGCCACGGGCAGCTGCCCTCTGTGACCATGCTCCTCCCACACACCTCCCGCCAGTGCCCATCCCCTGCCCCTGCCCGTCCAGACACCCGGCCAGTCGTCTATCAAAGGGCCATCAACTCTCCCTGGGTCAGGCAAGTGTCAAAGGTACCCAAGTCCAACTGTCCTCTGGACACCCCACACAGGGGAGTGGGATGAAGGAACCGAGGGTGAGAGTGAGGGGGCGTGGCCTGAGCTACAGGAGGGTGGTCTGGGGGCTGAGCTCAGCTCCAGCTCCTGCCCTCTGTCCTGCCTGTTGGTCTGCAGGAGGGTGGGGACAAGGGAAGGAGGGGCAGGGTGGGAGGTCAAGGGAGGATCAGGACGGAGAAGGGAGGGAGGGAGGGAGGGAGGAGGGGCAGAGGGAAGGACGGGGGTGCAGGGTGGGAGTGAAGGGAAAGTGGATGTCCGTGCACCTGTCATCACTAATGCACCTAAACTGAGGGGGGACAGTGGGTCCCAGAGCAATGACCGGAGCCAGGTGCAGGCCTTTCCTGACCGTGCCATCTGGGGCTGTCGCTCACCTGAGAGGCTGTGTCACTCCTTTAAGCTGGAGCCTTCCTAGTCTCCATCCATCAACGGCTATGCCCGCTCCCTCACGGACTCCCTGGACGGCTATTGTGCCCACTCACACGGCGACACAGGGCCAGAGAAGGGGCACTTTGCCCTGGAAGGAAAAACGAGTTTCCACTCCCACCCTTGACCTGAACATCAAGAAAATAAGGGTCTTTACCACTGGACCAATGGGCAACTTCATGACAGAGGATTGAAACTGTCAAGTACTTCATCTTATTTGGGTCCATAATCAACACAGTTGGTACCAGCAGTCAGGAGAATCAGAGACCTATTATAACGAGAAACTCTGCAGTCAAGGACCTCTCCAAAATACTGGAGAAAAATGATGTCAGTTTGAAGATTTAGGTGCACCTGATTTGGGCCATGGTCTTTCCAATCACTTGCTATGCATCTGGGAACTGGATAATGGATAAGGGCAACAGAAGACTTGGTACTTTTCATCTGTGGTGCTGGAAACGAGTACTGAATATCCCATGGGCAGCCAAAAGAACAAAATGCATGTCTTAGAAAAAGAGCAGCCAGACTGACCCCTGGAAACAAAGATTGTGAAGCTGCAGCTCTCCTACTCTGCACCTGTTGCTAGGAGAGGTTCTTCCCTGGAGAGGGAGATCAGGCTTGGAAAGGTGGAGGGTCAGTGAAAGAGAGGAAGACCCCCAATGAGATGGGTTGACACAGTGACTGCAGCAATGGACGGCACAGGACAGGACAGGGTTCAGATCTGTTGTTCACAGGGTTGACAGCACCTAACAACGACCTCTACTGCCCCTCACTCCCTAGGATGTGCCAAGCAGGAGCTTGCGCCCGAGGCTGGGCAGAGGCGGCAGGGAAAGTTCTGGGGTTTGCATTTCCAGATGCCTCCTGAAACGGGGAGGGGGAAACTCAGCGTCCGTGGGGAACCAGCTCGGTGGGAAGGGAGCTGTGTGTGCTGGGTGTATGTCAGACATCAGAGGTTCAGCAGCAGAATCAGGAAAAATCATCCACCCAGCAGGGGTCTGTCAGTGTCTGGGAAGCTCGAGGGTCTTCTGGGAGCGCAGACCCTTTCCTTGGAGGAGACTGTCGTGGTCAGGCTCTGTATCACACCCACAAAGGAGTGGACTCTGTCTGCCTCTGCGTCTTCCTCTCAGTCACTGTGGGGCTTCAGCACAATGTTCCGGCCACTGTTTCAGTCCAGCTACTTGAGGGTCTTCCTTGCTTTCACTGACTCCCTTCTCCAATCATGATGTCTTCCTGCACAGATTGGTCCCTCCTGATAACACGTCCAACGTACATGAGACAAAGTCCCACTATTACTGCTTCTAATGAACATTCTCGCTAGACTTCTTCCAAGACACATTTATTCATACCAGTGGCCAAAACAAACAAACAAACAAACGCCCTAGTGTCATCTCCTCAGCTCTGACTCATGGGGACCCTCCACCAGTATTCTGAGGGGACAGGTCTTCAAGGGAGGAGATTTCCCATCTTTCTCCATGGAGAGGCTAGCGGATTCAAACCACCAACCTTTGGGTCAGAAGCCTAATACATCAGGCATTATTTCACCAATATATTCAATATTCTTGGCTGACACAATTAAAAAATATTAATTCTTCAGTCTTCCTTATTCATTGTTTCAATGAATTCATCTAATTGAATTCTTTATTTGGTGTCCAATTGAAAATATGGCTTGAGTCAGGCACACCTTAGTCCTCAAGGTGACACTTTTGCTCTTCACTGTTGTAAAGAGATCTTTGCAGCAGGTATGCCCTGTGCAACATGCCATGCTATTTCCTGACTACTGCTTCTCCGGCTGCTGATTGTGGACCAAGGAAAAGGAGATAACGGACAGCTTGGTTTTCCTAACTCCCATTTATGAATCAGACAAGTAAGTGTTTCCTCTGAGCAGCCAGTTGGTGGATCCAAATCACCACCCTGTTAGCAGCTGGACTCTGAGCAAATAACTTGGAAGAGAGTAATGAGAAGTTAATAGAACTTGAAGACAGTACCCAAGACCACCGGACTTCACCTGTGGAAATGGTTCACATGGTGTATCTTCGGCTGTACATTTTGTTCACCACCTTTTTTTAAAGAATTGAAAAAGAATGCCAACGGGGTTTTGTTTTGTATCATCTTTGTTACAATAAACCCAACCCCACCACTGTCAAGTCAATCCCCGCTCTCCGGGAGCCTGTAGGACCCAGTGGAACCCCTCCGGAGTTTTCCAAGGCTGAACCTTACAGAAGCAGCCTGACACGTCCCAGTGAGGAGGTTCAAACCACCGACCCTTGGTGGATAGCTGAGCTCTGAATCACTGCCCCACCAGTTCCAAGAAAACAAATGAGAGAAAAAGCGTCCATCCTGACCTGTTATCGTTAGATGCTATCGAGTTGAGTACTACTCACAGCAACTCTGTGAACACCAGATCTGACCCCTGTCCTGTCCTGTGCTCATCATCTCTGACAAACTTGAACCCATTGCTGCAGTCACTGTGTCAGTCTGTCTGGTTGAGGATCTTCCCCTCTTTCACTGACCCTCTATCTTTCCAAGCAGGTGTCCCTTTAACAGGAATAGCCCCTTCTAGGGGCATGTCCAAGGGGTGAGGGATGAAGCTTTGCTGTCTTTGTCCCCGAAGAGCACTCTGGTTGCACTTTCTCCGAGGCATATATAGCTGTTGGCTATTTGAAGTCCATGGGATGTTCCGTACTCTTCTCCAACACCACAACTCAAAGGCACCAGTTCTTCTGTCATCCTTACTCATTTCTCAGCTCTCAGATACACAGCAAGCAACTGAAAAGACCAAGATTCAGGTGCACTGAGTCTTTAAACTGGCATCACATATTCTGGCATACAACTTCTAAAACAAGGACCCCTGGGGATCCTACCCAAGCCAGAGGGGGTCAGAGGGGCGCATGGTCTGGCCTGTGCCCAGGCAGTGACGTTGGCAGCTCCTCCAGAGTGCAGAACCCGCACCGCATGGTGAAGACGCGGTGCTGGGTGGGACAGGTGAGCTTCCTGCCCTCTCTCCTGCTCACCCGCATGTCCCGAGCTCCAGGCAGAGGAGACCACGGTGAGACAGCCCAGTGACAGGGTGAGTCTGCAGTTCTCGGGAAGCGGTGGAGGTGAGTCACCCAGCCCCGTGGGGAAGATGGTCAGGGAAGGCTTCTTGGAGCAGGTGGCACTCCGTGGATCACAGGGTGATCTTCAGAAAACCCAAGGCCATCGACCACCTTTCTTCTCCGACAGCCTGCTGTGCTCTCCAGGGTCCTCGGGACTCAAAACCCCATCCCAACCCCAAGCCAAGGCCCTTGCCCTAGAAGAGCTTCCCAGGGTCTCCCCAAGTCTGTCTCTTGTCCCTTACGCTCATTACCAATGACTGTGTTTCAACACACACACACACACACACACACACACACACACACACACACACACACACACGGCCTTGAAGAGCCATGGGCAGCTCTTGTCCTCACGATCTCTGTGGAGCAGGAACCTGAGGGCTGCTTGGGTGGTCTGCTTGTTCTGCGGGGGCTCCGCGTGAGGTATGGTAGGCTGACAGTCCTGCTGCCAAGGGTTCAGGGAGGTGGTGCTGGCTGTGGACCTGAGGCCAGTCTCTCTATGGGAGCATGTGGGTGGGCAAGGGGACTCAGGTCCTCGCAGTGCAGCATCTCCAGAAGACTGTTTGAGTAGCTGGCATCACATGATGGCAACTGACTTCTCCTGGAGAGTGGCCCATGAGCTCAAACAGAAGCGCCGATGACCATTGTGACATGTTGTTTTTGTTGTGTACCTAGAGTTAAACTGACACATAGACGACCCTCCGGCGGGTTTTCAGAGGTTATAAGCCACATAGGAGAAGATTTCTTTCACAGCGAAGCTGGTGGATTCGAACCATGCACCTTTGAGTTGGCAGCACAATTCCTTACCACTAAGCCACCAGAGCTTCCTCCACTAGAGTTCCATCAGAGCTGTCATGTTGCTGTTAGGTGCCGTCAAGCCCAGGATAGCTGACAGCAGCCCTGTGAACAGCAGATCTAACCCCTGCCCCGTCCTAAGCCACTCTCACCATCTCGGCCACCCTCACCATCTCTGATACACCTGAGCCCAAGCAGTCGCTGTGTCAATCCATCTCGATGGGGGTCTTCCTCTCTCCCGCTGACCCTCCACCCTTCCAAGCATGATATCCTTTTCCGATATGCCTTTCCTAGCATCATGTCCAAAGCATGAGAGACATTCTCGCCTCCAAGGATCACTCAGGCTGCACCTTTTCCAAGCTATAGCTGTTCATTTTGTCGGCAATTCATGGGATATTCAGTACTTTTTGCTAACACAACTCAAAGACTTCTTCTTGTGTCATCCTTATTCATTTTCCAGCTCTCAGATAAAACATAGTAAATAATGGAAGAGCATGGCTTGAGTCGGGTGCACCTTAGTCTTCACAGTGACATCCTTGTTCTTCAGTAGTTTAGATCTCTGACAGTGGACTTGCCCAAAGCAATACATCTCCTTAGCTCCTGACTGCTGGTACCGAGAGTGTCAATTATGGATCCAAGCCAGATGAAATCATGCACAGTTTCAATCTTTTCTCCATCTGTCATGGTGTCGCCCTCTGGCCCGGGGGGAAGGACCTCTGTGGTCTTGATGTGTAGATGTAATCCATAGGCTGGCAGCACACCATCCCTCATTCATCCTCACCCTCATTCAAGGTGGGAGGGAAGCACACAGGTGGGAAGCGCAGGGGCCAGCGGCTCCCACAGCCCTACACCTGTCCCTGCAAACGTGCATAAAGGGAGCCGAGGCAGAGATGTGACAGACAGCCCAACATGTCCTGCTTTCCCTTCGCCACCTGTCCAGCCCTTTCTCCCTGTTAGTTCTCCCTGGGGACCTCTTGGTGACGCCTTCCTGGACCAACCCCAGGCTGCTCAGGGTTCTCCCCACACCCGCTCCCACCAGAGCATGGATTCCTGGAATCGTTTCTCCACTGGCCTTTATTCAGAATGGTGCTCGGAGTGAAGACCATGTTGGGGGGCACGGCAGTGTCCTCTGCACTCACCCAGACTTCGGAGCCTGCTCAGGATATTCTGCGGCTCAGTGAACACCAGTGGCCAGACAGAAGACAGGATGGGAGGGTGAAGGCGTGGACAGATGGAAGCAGGGGTGGGGAGGAAGAGAAAGGCTAGTGACTGGATTAAAGAAAGGCTGGAAAGATGGAAGAAGGGACTGTCAGATGCATGGAGAGATGGATGGACAGAAAGACAGGGAAGGAGGGAGGAACGAATGAAGGAAGGAACAAAGGGAGGGAGGGAAGTGTGGACGGCTAGAGAGTGGATGGAGAGGTGGCTGGCTGCCGGGCTGGCCAGTGCCTAAGTGACCCAAGCATCCTTCTGTTCCTGAGAAATATCAAGCTGAGGGGAACCTTCAAATTCATGGACAGCAGCATCCTCAGAGCTAGCTAAGCTCAAGCGACATCAGTCGTTGAATCATGTGTGGATTCCACATGGCTGATGGGAAGACCCCCTAGCCCTCGGCATGGCCCCCCTCCTGACGATGTCTTCCCCACCCCCACATGCCCTGTCTTCTCCCACAGCCATGCTCCCACCTGTCCCAACACCATGCAAGTTCATCTGCTGTCAGAAAACAGCTCGCTCAGCTCCCTGTTCAGGGGTGGCAGGTCACGGAGCTGGCAATGCCACAAAGGCTGCTTCCTCTGGCATCTCGTCCTGGGCTGGGAGAGGGGGGGGCCTGGAGATTCCCGGGGAGGAAAGAGGAGAGCGAGGAAGCCGTTCTCCAGCCCTGCTCACCTGCCCACCTGCTCAACCATCTGGCCCAGCCTGATGTCCAGAGCTGGCTCCCTCTCTACCCCTCCTTTCTCTGACAGAGCTCCCATGGGGACTGAGGGTCCTGCAGGCTCTGGGATCTAGGAACCAAGCATCTGGAGTAGAGTTCACGTCTCAGAGAAAGAGGAGCAGACCTCCTACCAAAGCACAAGAGCGCAAAGCTCTCAACCCACTCAGGGTGCAGGGCAGAAGGAAGTGGCCCTCACACAGCAAAGGGACAGGGTGGTCAAGGAGCCAGATCTGGGTTTTGAGGACCCAAAGCAAACTTGGAACTTGGTTAATAAAAAGAACACCCAATTACAAATGTAAGATAAGTTCAAAAACAAATCCTTAGAGACAGAGGAAAAGATCTCAGTCAATGAACAACTTTCACAGCACCTTCGACCAAGGTGGTGCTGGTGACCTTGGTCCCATGCACAGCACAAGGAAGCTGCCTGGACCTGCGCCATCCTCTCCATGGCCGGTGTGCTGAAGTCCGTCCTTGCAGTCCCTATATCAGCCCTTCTCAACAAAAGCCTCCTTCACCCTTGTCAGACTTCGCTTTCACCAGACACCACGTCCTCCTCCTGAAACCGGTCTCTTCCAATGGCGGGTCCCAAGTGAGCTGCTGCTGTGCTGTGGTCCACGTACATTCCGGTTTTCCAAGCTGTTTCCTCGGGCTCCAGGTTCACAGATGAAGGGCTCTCTCACTGACCCCCAGGCCCTGCAAACCACACACACATCAAAGTCATCTGCTATGGGGAAGAGTGGGCCTAGGTCAGGGTTCACACCACTCCCCAGGAGAAAACCCCCTGCCCACAGGAGAGGAGGAACCAGCGCTGGGCAGATCACCACTAAGGTGCCCTGGGGACTCCCCTTGGCAAACCCTTCACTGGCACCTGCTTCTGGAAAGTCCCCACTCAGTTCCATCCTCTGTAGCACAAACACAGTAGAAGGGGACACCTCTGAGTCCAGACACCTTGTCTGTCAGCTCCAGGTGTCCCCACAGCCTCTGACAAGGTGGTATCCCTTAGTCTGGGATCCTGGGCCCCCTTCCGGTCTGGCCGCACCCTGACCCACTGTTCATTTCCCCGCCTGCTCTGCTCTGCCCTGACCACTATCCAACTGGACATGTCTTGGGCCAGCCTGCTCCTGAAGTCAAGTTGACTGTGTCCCATTCATGGCAAATACCCCACATGTCATCTTTTTCCCAGGTGGCCTTGGAATTGCAGTCTCATCGCCCCTCCCCTGCAAAGTCCTCTCCTCGCAGCTTTCCCTGAGCTGATCCCAGCCTCAGTTTCCCCAGCTGTCACCTAACAGCTGCTCCTGTCCTGGGGGTGGCTGGCAGGGGTGTCATTGCTGAGACTTGGGGTATGTGTACGTGTGTGCACGCACCTTGGTCCTTCCAGGTCAGAGGTCGTGTCTGGCTGGCGTTTGACACCCAACGTGCCAAGCCCGGGGTTCAGCCCTGTGGAGGGTTCCCCACGCTGACTGGGAGCTACTTGCGCCCTCTGGTCTGCGGCTGGAAAGCTCGTTGAGATGCTGTGTCCTTCTTCCTTTGCTGGGCAGACAAGGTAGCTCATCCCCAGCTGAGAGGTTTCCAGGATAAACTGAGCCTGCAGAGGGGTGCTGGGAGGGGCAGATTGAGTGACCACTGAAGGGACAGCATCCGGTCTGCTCTGCTTGCCTCTCTCCTGACTGGGGAGGTTCTCCAGTTGAGGGGCTCAGGGGCAGGAATCCAGATGGGCCCTGCAAACACCAAAACGGACACAATGCCTTTGATATTCTATCCCCGCTCAGGCAAGCTCAGGGTCCCAGGGACCCTTCCAGCCCAATGCCAGGCAGAAGGCTGTGAGGGTTCTCTTTAAAACCCCCAAACCTCTTCAATGTCCTCATTCTGCTAGCTTGAGGGTGTAGGAAGAGACTGATAAGACCTTTTTGTCCCCTGCCTTTTTGAACAATTCATGCAGGCTGCCAACTAATTTGAGGACAAAGTTGTCTCCTCTGTTGGTAAACAGTCCCTGATAGATCCGATTGGAACACAAACTCACTGCCATCTGCTCCTCTACGCTCAGAGGGAGACAGTCCTTGTGGAAAGATGGTGTCCCCTCAGCCCACTGGGGCCATGCAGGGGCTCCTTCCTCCTAATCTCGGCAGCTGGACCGAAAATACCCAGCTCAGAGCGAGCAAGTCTCACTTCATCCTCAGGTCACTGTAGGGACAGGTGTGAGCACAGTGCATCCCCACCTGGAGACTCAGTATCTCCATCTGTAAAATGGGAGCAGCGCTCTCCGAACTACCAGGGTCTGGGGTGTGATAGACAGCGGGCCGTGGCACATCCTCAAGGGTCCTGACTATGCAGAACACAGCCAATGGTGGATTCGAACCAGCAGAGGAGCAGTCTTTGGGCGAGCAGGCGACTCTCTATGGACTCCAGAAAGATCTACAAGAGCACTGAGTGACTGACTGCTGGGCCTTCAACGTGGGGGTCCTGAGGGTCACGGCCTGTGACTGTCCATCTGTTTGAGGAGTTGTTCACCTTGAGAGAAGGGTACAGGTTCACCTGTCAGTTCCACCTATATTGTCACCGGCACCAAAGTCTGTCTCCAGAAGTTTCTCAAAAATCGAAGCCTTCAGGGGCCTGGGATCCAGACTGTTTTCTGATTCTAACTCCTCAGGTCAGGTTTGACCTGGGAGATCCAGGCCCCCCAGGCCCGGTGGGTGCAGGACCCAGTGTCCTGGCAGGCCTGCTCCTCGGTCCGAGCCTCGCTCAGCACCAGACCAGCGTGTGCTCCTTGGAGTGATGGTGAGACGGTGACGGTGATGGGTTTAATTTATCGTAGGAAACCCTCCGAGGCGCGGCTTTGGAGAGCCGGTGACAATGGCCGTAAAGCTTGCATTTAAGCCGTCTGAATGGAGGCTAGATTTACTGTCTGGGCCAGACAGGATTTTTGTCCTCAAGTCATCTCAGAGTACATTGGCCACTAAAGCCCTCGGCAGAAGACGGACACGGGACAAAGGAAATAAATTGTAAAAGGAACTTTGTCAAGGAGTTTTAGATGTTCACCAGATAGACACCCGGGCAGTGATGGAACCAGCGTGTGATGCCCGGCGCTCGGAGGGGGTTTAATGAACTGCTTTAAATGCACGTTTGATGGACCCCAGAATGGGGCCCAACTCACGCACGCGGGCAGCGAGGTGACGAATAAAGACAGTGGCCGTGGATCAGCGGCTGGAACAAGGCCCCTTTGTCAGCGGCCTTTGGAACCAGGAAGCATGTTTTGAACTGTGATGTTTATCAGCGTGTCCACGCTAGACGGGCCGGGCAGCCCGTGGGATTTATGACCAGAACAAGCCCCTGGGAGAGTAAAAGACCAGCGCCCTGACCAGCTGAGGGGGCCTGGTGACAGCCCCCAGTGCCGCTGCACTGAGTGGGTCTCCCGGGCACCATGAGGGGTGGCCGTCCCAGTGCCACCACAGGTGGAGGGGTCACCCCTTGGGAACAGCTCTGGGGATGGGATCCAAGACTTCCTGAGGTTCCAGGGTCGACAGTCTCACTTCTGTCCCCACACAGCAGGCTGCATCTTCCCTGCTCAGGGCCGCTGTGGGCCGCTGTGGGCCACTGTGGGCCAGCGTCTGCATCCCAGGTGGCAGATTCAGGATGCTGGTGGTGACACTGTGGAGTGACAAACGAGACTTGCCCCCTGCCCTCCAGCTTAAAGGCGGCGGCCTTTCTCAAGTACTGACCGTAACTTCCATGACTCTTGGCTCAAGGCCTGGACACCCACTGGGCTGCTTCCCACACTCTCTTACATGAGCTGGACCCACAAGTGGGCCCTATGTTCAGGAGCAGACAGTGGACCGAGTCCCTGAGGGGTCTTGGACGAGTCCCTGGCCCTCCTGGGTACAGTCACTTACCTGCCACTGGTCAGCGTAAGGAAAACACACTTACGGATGGTGGACGGTGTGGGTGTCTCCCTTGCTCCAATGTCCCATGGGGCTCCCTCTTCTGTTGGTTGCATGGAAATCGGTCCCCACCACCACCTCTCCAAGCAAGGCAGGCCTGGGCCTCAGCATCCCAGAATCCACATGACCAGCCCAGGTCATACAGCACAGAGAGGGGGCTGGTGAAAGCCTGGAGAAGGACAGAGGAAGAGATGAGAAAGGATGGAGGAAAAGGAGGCTGGAGGGACAGAAGGAAAGGGCAGGGCAGGGATAGAGAAAAAGAGGGGAGGGAAGAAAGGAGGGAGGGAAGGAGAAGAAAAGAGGGAGGAATAATGCCTCCTCCCGATTGATACCAGCTTTGTCTGTTCTGTAGTGTCAGCATCCCCAGCATTGTGATCAGGTGTAATCACCCTCCACTCCTGACGTGCTGTAAATCCTGGTGCCTCGGATGCTAAAGAGGAGACACAGTGATTAAGGGTTGGGCTGCTAACCCAAACATCAGTAGTTTGGGTCCATCAACCATTCTTGTGGAGAAAGATGAGGCAGTCTGCTCTTGTTAGGATTTTCGGCCTTGAGAACCAATCAGGGAATTTCTACTCTGTCCCACAGCACTGCTATGAGTCAGAGTGGACGTGGGTGGGAGATGGTGTTTATAAGGCAGAATGCAACCTGCAGCGTTAGACTGTAGCAAAATCAATCTCTGTTTTGATCCCGAAGAGGTTATACAAGTCAGCAGAAATGAGAGGACTACCAGGAGACCAGTGAATCCTCCAGACCTGGGGCTCTGTGCTGAGAAGCTCTTAGACCCAGGGGAAGACTGCTGTCAAGACACACAGGGTATTCTAAAGAAAAATGATGAGAGGCGACAGGGCCTTCCTTCAGGGCTAACACAGACAGGAGTATTTCCTCTAGATCCGGGTCCTCATTTCAGACTCCCAGCTTCCTAAACTGTGAGAAAATGGATTTCTGTTTGCTAAAGCCACACTCTTGTGGTATTTCTGTGATAACAGTACTAGGTAATAAAGAATTCATTACGCAGGAGATCTCCATGGGTCAGACCCTTCTTAACACTAGAATTTCTAACAGGGAGTGGAGATTAACATTCAGTCAGTCATTTACTCCCTCACTGAGAGAGAACCAGACTTGGTGTCATAGTTTACAAAACAGTTTTAACCCATAAAACTCCGAGTTCACGTCCCAGCTCCACTCCTCAATGTCTGTGTGATCCTAGGAAAATGACTTAACCTTTCTGTGCCTTTGTTTCTTTTGTTACCGACAGTTGATGGCAGTACTCTAGTCTACAGAACTGCAGTGAGAAATTAGGCAGCATGATACCAGGAAGGTTCCTGGGGTGGTGCTCAGCATGCTGCAAGTCCAGACCACACAGTCAGGGAGGGATGTTGTCGAGGACAACCAATAGTGACCCTATGAACAACCGATCTGAACCCTGTCCTGTCCTGTGCCATCCTTTCACTCCCTGACACACGCAAGCCCATTGCTGCCGTCATCATGTCAACTCACCTGATTGAAAGTCTTTCTCTCTTTCCCTGACCCTTTACCTTCCCAAGCATGAGGTCCCTTCCAAGGAATAACCTCTCCTAGCAACATGCCCAAGGCATGTGAAACAAAACTTCATCGTCTTTGCCTCCAAGGAGCACGCTGACTGCACCGTAAACACACTCCTCTCTGCCGTGACCACTACTTGAAATGTGGCTAATTGAAGTTGAGATAAGACCAGATAAGATCCGTTTTCTAGAACATTGTGTCAGGTTGAAGCATGCACTATCTGAATGAGAATATTGTTTTTTGACGGCCTGTTAAAATGGGGTGTTGTTCAAGAGTCCACAATTAAGGTTGCATAGTGGAATGTACTTGGGGCGGCGGGAGGGGTGTGGGGGGGATTGTGTACCAGGGAGGGAGTGTTTCTTTTACTTTTGAAAGAGAGGAGCAAACTGGGGTGGGGGTGGTTGGGTGCAGGGCTGGGCAGGGAGAGAAGTGCAGCAATGAATGAATGGAAATCCAAAATCTCTGTAAATGCTCATTAAAATTTTTTTCCCATTGAAATTATTAAAGAAAAAGAAAAAAAACATTAATGCCTTATTTACAAAAAGTGATGACTATGATAAGAATCCAGTGTGCCAACAAATAGTACATATTTTTGCAATATTAGCAGTAACCGAAGAGATAAATCCCCATCAATTTAAATTGATCTCAGGGGAAAATAATTTTAATTGGAACGTAATATAAAATGATTTTAACTTGCCTGGTTGGCCCCCCAGCAAGTTTTCTGAGGCTGGGAGGAGACTGTCCTTATTTCTTCTCCAGAGTTGCTGGCTGATTTGAACTGCTGGAGGAGTGCAGCCTTCAGATTTACAGTGCACTTGCCTATGAACCAGTCTCCCCAAAACATCCTGAGTTATAACTGAAAGTGCTGTTGTTCATTTCTTTAATCTAAGATATAAAGAAGATAAAAAACCTAACCTACATGTTGCCTCCAAGTCATTTTCAACTCATAGAAACCCATGTCTTACAGAAAACAGATTTCCTGTCAGATTTTTGTGGTTGGAGAGCCACATTTCTACCATTCATTTTAATGGAAAACATGTAGTTTTCCTTTTCTGACATTTTTTTTTTTAAGTTTCCACCTTATACAGATTCTGCTTTTCAAAAGTTTTCCTATAATGGGATTTTCTAGTGATGAAAGTAGACAAAGATTCTAGAAGTTATGCATTTACCTGGGTTATTTTCAGCAGAAATCCATGGTGTGTTTGGTTTTTTGTTTTTTTTTTTTCTTTCTTCAAAACCAGCAATGTAACATCTTATAATTAGTATTAAGTGAAACATCCCTTTGATTCATAAGGAACTTATGAATATGTACTATGTACCAATACTTACTTAAGCAGTAGAGATAAGACTATTTTGAACTTCAAAATCTCTACGGGCCAAAAACCAATTTAAGATAAGGAAACTTCCAAAGTACCAAATATCTTCCTGGAATGGTAGATAAATGAGTTTAAAAATACCTTTGTTTAGTAATTAGGCATTTGTGGGTTAGGCCATCCTGCGGAATGGTGACTCCTATTCTATAGGAGTTTAGACAGCTTTGTGTATGTAGACTGTTACATGTGTTCAAACACCAGAATAATTTTTCTAACAGCCGTAGATAAGCTTGTTTTCCTCTTGATATCTCTCCCCTCTCTCCCTCTTTCCTTCCTTCTCTTCCTAACTCTAAGAAGAGGCAGTAACATTTTCCCTGTTTTTGCATTACTGTTGAGATCCATTTTTATTGAACTTTTCCATAATTGGCACGACACCTTTGAAACTGGACACTCAAAAATTATTTGTTTTATCCTATTAGGTTTTTAAAGTAGTTTAATTACTAAGCAATTATTTCCTTTCACAAAAACAAAAACAAACCCAAGAACTTTAGTATAGAGGACAAACTAATACCCTTGAGTTGATACTTAATATTTGAAGATCTGCCTCACTTACTTTGGGCACGTGGCCAAGAGATATTGGTCCTTGCAGAAGGGCATCATACTCAGAAGGGTGGACGGACAGCACAGGAAAGGGAGACCGCAGATGAAATAGACTGATACAGTAACTGGGGTGAAGGGCATTGGTGTGTCAGAATTTGTGAGACTGGCTCAGGACAGGGAAGGGTTCAGAGCTGCTGTACATAGGGTTGCTATACATCGCAGGCGACTCAATGGTACATAACAATAACATAACAGGTTTGGAGGCAGGAGTGGCATCCACTCCCTAAATAACATGCCTCCAGAAACTCTATGAACTTTGGTAAATGTCGATAGTTGTAGAGGGGCTTCAGGTATTTTGTTCATAGGGCCACTATGAGTCATGCTCGACTCAAAGGCAATCAACAACAACATTAACATAGTGCGACAATCTGAAAGGCACACTATTCAAATCCACCAGCAGCCAGCTACTCCCCTTGAGAAGGACGGTCAATCTCTTCCCATGTGACTAACTGCCTCTGAAAACCCACTGGAGGGTCAGTTAGGGGTCAGTTCCAACACGGGGTGGGGGGACAATAACAACAAATAAATATATGAAAGAAAATAAATATATTGATATCAAATATATGAAATCAAGATATTAAGGAGTTGAGCAGAAGATTCCAGAGAATAGTGCAGGAAGACAAAGTATTACAATGAAATGTGCAAGGAGCTAGAGTCAAAAAGGCCGAACTCGTTCAGCATTTCTGAAGCTGAAGGAACTAACAACCAGAGCCAAAGAGGAGGAAATAAATTTCTACCAACTTTTGCAGTCAGAGATTGATCAAAC
>NW_006399876.1:5743950-5771811 GCF_000299155.1 Elephantulus edwardii
GGGAGAGAAGTGCAGCAATGAATGAATGGAAATCCAAAATCTCTGTAAATGCTCATTAAAATTATTTTTTTTTAATGGGGTGTTGTTGTTTGCTGTTCTGAGTCGGTCCTGCCCCACGGCTATCCACGAGCAACAGGACAAAGTGCTGTCCAGTCCTGCGTCCTCTTCACAATCAGCGCCACACTCCTCTCCATGGCTCTGGACACTGTGCGCCCGCTGCCTTCCATCTCTCATCGTTGTTCGGCGCCATCGGGTCAACTGTGACTTGAAGCCACCCTGTGGGCAGCAGATCTGAACTATTAGAGGCAAGGGTGGTGGGACTTGTCCAGCTTAGTTTGGGTTTATTTCCAGGAGGAAGCAGGCCTTGGAGAAAGCCATCAAGCTGGGAAAGGTGGAGGGTCAGAGAAAGAAGGGAAGACCCTCAAATCTATGGATTGAGACAGTGACGCCGTGACGGGCTTGCGCGTAGTGAGGACAGCTCAGGCTTGCGCGTAGTGAGGATAGCTCAGGATACGGTGAGGGTCACATCTGCTGCCTATGAGTCCTCGTGGACATGACAGCACCTGGCAACAGAGGTTCTGTGGGTGGTGCAAATGATTAAGGAGCTTGATTAACAGCAAAAGCTCAGAGGTTCAAACCCACCCAGAGGTGCATCAGAAGAGAGACCTGGACATCTGCTTCCTAAAGGCCACAGTCCCCCATGGAGCCCTGAAAACCTCGCTCCGCAGAGGTTGCCACCTGCCACCTCAGCACAGCTGGAGGGCACGGGGCAGCTCCCCAGCTTTCCAAGCCTCGAAAACTCAGTGGAGCACCATTCTACTGAACATGAGGAGGACAGGGAGTCTGGGAAGGATACCAACAAGACGCCAGAATCCCTCCTCCAGCACAAGCACTTCCCAGCTGCTGATGACCACGGGCTGTCTTCATCCTCATAAGAAGGGGTTACGAGGACAGGTCCTGTGTCGCAGGAGAACTGGAAACTGGGAGTCCCATTCTCGCTGACCTCTTGCCCCTTGCCCACTGGCAGGTGCATCACTGCCCAGGGCCTGAGCTAGCCCACAAGATACCAAGACCCTCCCACCCCCGCCTCCACAGCTGTCCACACGAAACTCAGCCAGCATGGGTCCTGAAGAAAACAGAACAGCTCACAATTTTCCCACCACCACACCCTTCCCCTCTCTGTGCCTCAGTTTCCCCATCTGTGCAGGGTGGAGGGTGGGGGTCTGTGCCTGATGCTCTCTGGGGTCTGGACTGGCCCTTCACTGGTCTACTCAAAAGAAGAGCTGTAGATGGAGACGGGTGCTGGCTAAGTGTGCCTGGGCCAAGGGCCAGTGGACAGCACCACCTCTGTGGCCAAACAGATGGGGACAGTCCAGCAGGCCAGTTGGCACAGACAGGCCAGACGAGGCTAGACCAGCCGGCACAGGCAGGGTGGCCCTGGGCAGCCTGGGCAGTGGGGAGCCATCGAAAGCCTCCACCCTGCAGCTCAGGCTCACTCTTTCTGCCCACCAGGATTGGGGTCCTGGCCACCAGAAGTCTGTGTCCTCAGGTGCCCCCACCAGGCTCAGGACCAGGGCTTCCAGGCCCTGGCAGCCCATGAAAGCACACAGCGGGTGCTGGGCAGGGGGCAGGCTATGGAGGCAGGAGGCCACCCACGACCAGAGCCTCTGAGGGGCAGGAGGGCTGCTGAGAGGTCAGTGCCCACAGAGGCCAGGAGCAGAGGCAGGCAGCCCAAGCCGGTGAGTAGACACAGCGCCTGGCTCCGTGTCCCAGCTGCCTTGTTTTGAGCGAGCAGGTTTTCGGTTGTTTTTTGTTTTGTTTTGTTTTGTTTTTTTCAGAACCTCCCTTTCTCCATGTACAGAATGGGCCCGTAACAGTATTTTGCTCTGAGGTTGTTCTCATCACCGTCATTCCCTCGGATCTGACCCAGTGCTGCTTCCACGAGGGACAGAGAACTGCCTCCCAGCTTCCCCACGGCCGTCATCTGCACCAACGCAGACAGCCTCACCTCTGTCACGGAGCAGCTGGTGGATTAGAACCGCCAACCCTTCATTTAGCAGCCAAGCACTTCAACCACTGTGCCAGGACCCTTTCACATTGATCAACCCGCAAACCAAGCCTGTTTAACATTGAATCCTTTCTGACCCTGACAGCCATGCGGGCCAGAGCAGAGAGGCCCTGAGGCTGGCAAGGTGCAACTTCACAGGGGCCTACGACTCATATTTCCTCTGCAGAGCACTAGGGAGTCCTCGAACCACTGACCTTTTGGTTCACAGCTGAGCACTTAGCCACTGCACCACCAGGACTCATTCTGAATGATATCAAACCGAAACCTCACTGCCATCAAATCAATGGCAGCTCACAGGGACCTCATGCTGGGGATGGCAGAGACCACCGGCCCAGCTCAACAACACAGAAGGGCTATACACCCACCTTGTTCTGGCTTGCCCGTAGAGTTCTGCAGATGCGCCCCTGGAGGGAGGCTCGCGGTGTGAGAGCCAGGGACAAAACAAGTGGACAGTGAGGAACAGGGAGGCGCCAGCCACACATGTCCGCCAAGGGAGAGGGAGGGGACTGCCCAGCCCTGGAGAGACTCAGGCCCACTCTTAGGAAAGGCAGGGCCTCCAGGAGGGCCTGGGAACAGGAGGGTCCCAGGAGGCAGAGGGCACAGCATGCAGAGCCTGGTGGGAGTCAAGTCCATGGTGCCTTGGAGAGAACTGACTGGAGCAGAGGCTGAGGCTGGGTCTCTGTCCCCTGGGGCTGCTAGAGAGGAGCTCCAAGAGTGAGTGGCTGAAAAGGAGATCCCACCAGTGGTGCACATGGTGAACACACCTGCGGCTAACTGAAAGGTTCATGGTTCAAGTCCTCCCAGAGTGCCTCAGAAGAAAGGCCTGGCTATCAGCATCCAAACACATCAGCCCTGAAAACCCAATGGGGGTGGCTGTGCCCTTGCACACAGAGTTGCAGTGAGGAGGAGCTGACTCGGTGGTAACTGGTTGGATGTTAAAGGATAGAAGTCCTAGGGTTTAGAAGTCCAAATAAGGGGATTAGCAATGCTGATATCTCTGATACTCAGGGAGGGAATGTTCCCGACCTCTGCCCCAGCCTCCGGGGGCTCCTGGAAATGCCTGATGCTTCTCACCTTGCATCTACCTCTGTCTTCCCTCTGTGTGTCTTTCTGTGTCTCTTCTCTGTCATCAGGACATCCCTGGGCAGAACTCGGACCTACCTGCTCTAATACAAACTCACGTCGGCTGATAGCACTTGCAAAGACGTGATTCCCAAACAGGGACCATGGCTAGACCTTTGGAGGAGACCCAATTCCATCCCCTCCGCTTGTCCGTCAGTGTGTGTGAGTCAAAAGTGGCTGGCATGGTGCCGTGAGGCCAGGCGCTAAGCCAGCTCTGCGTCCAAAACCAGCGAGGTCATCCATGGTGCACGGGTATCAGACTAGGCAGACTGACCATTCACTTCTACAATCACAGACCCCTGAAAAGTTTATGAATATCAGTGGAATATTAATTTATATAGTCCTGGAGGATGAGCCTTCGGACTGGAAGGCGCTTAAAACGTGACTGGAAACAACTTCCTCCTCTAAGTAGCGTCTACCGCAGTGACGTGCTTCCGCCAATGAGATTCCAGTCAACGAGAGGCCTGTATCTGCTGGTGTCATGTGACACAAATGAGAATGAGCTACAAATGCCTGTCATAAATAATCAGAACATGGAATGTGAGAAGTCTCCGAATCTAGAAACACGAAAGATGTCAGAAACGAAATGAAACACATGAAGACCGAGATCTTGGGCACTTGCTCATGAAGCCTAAAGATCACAGAGTTCAGTGCGGATTACGCCTTCAATATGAAACAAAGCTCCTCATACCTGGACCAAGCAGCGTCACAAATGGAGAAAAGGTTGAAGTTGAGAATTTCGTTTAATTTAGATTCAAGCGATGCCTGTAGGAGCACCAGCTAAGACATCAAACAACATAGGACGTTGGACAAGTTTGCTTCCAAGGGCCTCTTTAGAGAGCTAAAGAGCAAGGATGCTACTTTGAGGATTAAGGTGTATCTGACCTGAGCCATGGTCTTCCCATTCACCGCATATGCACAAGAAATTCAGACATTTATAAGGAAAACTGAAGAAGAATTGGTGACTCGGAATTGTAGTGACGTCAAAGAATGGATTGTTGGAAGAATGAGCACACTTTTTTTTTTTTTTTTAGAGAAAGTGCCGCCAGTGTGCTCCGTAGAAGCTAGAATGGTGAGACTTGGTCTCACGGATTTCAGGCATGTTATCATGAGGGGTGAGTCCCTGGCAAAGGACATCATGCTCAGACAGTGGAGGGCGGGGAAGGAAAGGAAGGGCTTCGGTGGGTGGACTGACACAGGGGCAGCAACGCTGAGCTGGGCACAGCAGAGACTGTAGGACGGGGTCTCCTGCTGTGTGTGGTGGGGTTGCTTTGAGTCTGGAGCAGTCCTAACAACAGCAATTCAAGCCAGAACCGCCAGGTCAAGGAGGAGGGAAGGAAAGCAGAGATGTCTGCCAGGCTGCCGGCACTTGATCCTGGGGACCCCCTAGAAGGGAACGCCAGGCTCAGCAATCCTCACGCTTCCCCATGCTGACCACACAGTGGACAGGGGCTGGGAGGAGAGGCAGTACGCTCCCCCATCACAAGGCACCAGCCATGTGGGCTAAGCCGTTGCCGCCTGTAAGTGCCCGTTTCTGCAGGATGGAGGGAGGGAGGGCTAGTCCACTGGGCTCCCAGGCCTGGCTGCGGTGGGCAAAAGGTCAGCGCGTGGATCAACGGGCTTGGAGACAGGGCTGCCATCACCCCAGCACAGACGCAGCAGATACAGCACCGGAGACTTCCTGCCGAGGGAGAGGGATGCCCAAAGCTCCCTTTGTCTTCAAGCGTTAATGTCCAATTTGAAATTGGGTTGGGGGCAGAGGGAGAGAGGAAGGCGGGGCTGGGCGCCCTCACTGGGAGCCATTCATCCAGCACACTGAGCCCTTCATCCAGGCCCACGCTCGCCCCTGTGGCTGCGCAAAGATTTATGGAAGGCCCAGGACGCGCACGTTTCTTTCCTCCACTGATTTGAAAATGCCATTTGCATCTGCCTTGGAGGAGAGGGGGGAAAAGTGCTTATTTAGTAAACTTTGTTTGGAAAAAAATCTGCTTGTGGTCAAAGAAGTGTGTGTGTGTGTGTGTGTGTGTGTGTGTGTGTGTGAGGGGTGAGTGAATGTGGCTTGGCCCTCCCCCCACACCAAGTGCCCAGAGAAAGTGAACTCCGTTCCTACTGAGGTTGTTGGCTGACAGTCCGTCTGCTCCCAAATTTAAGGTGTCCCTGTGGCTTTCTCTACCTTGTCTAAGGACACTGATGGCTGGACCACTGAAAAATGGAAAGAAAATATGTAAAACTAGGTGAAGAAGGACAGACAGAAGCCATGGTGCCATACCGAAGGCACAAGGTTGGAGGCTGCCACCGTGAGTGTTGATTATGGATCCAAATGAAAGGAACTTGCTGACAATTCAGTCTTTCCTCAGTTCATCATGATGCTGCTATTTGTCTGGTGGTGAGGATTTTTGCTTTCTTGATGTCGAGATGTAGCCCATTTTGAAGTCTTTAATCTTCTGCAGTAAATGCTTCACTTTCTACAAACAAGATTGTGCCATCTGCATATTGGAGGTCGTTGATGAGTCTTTCTCCAGTTTTGCTTTAAAAAAAACAAAACTCCAGACAAAAAACAAGAACAGACTTCCGCTTGGTCTTCAAGTATGCTCTTGACCTTGGTGGCAGCCCTCCTTGAACACTGGCCTTGGATTCCAGGAAGCTGTGGATGTAGCTTTTGCCTGCTGGATAAGGTGTGGGCTCCTGTTCTGGTAGCTACAGAGGGGTGCACAGAGCCAGGGGGTGAGAGCCACGGAGCCTGATTTGGGAGTAGGATGAGGAAGGTCTGGTAGTAAGGACACCTTGGGAAGAACTGAGGCCCCTCAACGCAGGATCAAGCAGAAATGGGTCTCTGCTTCTTCCAAGTGCTTCACCCTGCCTTCTATAAGCCTCCCCTAAACGAATGCATTTCTCAGAGCTCACAGGTGCTCTGTCCAGTGAAACCCCAGTGCATCCACCCTGAAACAATGGGCTTCAATTCTCCAGACTGAAAGGCTCTGGAGAGAATTTTGTTAATCATTTGACAGATGGATCAACCAAGGACAGGACTTTCAGTTATGGGTCAGTACTAGGGAAAGAGTCAGAGTCTCTGAGCCCCATATCCCCATCTGGTTCCCAAACTGGTCACCAGAAGTCACGTACTACCTGGTGATTAACAGGTAGGACTCTATTGAGGGTCACAGAATCAGACAAAGTCAAGGGGTTCTTTAGAACAGGGGCCCCCGGAAGTCCAGCCAAAGGCAGAGGGTCTGATGTCATGACTTACTGGAGGGAGGGTCTTGCAAGGGAGAGGGGGAGGGGGAATTCTGGGGCAGCTGTGAGTCGCAAAGGCGAGGTCTCAGCCAAATCCAGCTTGAGGACCCCGGAGGACAGTCCCCATATCTGAGCCACCACAGGTGCAGTTCCTCCTAGCCCGTGTCAGTCTGTCCACGGCGTAGGCTGCAAATGGGGCACACAGAGTTTCCTGACCGGTGAGAGGATGGCACACACCTGGGAAGTGGGTGTGGATGACATCACTTGCACTTCCTAGCTCTGTGGTCTCCAAGACGGGGGTCAGCACACAATAAACCCCAAACTCTTTTCATCTAAGGGCTCTCTGCGATCTGCCTGGGGCTCATAGGTCTATCTGAGGTGCTGGCTGACACGAGCAACCTCCGTGCTACTCATGGGCTCAGTTGGGGTCCCAGAACAAACAGCACCAGAGCGGTGGGCACATGAACACCTTAGGGCCTGTCATCCAGGGCAGGTGTCCCTAACTGAAAAACGAAAGAAAGGCCCACTAACATTGAGTCAAGCCAAGTCGTAGAGACCACACAGGACAGCGCAGCACTGCCCCATGGGGCTTCCGAGGCTGCAAATCTGTCCAGTCCACCACTCCGTCTCCCTCAGAGCAGCTGGTGGATTCTAACAGCCACCCTCTGGGTTAGCTGTTGAATGTCGTAGTGACAACACGATCAGAGCCTCTTTAAAGTCCCCACAAATAGGAAAACACCACACCGGTCTCTTTCAGCTTCAACTTCAACCAGAAAGTTCTTAACTCTCTACATGTGTGCATCCCAGGGGTCCTTTACTGAATCTTCAAGTAATGTGCATCAATTGCATAGTCACACGCAGAGAATGAGAGATGTATTCCAAGGAATCGGTGTATGTGACCATAGGGTTACTGGGTCCCCAGGCTGTGGCCTGGCCTCTCCGCCTCCCCTCCTTCTCAGCCTGGGCCTTGGCAGGAGGCGACGCTCTGGTCTTGAGCCAGGATCCTTCCCTGAAAAATTGGTTTTCTGTCTTAAGGCTTTCATCTGACTAGGGAAAGCCCACCTCATTATCACACTGAAGTCTGAATATCTGACAGTTCCCCCTCATCCATTTTTCCAGACATTTTTTCAAAATTGTCAGCAAAATTTAACTTGTATGTCATAATAAGGATTTTTGAATTATTTTCACTCTATGATAGATCACATTTTCTTTGCCATGGAATCAAATAGGGATCTCTTCCAGTCAGTTGACCATAAATTCCAAAGAGGCCATGGAAAGAGGGTTGGTTATCTATTGCTGATATCAGATGAACCTTGGCTGAAAGCAGAGAACACCTGTACTTTATTGACTATGCAAAGACATTGAACTGTGTGCATTCTAACAAATCATGGCTAATGTTCAGAGGAATGTAAATCACAGAACACTTACATTTGTTTTGTGTGAGACCTGCACACAGACCAAGAAATAGTTGTTTAAACAGAACAAGGACACACTACGTGGTTTAAAACCAGGAAAGGTGTGCAGCGGGGTTGTATCCTTTCTCTGCACATAATCAATCTATATTCTGATCAGATAATTTGAGAAGCTGGATTATGTGAATAGGATGTAGCACCAGGGTTGGAGAAGGACTCTTCAACTACCTACTTTATGAAAATGATACAACCTTTCTTGCCAAAAAATGAAGACTTGAAGCACTAAGTGAAGAAGATTAGAGACTACAGTCTTCAAGAAGGCGACATGACAGATGGAGACAAAATTGATGCTGTCAATGCTTTCATCTGCCTTGGATCCACTGTTAACACTTATGGTAGAAGCAGTTATGAATTCAGCCGAATGTTACATTGGCTAAATCTACTGTGAAGGTCCTCTTTAAAGTTCCAGAGAGCGAAGATGTCAATTTAAAGACTAGACTGTAGTTGGCCCAAGCCATGGTATTTTCAATAGCTCCCTATGCATCTGAAAGTTAGACAATGAATAAGCAAGATCAAGGAAGTACCAATGTCTTTGAGTTGTAGACAGAGATGAGCACTGAATCTCTCACGGGCTCCCCGAAGAGTGAACGAACTGTCTTGGTGGAAGTAGGGCCAGGTGCTGCTTAGAGTCCAGGTTGGTGAGGCCTCATCTCACCTTCATTGTGAGAAGGACCCTTGGGAACAGGCATCATGCTGAGAAAGGTGAAGGGTCAGGAAAAGAGGAAGGTTCTCAAGGACTCGGGACAGTGGCTGTACCCATCGACTTGGGCATGGTGGCGATTGTCAGGTTCTGTTGTTGTTTATAGGATGGTTATGACTGAATGGTGCTTAACAACTTAACAAGCCCATTGTCGAGGACAATCTCCTTCTAAAGTCAGTTGCTGGTGGGTGATTGTTGTTATGTGCCATTGAGTCGCTTGCAACTCATAGCGACCCTATGTACAACAGCCCTAAACCCTGCTCTGTCCTGTGCCAATCGCATTGCCTCTGACACACCCATCCCGATTACCCCAGTCACTGAATCAATCCACCTCATAGAGGGCCCTCCCCTCCTGTGCTGTCCCTCTACTCTACCCAGCATGATATCCCTCTCCAAGGACCCGTCCCTCCTGGCAACATGTCCAAACTATGTTAGACAAAGCCTCAGAATCCTTGCCTCCAAGGAGCAGCCTGTTTTAACCCTCTCCAGGATGAATCTGTTTTTTTTCTTGGTAGTCCATGGTACATTCAATACTCTTCTCCAGCACCACAGCTCAAAGGCATCAATTCTCCTTCTGTCCTCCCTAGTTATTGTCCAACTCTCTGATGCATAACAAGTGATTGCAAAAACCATGGCCTGTATCAGACACACCTTAGTCTCCAGAGAGACACCATTGTTCTTCAGTACCCAGGAGAGGTCCCTAACAGCAGACTTTCCCATGGCAATAGGTTTTTTATTTCCTGGCTGCTGGTGCCAAGAGTGTTGACCGTGGAGCCAAGCAAACTAAAGTTGTTAACAATCTCAATCTCTTCACCATCCATCCTGATGCTGCCAATTGGTCCAGTGGTGAGAATCTTTGTCTTCTTGACATTGAGCCTCAATCCATACTGATATGGGTAAAAGCCACATCTAAACATACCCACTGCCAACACTTACTCTAGTATCTGAATAAGGGGATCCCTTGTTCACTTATCAGTTTGTTGTCCTGGGATGACTTTCATGTTGCTATGATGCTGCCCACCAGGATTTCCAGCACCAGCAGCGTCACTCATGGTGGACAGGCATCAGAGGAGCTTCCAGACCACAACAGTCTAGGAAGAAAGGTCTGGGATCTACTTTCAAAACCAGTTCACAGACACTGTGTGAGTTGCAACAGATCGCGGTTCGAGACTGAGTTCTCCACACACAGCCCAATGGCCCGCGGGGAGGACACGGGGCTCGCTCTCTGCTCTGCATTTCCACCTGCTCAGCCCTGCAGAAAACACCAGGAGGTTTCCTTCTCGGAGCAGAGGGAGGATTCTTTCAAGGAGAGTGGTCCAAACGGAGGAAAGAAATGGAGAGGCAGAGAGGGAGAAGAGAGGACGGCGGAAGAGGAGGAAGGAGAAGATGGGTGAGGAGGACAAGGGGAGAAGGAGGGGGAAGAATAAGAGGGCAAGAGAGGGAGGGAGGGAGGGAAGGGCGAAGGAGAAGGGGGGACACGTGGAGGGGAAAGGATCACCAGACAATGGGTGAGTGGATGAGAGGAAGAAAGACGTGACAGAAGAGAGGGAGAGACAGAGGATAGGAGGGAAGGGGAGAAAGAAGGGAAGGGGGAGGGAGGGAAGGGGGAGGGAAGAAAGGAAGGAGAGAGGGAAGGAAGGAGGGAGGGAGGAAAGGCAGGAGCGGCAAGGGGCAGGAGGAGGAGAGGCCAGGCCTCGCTGGCCGCCCCTGCCGCCAACATGTGTCCCTGTGTTGTGCAAACACTTTGTCTGCACAGCTCAGCTCCGAGCCCCCAGGCGGCGGCACATCAGTCTTGGCGACATCTGTCTTTCCGGCAGCTCTGTCTGAATGAAGGAAGCCTCCCCGGCAGGAAAGCCCCTCTCCTCAGGAAAGCCCCTCTCCTCGGCTGTTCTTTCTTCCCCTCCAAGCAGATTGCTGGACAGATGACTGCATTGTTTCGTCCCATTTCCATCTGAAAACTGCCTCCGTGCTGGCCACCGGGCACCCCGTGACGGCCGGGCACCGCGGGGCCACGTGGGGTGGCAGTCCTGGCCCCCGCCTCGGGCCCTTCCCTCCGAAGAGGAAAAAGAGCTGCAGACAAAGGTGGGGACATAAATTAAGGCCTGGCTTTTTAAGTTCAAGCCGAATTGTCTGTATTTCCCCACAGCTGCCAGAGGGTCCTCGGATACCCAGTAATGCATATGTAATGTATTAAGAAGGGCACACAGGGAGCCCCGAACGGTCTGTCGGCCGATGTTGCACTGGGGACATTATCTCGGGCCAGTGAACTCAGAGCAAGTCAAGTGTGGAGCCGTGGACAAGGGCCAGGGACCCCCACCGGTGCTGTCATAGCCACTGAAAGTCCACCCGTCAGCAGAGGAGAAGGCCATCAGAGGAGGAGGCCCTGCAGCAAAAAGCGGGGGGCTGCGGCCTCACGTCTGGGCCTGCAGGGAGGTGCCGGCCTGGTGGTTGGACAGAGCTGTGTAGACCCACCAGCCTGCCCAGCTAAGCTGTGGTCTGACTACCCCCTTCCAAGCCCTTCCAGAAAAGGTCTCCGCTTATAGGTTGGGGGACACTTTAAAGGTGCTGCTAAAAAAAAATTAAAAAAATTTTAAAAAGTATTGCTGTGTCCCTTACTGTAGACACTCTAGAAAGGGCAGACACTTCTGGAAAAGCCATGGGCATCCAAGGAAGAAAGCAGGGCAGACTGAACCCTCCAGTGTCGGGGATCTGGTGTTGCAACATGCACTGGTCAGTCAGTGTGAGACTCAGAACAAGCCACAGTGGAGTGGTGCAGACAGTTCACTCACCTGCTTACAGAAAGGCAGGGGGATTGAGGCTTTCTGGGAGAAAGGCCTGGTCGCCTACTTCTGAACAAGCCATGAGCACAGTCCTAACGGGATACACGGGGGGCTGCTATGAGTTGGGACGAACAGCACAGCGAGAAGTCCCCCTGGGATAAGTTTAGCCACTGTGTATAGAAGAGACACTGTTGTTGGCCACTGTTGGCACCATGGCCATTATCAGCGTTGTGAGGCCCTCGGGTTTGGGGAAGTGTTGAGGGGAGAGAGTGTGACCAGGACCGCAGGAACCTCAGCCGCCATGGCTGAGCTCAGAACTGATGGTGCCCAGCCACCACCGTTAACTGTTCCGGGAAGCATCTCACTAGAGGGGTCTGGGCAGAGGAGACAAAAGTATAGAACTCAAAAGTTTACAGGTCTGATGGGGACTTTGGGAGCTCCTGAGACTATGGGCCTTACTCGTTCAAGTCTGGAGCCGAAATTCACTCCTGGGGCTCCGTGTCAGCCCAACAATTGATGGTATAAGGTGAACAACAACAGGGAAGTACAGACTCCTGAGGTCAACAGCCATGAGAGATTGAAAGGGTAACATTTGCCTCGGGATAAGGCTCAGAAGGCAGGAAGGAAAAACAGAGAAGGGAGCCACAGGGAGGGAGAGGGAGGAGGGTTGTGCATTGTGGAAGTTGCAGTCAATGCTTCAAAGCGGTGCTTGTTTGAATGATTGAATAGGTAAACAACGTGCCATATCAACTTCCACTCAAATTACAACAACAAGTTAGAACCAAATAATAACGTGTGTCCACTCACTTCCCTTCACACCACAATTCACCAACCTGCCCACCTCTCAAAAGCGCTGGCCACGCAGGGTCCTCTTCAGCCAGGTGTGATGGTGGCCAGGGTCCCCAGGGCAGGGACAATGAGTTCACAGTGAGCTGCAGAGCGGATGCTTGGTGAGAACGTGGAGAGTGCTGCTTCCAGGAGGTGTCACATCGCCTCCCTTACCGACGGCTTCACCATTCAGCGTTACCCACGGTGAAAAGTGCCAGCTCACTGCTTTGCACGTAAGTGACACTCATTCTTACGAACAAACACAGGAGCAAAGCAAGGGCAATCCTGGCTGCGATGGCTAAGTTCATGGGTAAAGATGGCTGGGCCCTCTTGTTGACTTCACGGCTATGTGATGATGACATCTGGCACTATGTAATGATGTAGCCATCCTCCAGCTTCATTTAATGCCAATTTTCACGTAATGACCTGCTCTTTGGAACCGATTCATGTCAATGAGTTATGAGTACGTCTATTATGATCACCGTTCTTCAGATGAGAAAACCAACTTTTTGTTACTAGGTGCTATTGAGTTGACTCAATTTATTTATTCCCTTTCCAAAAAGGTGACCCAACAGTGTGGAAATTATTGAACAATATCACTAATATCACACACTAGCAAAATCCAGCTGAAGATTATCCAGAAAAGACTTGAAACGGTCCATTGACAGAGAACTACCAGAAATACAGGCTGGGTTTAGAAGAGGTCATGGCACTAGGGACATTATTGCCAATGTCAGATACATCTTGGCGGAAAGCAGAGAGTACCAGAAAAATGTCCATCTGTGTTTCATTGACTATGCAAAGGCATTTGACTGTGTGAATCACAATAAATTGTGGCTAACCTTGAGAAAATGGGAATCTCAGAACACTTGATCTTGCTTACATGAAAGCTATACTGGGACCGAGAAGCAGTTCTCAGAACAGAGCAAAGAAACACTGCATGGTTCAAAATCAGGAAAGGTGTGCATCAGGGATACATCCTGTCCTCATACCTTTTCAGTCTCTATACAGAACAGATCATTTGGGAAGCTGGGCTTTATGAGGAGGAATGTGGCATCAAGATTGGAGGAAGACTCATCAACAACCTACGATATGCAGATAACACGACCTTGCTTGCTGAAACTGAAGAAGACCTGAAGCACTTGCTGCAGAAGGTCAAGGACTGTGTAGTCTTCAATATGGATTGAACTTCAATATCAAGAAGAGAAAGATTCTCACCACTGGGCCAATGGGCAGGACCATATTAGATGGAGAAGAGATTGAGGTTGTTAGTAATCACAGCTTGCTCAGATCCATAATCAACACTCTTAACACCAGCAGTCAGGAAATCAAAAGACAAATTGCTTTGGGAAAATCTGCTTTCAAGGTCCTCTCCAGAGTGCTGAAGAGCAACGATGTCAGTCTAGATACAAAGGTGCACCTAATCCAGGTCATGGTCTTCTCAGTTACTTGTTAGGCTTCAGAAAGTTAAACCGTGACTAAGGATGGCAGAAGAAGAATAGATACTTTCGAGTTGTGGTGCTGGAGAAGAGTCTTGAACATATATACCATGGACTTCCAAGGAAACAAATAGGTCTGTCTTGGAGAGGGTGAAACCAATTTTCTCCTTGGAAAACCCTGAAACTTGGAAGGCTAGAATTTCGAAGCTTCACCTCACTTTCTTTGGGCACGTGACCAGGAGAGATCATCCTTGGAGAAGGACATCATACTTGGAAGGGTGGACGGACAGCACAGGAGAGGAAGACACCAGATGAGATGGATTGATACAGTAACTGGGGCAGTGGGGGTTGGTGTGTCCGAGTTAGTGAGACTGGCTCAGGACAGGGAAGGGTTCAGAGCTGCTGTACAGAGGGTTGCTATACAACACAGGTGACTCAATAAATAGCACATAGCAACAATGACATACTATGACAGGTATGGAAGCAGGAGTTACATCCACTTCAGAAATAACATGCCTCCGGAAACTTGATGAACTTTGATAAATGTTGATAGTTGTAGAGGGGCTTCAGACCTTTTGTTCGTAGGGTCGCTATGAGTTGTGCTCGACTTGAAGGCAGTCAACAACAACAATTGAGTTGACTACAATCATAGTGACTATATGAACACTGAAGAAGAACCTTGCTCTGGCCCGTGCCATCCTTACAGTCTCTGCCATGTTCAAGTCTATTGTTATAACCATGTGTCAATCCATTTCCTTGGCAAACTTCCTTTCTTTTGTGGATTTTTCTACCTTTCTCGGCAGGACCTTCCCAAGAACATACTCAAAGTATGTGGCAGGAAGTTTCAGCAAGCTTGCCTGTAAGGAGCATCCTGGTTTCACTTCCTCTAGGATAGATTTGTCATTTTGGTAGTTTGTGGATCATTCAGTATTCTTCTCCAGAACCACATTCAAAGGTGTTGGTCTTCTCCTGTCATCCTTATTCATTGTTCAGCTGTCACACTTATAGGAAGGAATTAAAAATACCGTGGCTTTGGTGAAGTGTCTGTTCATACCCTGTGCCCACTTTTCAATTGGGTTATTTACTTTTATCTTGTTGTTATGCTCAAATATTTTATAAGTTCTAGATATAAGTCCCTTGTCAGACATGTCATTACCAAATATTTTTTCCCAATCTGTGGCTTCCCTTTTTACCCTGTTGGAGAAGTTTTTGGATGTGCATAGGGATTTAATTCTTAGAAGGTCCCATTCATCTATTCTATCCTCTCCTTATGCTGAGTGACATATCTCAGTCACAAAAGGACAAATATTGCATAGGGCCACTATTGTAAAATGGGACTGACATCAGGGTTGAGGGAAGACAGAAAAGGAGGGGAGGAATGATGTATATTGCATTGAAGCAGATGAGGGAGAGAATTGTTTAAACGGGGTATATGTATGGGTATTCTTGTCATTACAGAAGTCCAGAGTGAAGTCTGTGCAGTGGAGTGGACTTGAGGGGAGGGATTGCATAACAATGAAAGAGTTTTTCCTTTTTTTTTTTTAAACAGAAGAGTTATTTGGAGGGCAGGGAGAAAAGTGCAACAAGGAATGACTGGAAACCCTAAGTCTCTGTAAACTTTCATTAAAATTAATTTTAAAAAGTAAAAAAAAAATATACAGTGGCTTGTCTTGGGCGCACCTTAATCCTGAAACTGAGGTCCTTGCACTTTAAAGAGTTCCCTGACAGCAGATTTCTCCAAGGAAACACATCTTCTGATTTCTTGACTACTGCTCTCATAGGTGTTACTTACCATATCCTAGCAAAATGAAAGCACTGACAACTTCAACCTTTATCCTCAATCACTTCCCAAAGAAATCCCATAAGCTTAGCCACCCTCTTCCTATCTATTCACATCCTTGCTAGTTCTGTTCTTCTTGTTACTCTCAAGACTCTTCCAAACCATGAAAACATTATTATAACAGAGAAAACACTGCCTGGTCGTGAAGCATCTCTGTGGTTGTTGGAATGAGTTCCCTGGTTGTTGTGTCACTCCATTCCACTGAGGGTTCCCCAATTCAAAACCAGCCACAGTACTCCCACAAGACAGAGCTGCCACCAAGCTCTGTTGCTATTATTAGGTTGTGGAGTCAAGTACGTCTCACAGGGAATCTGTGAACAATAGATCTGAACTCCATCCTATCCTGTGCCAACTTCATCACTCCTGACACACCTGAGCCCCGTGCTGCAGTCACCACGTCAGTCTAGCTCGAGGGTCTTCTCTTCTGCCAACTCTGCACCTTTCCAGGCACGATGTCCCTCTCGGGCCATAACTCTCCTAACAACATGCCTGGCCTAAAGATGAAAGGGCACCGACGTCAGGTCTCGGTCTTCTCAATTACCTGCTGGGTATCAGAGATGGACAGTGAACAAGGATGACAGAACAACTTGTGGTTTTGAGCTGTGGTGCTGGAGAACAGTACCGAGTATCCCCAGGATGTGAAAAACAATGTATTCAAACTTTGTAAATAAATCAGTATAAAATTAAGAGCAAACCCAAAACAAACAAACAAAAAGAATAAACAGGTATGTCTTGGAGATAGCGCAGCCAGAGTGCTCCTTGGAGCCAAAGGTGATGAAGTTTCATGTTTAATACTTTGGACATGTAGCTAGGTGAGGCTAGTGATGGGAGAGAGACGTCGTGCTTAAAAAGGTCAGGGGGTCACAAAAGAGAGGCAGATGCTAACGGAGATGGGTTGACATGGTGACTTCCGCAATGAGCTTGAGGGTTTCGGAGACGGTGGGGACGGCTCGGATAGGGCAGGGCTCCGGCTGGCTGTTCATAGGGCTGCTATGAGTCGTGCTTGACTTATTAACAATAACAACATGCCCAGGGAGCTCTGGTGGCCCAGTGGTAAGAAGTTGCCTGCAATCCCGAAGCCACGCTTATTGAATCCACCAGCTGCTCCGTGGGAGAAGGCTGGGCAATTTCCTGAGCGATTAACTGCTTCTGAAAACCTGCTGGAGGGTCAATGATGGGCTGGTTCTGACTTGCCATTACCCAACACCAACATGCCCAAGATACCCGAGGTGAAGCTTTGTCATCCTTGTCTCCAAAGAACACTCTGCCCCTTCTCCAAAACATGCGTCTGTTCTTTTGATTGTCCATGAGATGTTCGGTACTCTTCTCAAAGACCATGCTCAAAGACATCTATTATTCATTCTTACTCACTGTCTAGCTCTCAGAAGCACAGCAAGTAAGAAAAAGATTATGGCCTGAATCAGGTGCACTTTAGTCCTCAAACTGACTTCATTGCCCCTCAGTAGTTTGGAGCTGTCCCTGGCTGCAGAATTTACCATTGTAAGGTTACCTGTTCTCTGGATTGCTGTTACTAAGAGTGTTGATTGTGGATCCAGGTAAGATAAAGTCATTGAAAAGGTAAATCTTCTCACCATGCATCACGACATTGTCTTCAAGTCCAGTGGTGAGAATTTTTGTTTTCTTGGCATTAAATGCAATCCGTATTGAAGGCTGTCTTCATTGATCACCTGCACACAGCACTTCAAGTCCTCCTCACTTTCAGCAAAGTTGTGTCATCTGCATAATGTAGGTTGTTGATGAGTCTCCCTCTGATCTTGGTGCCACATTCTTCTTCGCAGAGTCCAGCTTCTTGAATGATTTATTCAACATACAAATTGAATAGTTTTGGAGAGAGACTACAGCCCTGACACACACCTTTCTTCATTTTAAAGCACGCGGTGCTCCCTTGCTCTCTTCACTCCACAGCCTCTTGGCCTGTGACTCTCGTCATGACTCTGTTTGTTCTGGGCTTGCGTGTACATGTGGCCTTTTGCACCTGGCTTTCATTTAATACAGTGCCTTCGAGATTCACCCATGTGGTAGCATGTGTCAGAATTTTTATCGTCAAATAATATTCCAATGCGTGCAATGTTGTTATTACGTGCTGTCAAGTCACCTGTGACTCTTAGCGACCTTATGTACAACAGCTCTGAACCCTGCTCTACCCTGAGCCAACCTTGTTGTCTCTGACACACCTACCCCCATTACCCCAGTCACTGAGTCAATCTACCTCATCCAGGGTCTTTCTCTCTTGCACTGTCCCTCTACCCTCCCAAGCATGACGTCCCTCTCCAAAGACTGGTCCCTAATGCACAAGATGTATAAAGAATGGATAAAAGTGTGAGAACGGTGTCATCTGATTGTCCGTAACTTCACGAAGGGAAAGAGCCCTTACCTCTGGCATCAACTGCTCAAGGCTGAGTCTGAGGCGATCAGACGTGCTGCCCTCGGCCTCGCACCTCCCACTGTGCTCCAAACCCTCTCAGGAGTCACAGCTGTGGATCGGAGCAGGCCAATCTGCGCCAAGAGGGTGTGGAAGCAGGCAAAGATTTGCCTGCTGCATGTAGGGTTGCCAGAAGGCACAGCCTACTCAAAAACACTTAATGACAAGCAGTGTCCCCCTGTCCAGCAGAGCGAGCCCACTAGAAGAGGGTGTATGGACAGCCAAGGAGAGAGACTCCATTTAGAGCTTCCTTACCTACAAGGTCAGGATAGACCTATTCCCAGCGGGCTCTGCTAAACGGCCCATGAAGAAGTGTCTAGAAAACCCTCCAGTACGAGAATCAGCTCCTGCTTCTGCCTCCACCACAAGCAGCCACCTGCAGGGAAGTGGTGAGGGCTGGGTCGTGGAGGAGCAGGCATTTGTTTCTGCCAATCCAAGGACACACACACCCCCTCCGCCTCCCAGCTTTCAAGGGCAGGTGCGGAGCTTCCCTACCTTGCTGGCTCTCTTGACAAGAACAGCGACATTGCCAGGTGCTGTTGAGTCAAATCCTACCACAGCATCCCTACAGGGCAGAGCAGGACCACCTGCGGGGTCTCCCAGGTCACAATCTTCATAATAGTAGATCGACAAGTCTTTCTTCCTCGAGTGAGCCCTAACTGCTGACCGTTACAGTGAATAACTGAACAGAGACATCAAGCTGAAGCTGGGCGCTGCCTTCTCTGGGCCAGGGTGGGCCACCTGCCAGCTTCCTAGAGGGTCTTTCCTGCAGTGGGCCATTGTTTCCTCCAGCTCCTTCATCAAAGAGCCTGGTGCCCACCAGGAGGAATCGACCCATCCTCTCAGGTAAGAGCATGGCTCTGACCACAGTGTTTGACGACAATGCCCGTCACTCCCAACAGGCGTGAAGCATGCTCTAAATAGACACAGGACAGCCGTGCGTCAAGGTAAGAGTGAGACTGTATGTCTCCCATGAACAGAAATTATCCCACTGCTAGTTGAAAGTTGTACATAATGTTGGTTGTTGCGTTGATAATGTACATTTTATTTCTACAAAAGAAAAATCCTGAGCACAGCAGCACCTGAACAAATGACATGCACACACATGTATATGCACACGCACTTTTGTGTGTATATATGTGGATGTTGCATAAGGATTGCACAAGAAGAATCGACGCCTTTGAGTTATGGCCCTGGAGAAGGGAATTGAACATACCATGGACTGCCATGAAAAGTTACAGGTCTGTCCTGGAGACACTGAAACTAGGGCTGCTCCTTGGAGGCAAGGTTTTGAAACTCTATCTGACATACTTTGGGCATGTTGCCTGAAGGACCGGTCTTTGGAGAAGGGCATCGTGCTGGGGAGGGTACAGGAGAGGATGGTCCTGAATGAGATGCGTTGACACAGTAACTGGGATAATGGGAGGAGATGTGTTAGAGGCAGTGAGACCGGCTAGGGCGGGGTTCAGAGCTGTTGTGCGTAGGGTCACGAAGAGTTACAGTCAACATGATGACACAGGACAGCAACAGCAATATCTATCTGTCTGTCTGTCTGTCTATCTGTCTATATCTATATGTATATATGTATATCGATATCTTTATCTATCTATATCCATCTCTATCTCTATGTTTATCTATCTCTATCTCTATCTATATCTGTCTCTGTATCTATCTATCTATCTATCTATCGAGAGAGGCAGGCAAGAAGCTGTACTGTAATCCTGAAGGCACTCAGTTTGAGGCCACCAGCTGCTCCCTGGGAGGAAGGGCAATCTCCTCCCATGCGATTAACAATTAACTGCCTGTGAAAACCCACCAGAGGGTCATTTATGGGTCTGTCCAACTCTACAACAACGTGTGTGTGTGTGTGTGTGTGTGTGTGTGTGTGTGTGTGTTATGTGCCGCCGAGTCACTTGTGTAGTTGCACAGGATCCTTGCGTACAAACACTCTGAACCCTGCCCTGTCTTGAGCCAACCTCATTGTCTCTAACACACCTACTCCTATTACCCCAGTCACTGAATCAACGCATCTCACCCAGGGCCGTCCTCTCTCACGTCATACCTCCAATGCGTCCAGGCATGACGTCACTCTCCAAGGGCTGGCTCCTCCTTGCAACATGCCCAGAGTATGTTAGACGGAGCTTCAGAACCCTTGCCTCCAAGGAGCAGCCTGGTTTCACCGTCTCTAGGATGAAACTACACGCACGCACGCGCACGCACACACACGCGCGCGCGTGAACAAGGAGCTCTGATGGCTGAGTTGTAAGGCGTTGTGTTGTCTATGCCCAGGCACGTGATTCGAGCCCCCCAGTCTCTCCACAGGTGAAGGATGGGCATTCTCCTCTGGCGTAATTCACAGCCTCTGAAAACCTGCTGGAGGGTCGGCTGCGGGTCACACAGCAACAACAGATGTGTACACACTTGTGCCCGCGTACATACCTGCACACACACCTACACTTTGATGCACACCTTGTGAGAACACGCGTGAGTGCTCACATGTGCGTGAGTACACACCCACGTGCGTTTGTGTACACCCATGCACACATGTTATTGCTTCTCTCGTGGATGGCACGGTGACATGGACCCATGGCTTTTGGATGGTGCTGTGGGCGAGTCTCGGCGAAGAGAAAAAAATCAAACCCTTCTAAGTGGCCGTGCATCCAGAAAGCAATGACCTCAATCTAAGACGTGAATCAAGTTCAAGCTGGCCATTTCCGCAGCAAGCCTGGCGGTACAATCTGGCGCACTGCAGCCGGCCTGCACTGTTCCTTCTCTGACGGCCACGTCTAGACGTAGAGGGCCGAGAGCAGGGCTGAGGATGGGGCTGCCAAGGGCTAATGAGGCCCGCCCAGCAGCTCCTTCCGTTCCAGAGAACAAGAGGCCCCCAGCCCGCAGCCCCAGCCCCAGCGCTGACCACAGACCCCCAGGAAGGCCCCAGCGCCCACATACAATAGCAGCACCTGCCAGGTCACGCGCCCCTGGGGGGAGCTCCCCAGCCCGAGCTGGAGGCCGGGTGCCTGGCACGCGGCCCCCTTTGTCCACCTCTCTCCCTCCCCTGGGCGTCCCCTTAGAGGGACAGGGAAGCCCCAGGTCACTTCAAGGCCCCCCCAGGGGCTCCTGGGCATCTGTCCTGAGTGGGTGATGGGCAGACAGAGAGGGGCTTGCCTACTCCCATTGTCTGGGTCCAGTGCCCCCCTCCACCCAGGGAAAGGACCCATTGTCCAGGGCAGTCTGCCAGCATCCACCCCCGGGGTCTCCCGCACAGGGGAGTGCACTGTCCCCAGCAGGAGCCGCACTGGTCCTCAACAGCTGCCCCCTCCATTGGCCACCGTGGGCCCTCAGATGCTCCGTGTTTATGGCTGGATTCCTGGCCTGCCATAGTTTCTGCGGGCAGCACCCCAGTTTCTGGGCAGCCTCTCCTCAGCAAATTGTGTGTGAACAGAAACACCTCAAAGGCGCACCCACCTTCTCCCACACGATGCAGTTCAGCCCTTCTCACCCCTTCCTGCCTCTCAGTTTGCCCCCGGGGAAGCCAAGCTTCCTCCCACAGCTCCTGCCAACTTGGAGCCTGCGATGTGGGAACGGCCAGCCCGAGCTGTGTCCTCGTAATTTGTGAAAATTCCATGGCAGTCAGAACAAAAACACCGCCTCGCATTTTTACACAAATGTTGCTAACAAGGAGATTAGGCAAGCAAGCATACAATTTAGGCTCCATAATCCTCAAATGATATCAACGAGCCATCCTGGGCCAAGGCTTGAGGCTTTGGGGTGCAGTTTGAACCTGGTATTCAGAGCCATCCAATGGTATGGAGCAAGAACAGCCAGGCAAATTCTTCCTCCTCAACCCTCAGGTGGCCCCCAGGCTGCATCACTGCAAACCCGAGGAACAGGGCACCAAGACAGAAGAGACCACATTTTAGAACCAGGAGGGTTGTTCCTTTAAGTCCTGCTTGAGCAGACTGTAATTAAACACAACAGTGGAGGAGTGAATTCTGGCCGATGAACGAGGTAGAGGTGTAGGCATAGGATAAACCTGGTGCTCAAACCTCCAGACAGAACAGAAGGGGCTGCTCCCCTGCGGACAACACAGCCTGCTTCCTGATGAAGTCTGAGACCACAGTTCCTTCCTCACATAACGGAGGGGCCCTCTGCAAGATTCTCCAGGGTGGACCACAGGGTCCTTACTGCTAGGACCTGCACAGGGCTGCCCAGAGCGCATGCTCAGTTGTTCTTAGTGAAGGAGGAGGAGGAGAGAGGAGAGGAGGAGAAAGAGAGAGAGAAGAAAGAGAAGAGAAAGAGAAAGGAGAGAGAGAGACAGACACAGAGAGAAGAGGCAAAGAGAGACAGAGAAAGAAGAGGGGGGAAGCAGAGAGAGAGAGAGATGGAGGGAAGGACAGAGCAAGGGGTAGAGAGGGATGGAGGGATAGAAGAACAGAATGAGAGATGAAGAAAGAGAAATGGAAGGACAGAGGGAGGGAGGGAGGAATGGAAAGATGGCAGGAAGGAGGAGGAGAGATGGCAGTAGAAGTGTAGGGGGGAGGGAGGAAGGGACAGGGCGAGCATGTGACACCACAAGCTGCTCCCTATGACCCCTTCCTTCCAAGTAGCATCGAAAGCTAAGGCTGCACCTGTGGAGACCACCACAGCCCACTGACCACACAGTAGGACTGCTTACCTGCCCAGGAGACCCCCTTGTAACCAGACAGCACCCGGCAGGTGTCCACACTCTCTAGGCTGACTGTACACCCACAGACTCCCCTCCTTCCTTCCCAGGAGAACCCCAGCATTGTCTAGGTACTGGCCAGCCTTCACCCTGAGGCCCTCAGCTGGTCAATCTTTTGTCTCCTGGGCAATCTCTTCTCTGGGCCAGTGCCTGGTTCTGACATGGACACAGATCCAACCCTGGCCGATGAGACAGGGCGGCCACTGGGACCAGGGCGCTCTAGAAAGAACTAATCTCTCTCACAAAGAGAAACACCTTGGAGGCACCTTCTCCTCCTTAGGGACATTGCCACAATCTCTCAAGCAAGCAGGTCAACCAGACCCTGGCCTCTTAAAGCCCGTGGCTGGTCAGTGCTGGGCCATCTTCCCCAGGCTTCTGGTGGCCTCACCAGTCTCATCCTCTGTCACTCTGAGCCAAAGGCACTCTCACCACCTCACACATCACCTCCAAGAAGATGGTACAGACGAGCTTTCCCAGCCGTGAGGAAGAAGCTGAGACTTGGGAAATGCTAAAGAGCAAGGATGTTACTTTAAAGATAAATATGCCTCTGAATTGCGGTGTTGGAGAAGAGTACTGAGTGCCCAGCCCTGGACCGTCGAAGGATGACACAGTTGTCTTGGAAGGAAGTGTGACCAACACGCTCCCTAGAGGCCAGGATGATGAAACCTATTCTCACACACTTAGGACACCTCAACAGAGTCCAGTCCTTAGAGAAGGACGTCATGCTTAGAAAGCAGAGTCAGTGGGGGAGAGGAAGGCCTTCAACGAGAAGGGCTGACCCAGCAAGGGCGACACTGGCGAGGCCCGGTGGGCATTGTGAGGATGGCACGGGACCGAGCGGCTTTTTGCTCCACTCTGCGGGAGGTCTATTTGGAGCTGACTGGAAGGCCCGTGACGACAGTCCCACACGCCCGACCATGATGAGTTTGTCACACTGCGGTGTTGGCGTGTTGCCGTGGTGATGGGAGCTTTGCACCGGTGTTTCCAGCACAGCCAGGTCACCATGATGCTCAGGTCTCAGCAGGGTTTCCAGGATCAGAAAAATGTCTGATGGTCCGTTACCAGAAACTGCCGTGATTGTTGTTGTGGTGTGTACCACTGAGCCAGAAACTACTCATGGCTGGCTCTCCAGGCGGTTTTCAGATGCCGTAAATCACACTGAAGGAAACGACACATCTTTCTCCCAAGGAGCAGCTGGTGGACTTGAACCATGTACCTTTGGGTTGGCAGCGCAATTCATTACCACTATGCCCCAGAGTTCCCTCTATTTTGCACAAAGAACTTTTGTCTGATGGAACACTGGATGTGAGCTCCCAGGTGCACAGGCATCAGAGTGACCGTGGCTGTGACAGTGGACTTGAGTTCAGTGGTGCTGCAGAGGGCTCAGGACCGATCCGGGCGCTGTAGGGGGCGGGGTGCCTGGGATGCTGCGTGAGAAGGGAGTGACTGGTTGGCCGTTGTCTGCAGCCAGGCTCTGAGGCTGTGTGTAGGGTCAACGAAGGCCCTTGTGCCGCCCTTCTCACACCTCCCTCTTCAGCTGGAGACACTCAGCTGTTCTGTACCTGGGATCCCTGAAAGGTAAGATCTCACATTCAATGGACCTTGAAAACCTCAGTCCCCAACGCTCTCCCATGCCAGCCTGGGTCCCAGCTATCACTCATCTCCAGGTGAGAACAGGCCCTGGGTCCTGGCCACTGCCCACCTTTGGGTGGGAGCAGGCCTGACACTCTGCAGGGTCGGTCATCAAGAGCCTGGGAGCTCTGCTGTCTAAGCTCAGACAGGCCTGGGAGGTCCTGGGCCCTCATCCAGGCCCCACACCAGCGCGGCACAAGACCATCCACAGCGGGGCCCAGCCCCCAGCCCAGCAGGGCACACGTTTAATTAAGATCCATAAAAACGTCGAGAGCTATTTCAACTCTCACGGGCAATATGGGCATGTGTCTCACCTGGAAAAAGTGGTTTATGCAGAAGGAATGTCCCAAATGGGTTCCATATGCTGCCTTCCCCCGAGCTGGGAGTCAGGCTTAGAGGGCTGGAGCGCGGACCCCTCCCCACAGGCTCCCGGGCGGCTGCTGTTTAAACACGAGACGTCATGGGATGTGAGGTCCAATGGATTCCAAAGATGGTTTCCGGGGGGGATGGTGCCCACAACCCCGGCCTAGCTAAGCCACAGGACAGAGACCCACTGTGAAGTGAACTGTTGAACCCTCCAGGGTGCTGACCCGGGGCAGACCCTGACGCTGGTGTTCTAGCCAGCGGCCTGACAAGGGATTGAGGCCATGAGCACAGGTCACGGATGCTGTGACCCAGAGAGGCAGAGGTCCAGGGGCTCTGGCAGTGGCCTCCACACCCACTTCATAGATGGTGACCACTGAGGCCCAGAAGGCAAATTAGCATGCATGTCACCAAGATGACAATTGCCGTCAAGGACCACTTCAAAGTATTAAGAACAAAAACGTCTGTTGAAAGTCTAGGCTGTCCTTGACCTTAGCCATGGCCTTTTCAATTGTTCTCTATGCATCTGGAAGTTGGACCACAGAAACATCAATGCGTTTGACTTGTGGAGTTGGAGAAGAGTACTTGACTAGGCCTTGGACTTCGAAAAGAACAGATGTGTCTTGGAGAAAGTGCAACCAGTGTCCTTAGAGGCAAAGCCTTGAGTTGTGATGTTGAAGATTATTAAACACCCTCCTTGTTAGCAGGTAAACACGACAGATGCCAGTGTGGGAACCAACAGCTATACCTCCATGTACTCCTCCAACCCACCAGGGACACTCACGTGCCCAGGAAAGCTAGAATCATCCCACACGACTGACATCGCAAGAAAAATCATCATGGAGGAGGCTGTCGGAAGACCCCAGGGATGGTTTAGATCCTGGTGGAGCTGAAACAAATCTACCTCACCCCGCTTGGAGCTGTGGTGTTGAGAAGAGCACCGAACGTGCCACTGACCAGCAAAAGAACAAACAGTACACCTTGAAGGAGGTGCCACCAGGTGCTTCTCAAAGGTAAGGTGGTGAAGCTTCATCTCACATACTCTGGGCCTGTAATGTTGTTGTTGTTGTTTTACACAGTTGAGTTGCCTTCAACTCATAGCAACCCTGTGTACAACAGCTCTGAAGCCTGCTCTGTCCTGAGCCAGTGTCACTGACTCTGACACACCAACCCTCATGGCCCCAGTTACTCTATCAATCCATCTCATAAACCGTCTTTCTCTCCTGCACCATTCCAAGCATGATGTCCTTCTCCAAAGACTGGTCCCTCCTAGCCATGTACCCAAAGTCTGTGAAACGAAGCTTCAAAATCCTAGCCTCCGAGGAGAATCTTGGTTTCACCCTCTCCAGGTCAGACTTATTTGTTTTCTTGGTGGTCTGTGAGTATGTTCAAGACTCTTCTCCAGCACCATGACTCAAAGGCATCAGTTCTTCTGTCATCCTTAGTGACTGTCCGGCTCTCTGGACAGTGTATTAGGACAGTTGTGGCGCAAAAGGAAGAGCAGACACTTTGCCATTAGACAACAGTCCTGGAGCAGCAGCTCAGGGTCAAGAACCTTTCCCCGGCACCACCTCAGACAAAAGTCCTTTCCCAGAGGATTTGGATTAAATCCTCCTGAACCTGAGACAGAAATCAATGTGAGAGCCCAGCAGTGTTGCAAGGTGCAAGCCATCACAGAAGCGACTCATGGTCTAAGCCATCATGTCAAGGGATGGCTGCGGGGAGGGAGGTACAGGACAGGGTAGGTGGGAGTGCAAGGGGTGCTGATGTCGCAGAGAAAGGGAAGAGACAAGACACGCATGCGGGTGAGGGGGGAGGGCACTGGATGTGCTGGTCATCTCTGTGAGGGGAATTGTCTTTCATCCGCTGTCTTCCATCAAGCATGTCATAGAATGTTTGTTAGATACTGTTGGAAAGCTAAGAATCCAAATTGAGATTGACTAGGAAGAAGGGTTGGCCATCCACGTCCAGAATCTAACAGGCCTTTGAAAACCTCGTGTGCAGTAGGGCACGCTTAGAGTAGAATAACAGGGGCTCACTTCGGCAGCACGTATACTAAAATCAGAGTAGAGTAACAGAATGGGCATGTGAACAGGATGGGCTGTTCCCAGGAGAAGGAAACCACACTAGGAAAAGTGGAGGGTCGGTGAAAGAGGGGAAGCCCTTCAGCCAGACGGACTGACAGTGACTGCAGCAATGTACCTGGACGTGTCAGAGATGAAGAGGAAGGCACAGGAGAGGACAGGGCTCAGGTCCGTCGTTCATAAGCTTGCTCTGAGTTGAACTTGACTCAGTGGGACCTAACAACTCTACCATCTTGCTGGAGCCTCAGTTCCACCCTCTGTGCACCTCCCTGAGCACACAGGTCCACACACATACGCTGGGTCATGGGATCTGTTACTGTGTGGGGTCAGAGAGGCCTCTTAGATCTGGCAGGTTCTTGGGGGGCTAGGGCCACCCCGCCAGTGTTGGAAAAGGAAGCCCAATGGGAAAAAGTTGCATGTGGGGCAAGGTTTTCACAGCTGGCCCTCTACATCCCCCTCTGGGCTGACTGCCAGCATCTCTTCCAATTAAATGCCCTGTTGGCCAGCTGCTGGGCCCCTGGCTGAAGGCAGGAGGTGCCTGGACCACCATGGTCTGGATGTAATTTGGGGGCTGGAGGAGGGTGTACATCTGAGGAGTTGTCATGGGCCAAGGCACGCCCCACCAGACCCCTGAGGGGGAGAGAAACTTGGGGCAGCCCCAGCATGGCCTGTAAATAAGGACAGACCCACCAGACCTGTGCCCAGGAGAAGGCCAGTGAGCACGAGCACAAGGGTCACAGAGCAAGCTGGACACTCAAGCTCTGGGTTACTCTCCAGACAAGAAGGGGTTTTGGAGGTGGGGCGGGCCCAAACTGTGTCTCGGAAATGATTGCAGTTGTTGTTATATGTTTGTTGTTGTTGTTATGTGCCATCGAGTCACCTGTGACTCATAGCAACCCTGTGTACAAGCCCTAAACCCTGCTCTGTCCTGTGCCAACCTCACTGTCTCCGACACACTTACCTACATTACCCCAGTCACTGAACCAATCCACCTCATAGAGTCTTCCTCTCCTGCGCTGTCCCTCCACCCTCACAAGCATGACGTCCCTCTGCAAGGACTGGGGTCTCCTTACAACATGTCCAAGAAAGATATGTCAGATGGAGCCTCAGAATCCTTGTCTCCAAGGAGCAGC
>NW_006399876.1:5772411-5790915 GCF_000299155.1 Elephantulus edwardii
TTGAAAAGGTATGGGGACAGGACACATCCTTGATGTATACCCTTCCCAATTTTGGACCATGCAGTGTTTCCCTGCTCTGTCCTGATGACTGCCTCCTGGTCCAAGTGTAGGTTTCACATTAACACTATCAGGTGTTCTGGGATTCAGGTTGCTCTGAGTTAGGTGTGGTTGAGTCAAATGTGACTCAGATCTGAACTCTGTCCTTCCTGCGCTATTCTTGCCATCTCTGATATTCTCAAGCCCTTGCTGCATTCACTGGGCTAGTCCATCACATTGAGGGTCTTTCTTTCTCTAACTCTCCACTTTGCCCAGCTTTGGTTTTTTCCAAACATTGTCCTTTCTCGACAACATGCCCAAAGTACGAGACCACGTTCGGTCGTCTTTGTCCCTCCAGTAAGTCTACAAAACTGGTATAAGACTCTGGATGGTGGACATGGTCAAGAGCTTAACTAGTCACCAAAGGATGGCAATTTGGGCCCACCCGGAGATGCCTCAAAAGACAGACATGGTCCTTTTCAGATGGGTCACAGCCTGGACAATGCACTTTCCCACACTTGGAGGAGCGAGACCGCTCAGCCACGGTCAGCGCCAGTGCCCAGTCAGCTCTCAGGTGCTCACCAAAAGGAAGGAAGCTCACGTCCAGCCAGAGGAACCTGGGGAGAAAATCCTGGCGAATTGCTGCCCCAAACTCAGTGGCTGTGAACCCTGCAGAGCCCAGCACTGCACTGACATGCGCTGGGGTCACAGCGTGCCTGTCAGAGCCAGAACCGCCCTGGAGAACGGGCAGGACTCGGGGCTCGAGCTGGACACGCAGAGTCCTCAGAGCTACCCAGCGAGGCATTGCAGTCAGGCCAGCAGAGAAACTGAGGTTCAGAGGAAGGTGGTGGATAAGCCGAGGTCATCCAGCAGGCATGGAGATGCTAGATGGCGATCTAGGGACCCGAGCTTCCAGGGCTCTGGCTTTAAGCAGTTCAACCTACCTGGGCTAGGTGTCAGGAAGAATCCAGAAGAGCCGAGAAGGAGAAGAATCTAGAAGAGTCGAGGAGCAGAAGACTGCGTGCATACCTGTGTATGAAAGTTGAGCGTTTGCACACGTGTACATGCTACAAGAGGGAGCTGTGGAGGCCCAGTGAATAAGGAGCTGCACCACCAACTCGAAATCTTGTGGTTCAAATCCACCAACTTCTCTGCAGGAGAAAGGTGGACGATCTCCTCCTGTAATTGCACAGGTATTTACTGCCTCTAAAAACCTACTGAAGGGTCAGCTATGGGTCAATTCCAACTCAATAATACACAACAACAACCACAACAAAAAAAATACATGCTCCGTCGTCATGATAGAGAGAGGAAAGGTTGACACTGCCAATAACTTCATCTTGAATACATAATCAACACCCACAATAGAAGTTGTCAAACCGTTAAAAGACGTGTTGGATCGGGGAAAATCTGCTGTCAAGGACCGCTCCAAAGCCATGAAGAGCAAGGATGTCAGTTTAAAGACTAGGATGTGCCTGGCTTAAGCCACTATATTTTCAATAACCTCTTTTGCATCTGAAAGTTGGAAAATTAATAAGCAAGACCGAAGAAGACTCAATACCTTTAAGTTGTGATGTTGTGAAGAGTGTTGACTATCCTGTGGACTGACTGCCAAAAGAACAAACAAATCTTCTTGGAAGAAGAGCAACCAGAGCGCTTCTTAGAAGCAAGGATGGTGAGACTTCACCTCACGTACTTTGGGCGCGCTGTCAGAAGGAACCAGTCCTTGGAGAAGGACGTCATACTGGGAAAGGCGGTGGGTCAGAGAAAGGGAGGAAGGCCCCCAACAAGACTTGTCACACTGACTCGAAGAATGGCCGTGAACATGGCAGAGACTGGGAGGATGGTGTGGGATAGGGCCAACTTTTCACCTGTAGTTCACAGGTGGTGGTGGACTTGACACCCCTATCGACAACATCTGCAATGAGTTTTTAGGGGAAAGTAAGTCATGAAGTACAGACCAGAATGGAAGTGAAGGAAGGATGAAAAGGGGGGGCCCTCCTGGGAAATCCTCGTGGCCTGGGTCCCTGGTGATTCCATTAGAAGGTGGAAGGCTGCTGGAGCTGCCAGAACACAGGGCCACGTGGCCGAGGGACATGTCCAGCTGGGGCCAGTGACCCAGTGGCACTGTCTGGACAGACAATCTGATCAGCAGATGGCCCTGTCTGGCTCCCTGCAGCTCTAGAGACCCCTGAGAGTCGGTCAGCGTGCCCTGCCTCCACCCATCTGCCATGGTCCAGGGACAGTGCTGTCCTCAAGCCACCCTGGGACCCATTGGGTAGTCCAGCCGAGGACTATTGTCAGCTGCACTGTCCATGGCTTGGGCTGGCCATTGACCCCGCAGGGTTCTTTAAGACATGTTCCTTTTTTAACTCAAAGGGAAAATCACATCAAACACAAGATTGATTCTGCTTCTGCAGCCAACCACTGTCTCACTCCAGAAAGATTAAATGTCCCTAGAACGTCTGGCCTCTCACAGTCAGGAGAAGGGCCCCATGCTCAGCCGGGGTCTCTGCAGCGAGACAGCCCAAGGTCAGGAAGCCGGGTGCTTATGGTCTCCAGTTTGGCACCACGTGATGTATGCAGTGGGTCAACCCACTAGTCCTCTCTCAGCTCTTCCATGCTGCCATGTGACATCCGGCCTCTGTGACCTCCCAAGTCCCTACAGCCCTGCCATCTTGCTCCCTCACTCTCCCCACCTAAGCCTGGTCATCAGAAGGTGAGGAGGGGGAGAACTACAATGGTGATGTGTCCCCAGCTCTCGTCACCTGTCCTCCCAGCCAGCCAGCCCCTCCAGCCACAGCTGTGCCGAGCTGTCCTTGGAGGCCCCCGCTGTCCCCCAAGCACCTCATGGGACAACTACACACACCCTCCCCTCAGGAGCACTTCTCCTTAAAGCCAGTCTGCCCGGGACCCCAAGGCCCCCTGCTCTCCTGGAACCCCTCTGCTGTGGACCACTCCTTCTCAGTTCCCCCGCAGCCTCTGCCTCCTCCTTCTCCAAACTTCTGAGCTGCCACCTGGCACCTCTTCTGTCCACAGACCTTCCTCCGTAAGGTCGCCATCTCTGTGCCAGTGACCAGTGACTATGTGCCAGTCCCGTCTCCCACCTGGCTTCCTCCGAGAACACACGTGGACAGTGGCCACAGAGTCCCAGAAAACACGCATACATACACAGCAGTCACGGAGCCCCAGAGCACACACATGTACAAAGGCTATGATGCCCCAGAACACAATATACAGTGGTCACAGAACTCCAGAACACACACATGTACAGCAGTCACAGGGCCCCAGAACACACACACATATATGGATCATGGATTTGCAACAGCATCAGATCTCATCAGCGTTGGTCAAAGTCGGTCCCTGGGAGGGAAGGAAGGAGGGAGGGAGGGCAAGAAGGCAGGAGGGAGGGCAAGAAGGCAGGAGGGAAGACAGGAGGGAGGGAGGGCAGATACTCCATCACCCTTGTCCCCACTTCTGAAACCAGTTGTTTCTCCCACAGCACTTTTCACTTCTCTGCTGGGTTTGAGAACTCGTTGCAATGGCCACACAGAACTTGCCAGCCGTACTCCTCACGGTCACGGAGATAAATGAGGGAGGTAACATGGGTCAGATTAACTTGGAAGGAGCAGGACCAATGTCAGATGGAAAGAGGCAACATCTGGAAGGCTTCTCCAAAGCAGAGTGTACTCCTGTCTTCTATCTTTAATGTAAGGTCATTTCTCTCTCTCTCTGTCTGTGTGTGTGTGTGTGTGTGTGTGTGTGTGTGTGTGTGTGTGTGTATCTCTCTCTCTCTTAACCACTGCTTCCTCCTCTCCTGCTCAGCCATGCGGGCTCCTCTTCGCCCCTGGCATGCTCAGGCAAGTATTGCAAAGCTCTTTTAGTTCAGATGACAAGAGTTCAAGGTCCCCCCACGCCACGAGCAAGCCCCCTGCCCATAGGTGCTTGGTTCTCATTCTCCACAGAGATCAGCAAACCCCACTGTGGCTTCCTCACTGCGTGTGTCAGGATGCCCACCCTGGCATCTCACGCCAGCCTCTTGGCCCTGCTGCCACCCCTTCAGTGTCACAGTTCCCTCTCAGTGTCCTGGTCTGGGAGCCTCTCAACCCAAGGATCCTGGATCCAGAGGACACACTTTGCTCCAGGTGCTTCTGGGAAGTGGTGAGGTCTCCCTAAACCTCTGTGGATATCTGCTTCTACAGACAAGTCACTTATTCCTATTGAGTGGGTTTTCTATACATGATTTGCATAATAAGCCCAACCCTCTCATTGGTTTAGACTGACCAATTTGACTTATAAGTGACTATCTATTTGCATAATAACTGTCTTTTTTTGCTGGCATTGACTGGCTTCTTCCCTGAGCAAAATAACAAACAAAAGGTTCAACAACCATAAGGACCCCCACCCCCCACCCCAGAGCCCAGGGATCGTCTCTCAAGGGGTTTTCTTCTCTCTCCCTCACAAGCCCCAAGCAAAAGGGCACACAGACAACTCATCTGCCTCATCTGCTGCCTTCTAGAAGGTTCGAGGAGTCTGTTAGGTTCCAGGAGAGGGAGCACAGAACCCACCTCTTGCAGGAAGATCGTCAACAGTGATCTTTTAGTTTTGTTTTGTTTTGTTTTGTGTTTTGTTTTTTTTTTTTAAACAAAACAGCATATGAGAGGGCGGTTCCATTTTGCACCATCTCTGGAAACATTGTCTTCCTTTCGTCGCTGTTATTAGATGCAACTGAGTCAATAACAACTCCCTGTGAGCAGAGTAGAACCAGTCCCCAGGATTTTCAAGGCCAGGACCTTTCAGAAGCAGTCTGCCTGGCTTCTAGAGGGAGTCAAACCACCAATCATTTGGTTGGGAATTTAACCATTCACATAACCAGGAGCTCATAGGCCTCTCTGGCGTCTCCTTATCAAGAACTCTGGACTCCCCGTCCACATTCATCCATTCTCCCCTCCCCCTAAGCCTCTCAGCCAGCCCGCTGGACACCCTTCCATCCCAGCCCCCTCTGCTCCTTTGGGAAGTGACCCGGCCACGGAGACGCTAATGGTTTGCAAGGTCCCAGTCAAGCTGGAAGTCCCTTCACAGACTGGAGACAGGGGGGCAAAGCTGCTCCTCCATCCAGTCGCCTCACCCCCCGAAGGGCTCTGATAAATGGAGAGATAGACCAGCTAATGCCTGTGCAGGGGAAGGACGTCCTGCCGCAGCCTAGCAGGGCCCTGACTCCTTATCACCACAGACAGGGTGACATCACGCAGGAGACACTCGTCCTGGCGGGTCCACCCACGGGAAGACAAAGTACCTCCTGCTCCCCTCACACCACAGCCGCTCATCTCACAATGAAGCAAACCGGGAGAGAGGGGCAGCACCTGGGTTTCCACGAGACCGTGTTCTGGGGTGTTCCACACAGTGAGGGAGCGTCACCATGCAGACAGGAAGGGATCCCCCACAAGGCAGGGTTCAGGCTGGCCAGCGGCTCCCAGATGTGTAACATTTTCAAAGTTCTGCATAAAAAGATGAAAATGCAGGGGCCACAGCTCAAAAGCAAGGAGACTCTGCCATGGACTTGACAACAGGTATAGAAGCAAGGGGGACCCTGGCCCAGGGCCTGGGGGCTGCTCCCATCCGGGGACCCTCCTGAGCATAGGACCCGGGGGCTGCTGCCATCACACACCTGCTCTCAGTCCCACTGATAGAACTGAGCATGTGAGGACCCAGGAGACAGCAGCCCTTCAAGGAGCAGTAGTTAGGTGGTCGTCCCTAGAAAGGGGCCAGCGACCTAGTTCTATCCAGGTCTCACACCTCTGGCTGTGCACCTTCCGCCTGCCTTACAGCCAATCAGAGCTCCACTTTTCTCATCCAAACTGGAAGTGGTGACTGTGGACACCCATCCAGCATCACTGTGAGGGTGAAATGTGTCCCTGGCGGGGGCAGTGCAAAAAACTGGTAACAGGGAATGGTCACTGGAGAAGGACATGGTAGCTGGTAAGGTGATGGGCCAGGCAGGGAGAGGAAGACCCCCCCATGAGACGGGGACCACGGCGGCTGCAGTGGCCCTGAGCCCAGCAGAGGGTGAGGACGGGGCCGGGCGGGGCAGGGTTTCGTTCCCTCATGTGTTCAACTGACTTGATAGAATCTGACAGCCACAGTCACATCATTGAGGGAGCCTTGGTGGTGCAATGGTTTAAGTCCTCAGCTGCTAACTGAAAAGTCAGTGGTTCAAATCCCCCAGAAGCTCTGCAGGAGAAAAGACCTGGTGATCCACCCTCTTAACATGACAGCCTAGGGAGCCCCATGGGGCAGCTCGGTCACACACGGCCGTTCAGAGCTGGAAGCACCTTGGCTGCACCTGACAACCACACCGAGAGGGGTCTGGTCATCTGCAGTGAGAGTGCTTACAAATATGGTCGGGGTCTCCAAGGGGGATTCAGATCCAGGTTCTGGGCTCAAGTCCCAAGTTCAAGTCAGCTCCACCACTCACCAGAGAAGGTGGAGCCACATTCCATCCCTTCTCCTCTGTCACCTGCGGGAGTGGCCGCCCACCCAGGGGGGCTGTGGAAATAAGTGGGGGGATGACTGCAAAGAGCTCTCGCCAGCCTCAGAGGAGGAGAATGGGGATGGACGGCAAGGGTGACAAGGGTCAGAGAAGAAGTCAGAATGTCCTGAGTGGGATTAACTCCCCACTCCAGTCAGGGGAGAGTCTGGGGGTGCTTCTGAGAAGATGGGGCAAGAAGATAGGTCTGTGTGCAGGGACAAGGCATAAGGGCCCTCAGTCGCTCTGTGGGAGAAAGACAGGCAGTCAACTCCTGTAAAGACGTCAGCCTTGAGTTAAGGGGACGGAGAGAACTGTTTAAAAGGGATAGATGATTAGGGATCAGTGTCATGAGTGAAGTGGGCTTGCAGGGGAGGGATTGCATTATCAATGAAAGAATTTTCTTTTACTTTTCAAGAAGAGTGAATTGGGGGGAAGAGGGGTCCACAGGGAGAAAAGTGCAATAATGAATGAATGGAAACCCTAAGTCTCTGTAAACTTTCATGAAAATTAATAATAATAAAAAAATATGTCAGCCTTGGAATCCCCGAGGGCCGAGGGCCGGGGCTGCTCTGTCCTGCAGGGTCGTTGTGAGTCACTGTCTGCTCCCAGACAGTGGGTTTTGACAAGCCGGGGTGGGGAAGAGGGGGCTACACGGGCACTCGATGCACTTTTCATAAACCTGAAACTACTATAAAGAGCTGAGGCTACCAAACAAAACAGAAACTGTCTAAGCGTTTTCACGCATCTGCCAGGCCAGGGAGCTCTGGGGGTCTAGTGGTAAGAAGCTGCACTGGGATCCCAAAGAAGCATGGTTCTAATCCACTAGCTGCTTCTCAGGAGAAAGATGGGAATCGTCTCCCACGCTATTTCCCACCTCTGAAGATCCATCAGAGGGTCAGCTATGAGTCAGTTCTGGTCACTCACCGCACTGACCCTCACCCATCAGATCCCCTCCTGACGGTGCCTGCCAGCCTGGAGGAGATGGGGAAGGAGACCAGAACCTGACCCCCTCATCTCTCCTGGTGGAAGACCTTCTCTTCCCCAAATTGTTGGAAACAAGATAAAACCTTCAAAAGCACTTTGCCTCGATAACATAAATTGCAAAACTCAGGTTAGGATTCCTTTTGTTCCATGGCAGTGTAAAAGCCATGCCAAAGATCGTGCAAGAGTCATGTAAAACATGAAAGACTCATGAAAACCATGGAGTCTTCAAGAGAAGTTAAATGACAGGAAAGCAAAGGGTTTGGGGTAAACGCAGCTGACCGCCACCCTCCCTAATCCCAGCTCCACACCCTGTCTTGGCGTGCACACCCCCTTCTCTCCCGTGGTGGGTATTGTGTTGGGACGTGGTTGTTTTGTGATGACTACACTTTACCCTCATTTGCTGCTTCATGATTTGACAGTCCACACGCAGCCATAATAAAAGAAAACCTCCTAGCCAACTATTTTGTCCATTGGCATTAAAAAGAGTGAGGTGGGAGGTCAAAGTCACGCTGCCTGTAGCGGTCAGGACACTGCGTCAGCTGCTGGGTCACTCTTCTCAGGTTGTCGGCTATGCAGTGATGTCATTTGGAAGTTGGATGGGAAATGATGTGATTGGGTTATTGTTAGGTGCCATCGAGTAGTGTTGCAGACGGAGCGTAAAGGGTTTATAATTATTAATAATGATGCAGATGACCAGGAATGAGACAGAACAGAGAGGACAGGGGCCACACAACAATGAATGAATGCAATTCCGAAATCTCTGTAGATGTTCATTGAAATGTAAAAAAAAAAATAAAATAAAAAAACAGGGGCCAGCAGTTCTTGACTAAGACCCCCATTGCAACTTCCCTGTATCTTTATTGAAAAGTGTCAGGAAGTAAATCACAAAAAGAATTCAATGCAAATGAAGCCAAACTCTTTCTATTGAAAACCTTCCCCTTGACTGAGGAGGGAGGGGTCAGCGAATACAATGTAAGAACCTGGTAAACCCTTAAGGACGGCTTTAGTGCCTCAGTGTGATCTCCAGCTGGTACCTGAATAGGTTTATTACAAATATTTCACATTGGCTTCCCATAGAGTATGACCCAGAGACACCTTGAACCACAGACCTGACACCCGTCCTGTCCTTTGCCATCCTCACACTTCTGGTCATCTAACTTGGCAGTTAGGACATGATGTGCTTGACAATTACCTAATGATGAGGGGATGCACTTTGGCAGTTATAATGATACACTTTCAGCAGTTGTGACATGACGTGATCTGGCAGTTATGACAGGAAATGATGGCATCTGGCAGTTATGATATGCAATGATCTAACTTGGCAGTTATGAAATTCTCTTACTTGGCAGTTCCGATAGGAAACAATGTGATCTGGTGACTACGTAGTGATATAATTTGCCATTTACATAACGAAGTGAATTGGCAGTTACAGAGTCCTCTCTTTCGTGATCCGATGTGGTCATCCTCCATGTTCTTGTAACATCAATTTCCTGTAAAGACTCAGTCTCTGAAACCTAACAGTGTTGGGTAGTGAGGAGAGGATGTACACCTCTTCAGATGACTAACACCCATGGCCTCTAACTGAAAGGCTATTCAAGTCCACACAGGGACATGTCAGAAGAGAGGCCTGGTGACCACTCCCCAAAGGTCACAGCCACTGACGATCCCCCAAGAAAGGTACAGTGGCGAATCAACATCAACTGGCGTTGACACAATTTTTTTATAAAGCACAAACAGAAATCTGTGTTCAGGCTATCTTATACTCAAAAATCACCCCAACTTTGCTCAGAGAAACCTCTGCTGACCCAGGAGCCAGAGTGTGGCACTGCCACATGTTTCCCCATCATCAATAATTAATCGGGGAGCAACTGGAGCCGGGACAGACACAGAGAAGGTGACCACTTTCAGTAAGAACCAAGCACATAGTTCGAAATCCAAGAATCTAGGAGGTGAACCACAGCCACCATCATTCACCCTCTTCTCAATCGTTTCAAATGCATGTGACAGTTGGACACTGAATAAGGAAGAATCAGGAAGACTTTATCCCTTTAACTGTGGTGTTAGTGAAGAATACAAATACACCATAAACTGCTGAAATCTGTCTGGAAGAAATCCACTGAGAGTGCTCTTCAGAGACAAGGATGGCAAGACTTCATCACACATGCTTGGAAAAGCAAAGGGTCAACAAAGGAGAAGAGGACCCTCTATGAGTGGATTGGCCCAGGGGCCACACCGATGGGCTTGAGCACACAGGTGAGATGTGAGCGGGGCCAGGGGGCCAGCTGTACAGGGCCTCGGTGACTCAGAGTCAATGCCATGGACCTAACACAAGAGCCAAATGTTCACATCCAAATCCAGCCAGCAGAACACACGGAGGCGGGGTGTGCCTTCCTGCCGCTGCTCAGTGTCTCAGGAAGAAAAATCCAGTTAACAAGACAAGTGCCCCATCACCCTTGGAATATTTGATGGGAAATAAAGCTCTGGAAATGATCAGAAGACATGAAAGAAGTCAAAAGCATTTGGTTTTGCTGTGATTTTGTCAGGAGATGTCACAGATAATGCATCTGGTCATTCGATTAGACAGAGGGAAATGAAAGAAGCTGAAGTCCATCGTTGAAAATATTTCACTTCTTAGCAAACACCACTTACTGTTAAAAGGGAGCAATGGCCTGTTTTGCCCACAAATAAAGGCAATTTGGGGACATCCTGGACATCAGCGTGGAAGATAAGAGGGAAGATGTCTCTCTGTAGATGAGCCGGCTGGCTGATTCCTGCAGAAATGCAGAGATTTGACATGAAATCACGGCACTAACAAAGGCTGAAACGTTGCAGGACCCTGTGAATGACATAATGTGTCGCGGTCTCGTCGGTAATCCTGGATGAGCTCACTGATAATGCAATAAGACCAGCTGCCGATCCGCGGGGCAGGGACCCACGGAAGGCATATGCGAAGCAAGCCAAAGCCGCTTCCAGCGTCATCTGTGCCAAAGACGTGGCCACCACCGCCTCACTTAAGGGTTAGAAACATTTACCTGCAGCAAACCTGGGGCCGGCAGATGGTCTGAAACTTGAGAATTTCAGTGGAACAAAAGGAGCTAGGAGACAGCGCTGCTAAACAGATTGTGAAGTTGGATGGGTTTCTAAAAGGTTCAGGAAGACCGAGGGGTGAGGGCGTGCAGTGAAGGGTGGTGTGGAGGTAAGATTCCTGCCCTCCGTGTGGGAGACCCAGGTTCGAGTCCTGGTCAGTGTGCCTCAGACACAGGCACCACCCTTGTGCTCATGGAAGCTTGTGTGTTTCTATGATGCTGGACACTTGTCCATGGAGGGTCCAGGGAAGACGGAGGAGGAAGGAAGGAAGGTCTGTAAACCACTCCCGAAAATCAGCCAGGGAGAACGCCATGGACCGGACAGCTCACTTACTCTATGGACCGGGCTGATTGGGTCCTCATAGTTGGTGCTGGACAGAACAGGACAAAAACGCCGAACACACTCTTACAACGCAAACAGGCTGGGACATCAGAGAGCAGAGGATTCCCTGAGACACTCATTAAAGGTAGAACCAAGCCTGGCCCCTGCGCGCACCTTTAAGTGAAACAGCAGAGGGACGTGCAGAGAAAGGACTTATTCAGGATGCTGAAGAACAAGGATGTCAGTTTAAAGACTAAACCAATTTTTTCAAAAAGACGAATATGCCCTCACGAGCCGTCCATGTGAACCCACAGGATCGGTAACGCCTCGCCCGCAAAGAGGAGACAGGAAGGGAGCTTGGCTGTTAGGAGCCAATGCAATGGCTTGTGAGCCTGAAGTCAGCAGAGTAAAACCCTGCCCGATCCTCTCCAAGAAACCCTCTGAGAGTGGGGGCTGCACATGGAGGGAGGCAGGCAGGGAGGGAGGGGGCGGACAGCAGGAGAGAGGACTGCTCCTCCTGGAGTCCTTGTTCAAGACCCTAAGTGAAGTGGGGTATGACACTTGTGCTGTCCTTGGGGTACCCTGGCTGCCATGCTCTCTGCACCCCTCTGTCCCTCCAAGGTCGTAGTGTGTACAGGGGTGGGTCAGGCCTCCAAGGAGCCGTCTGTGTTTTTGTAGCAGAAACACCATGCAGAGCTGGCTGTGAGGAACAGAAGTGCACCCTCACACAGCCTTGTTGTCAGATGCCATCAAGTCAAGTTCACGGCCCAGGAGGCGTGCGGTCCGGATTCTAGGGGAAGGCTTTCCCTCTGTCAGCTCTGGGCCTCTACCCTTTTGTCTTTCCTGCAGCTGTGAACTTGGCATTGATCTCCCCTGGCTTGAGGAGGAGGTCCTCAGAGGAGGGACTCTGGGTGCAAAGAATGCTCTGTTCCCCTGGCTCTTCTCTTGTTCTCAGTGCAAGAACCTCACTCTGATCTCTCCTCTCTTGTTTAATCTCTGTTCTATCTCAAAAGAGAGTGATTAGAAACACAACCCCATCCTGTAGATAACATCACTCCTCAACATAACTGCCTCCAATCCTGCCTCGTTAACACCATGTTGTTGCTTTTGTCGACATCACAGAAGTGGTTTTTGTTAGGTGCCTTCAAGTCCAGCATGACTCATAAGGACCTTCTGAACAACAGGCTGGAACCACCCTGTCCTGTCCTGTGCCATGTCTCTGACACACCTGAGCCGGTCACCAGGTCAATCCATCCCTCTTTCACCAACCCTCTGCCTTTCCAAGCACGGTATCACTTTCCAAGGAATAATCACTCCTGACAACACGCACAAATGTGTGGGCCGAGGACTCACCCTCCTTGCCTCTGAGGAGCATTCTGGTGGCGCTTTTCCCGAGACTCATCCATTTGGTGGCACTTTTTCCTGGCCATCTGCGGGGTACTCAGTGCCCTTTTCAAAGACATCAATTCTTCTGTCCTCCTTACTCATCGTCCAGCTCTCAGATGCATAGCAAGTGACTAAAAAGACCATAGACTGACAGATGCAACTTAGTACATAGGATAATTCGATCAGATTCCAATACGGTGGATAATACTGATTACAATATAGTGGAGAACCATGGCCCAGCCCTATATTGGGAGTTGGGGGGGGGGGCGCACAGCACAGTCTGTAACTGCTTCACACTCAGTGGGGTCTCACACCCGGCCCCAGAGATGCCTTCAGCAACGAGAAGCAATGCCTTTGACTTCCCAGCTTGGCCTCAGGACTGGCATCTTGAAATGAACAGCCACAGATTGAACCCCAAAATGCAGATATTTAATACTATAACAGGGAGGCTATGTAACGATATCCCATGATCTGCGAACCCACATAGTTGCCACAGGGTTCAGGGTGGAAATCAACACCTCCCCCTTCCATCACAGTCCTGCTCCGATGCAGGGGAAATTTTCCGTGTGGCTTGTAACACTTTCTCTCACAAGAGACAGAGTAGAAGAAAGGTAAACAAGCTGGGACCTGAGCACCACCAAGAAAAACCCACCTGGAGTGCATGCTTTTGGACTTCGGTCCCAGCATGAGGAACCTCTAGGAGGTGGGGTGAGGCCAGCACACGAGGAGGTGGTCCAGGAACAGCCAGCCCACAGAGCAGAGGGAAGCAAGAACGTTCCTCCAGACCGGGCTGAGAAAGTGATGTTCCCCTAACTCGGACAGCTGGACTCTTAGCTATAAGAGAATGAATCTCTGTATCAAAGCTATTTGCTGTCACAGCTCTGTTACAGCAGCGCCGGAAAGTTGAGGGCGCTCTGGTGGCGTGTTCATGAAAAGGGTCACTACTGGACAACAGCCAGGCCTCTCTGGTGGTTCGAATCCACCTGTGGTTCCTCGTGAGGAAGACGTGCAGTCAGTCTCCTTCCCTGTGATTACAGCCTTGGGAGCCTGCTGATAAGAGATGGTTCCTACTCGACGAGAATGAGTTAGTGAGTTGAAACAGCTAAGACGTGAGAGGCAGAGGCCACACTGGCCACCGTGAGGGCAAGGGTGAGTGTACACCATGTGCACCCTGTCCCTCACTCACACCCAGTCCCCTGGGACCTCGGTCTGCAGAACTGGACAGTCCAGGGCAGGACAATCCAGCAAGGACATGGAGATCCGAGATGCTAGGGGGAAGTCCCTTCTGCAGTGAGTGACCTTGGATGTTGTCTGAGGTGGACGGGTGCTGGGGGATGCCCAGGCTGAAGGCCAGGCCTGGGGAGCTGCTTTGATGACACTGCCCGGGCACTGGGCTGGTGGAGTATCTTGACGCCGGTCTGGTGGGAGCCGTTAGTGACCGGCCATTGTCTTCACAGTCCTTACAGGCACGGGCAGACGGCCCTTCTCACAAACATCTGCCAGTCTGGCCCCAGCCTAGATCTTGGGTTTCCACGGGAGAGGGGGCCACACCAGCGGGGCAGGCTCTATTTACACACAGCAGGCCCGGTGTGGATCCCACGGGATCATGTGTCCACGTCCACAGGTGGCTGACTGGGGCCCCCCGGCCCCCACATCATCTCCCACCCCCTGCTCCCCACCCTTCCCTCCCTGACCCACCCCTTCTCTTTCCTCATCTGTCTCATCCTCTTATCCTTCCCTGCCTCTCTTACATCTACCCTTCCTCTCTCCCCTCTTTTTCTCAGATAAAATCAAGTATATCTGTCCTTTTCACCAATCAAGGGGGTGCTCTAGTGACCCAGTGCACCAAGCATTGGGCTATTAACTGAAAGTTCGGTGGTTCTAATCCACCAGCTACTTCTCGGGAGAAAGATGATTCAGCCATAAAACAGCAGCCTCGGAAGCCACGTGGGCAGCTCTGCTGTGTCCTGCAGGGTCACAGCACGGTCAAGTGCATGGCCGTGAGTGTTCTCACCAGTTGCCCACAAGTTACTTCTGCCGCATAGTGGCCCGGGCATGTCAGAGCGGATGTGTGGGCCCCGGGGTCTTCTGCAGCCGAGTGTTCTTCCAAGGCACCTATAGGTGGTATTGAACCTTCAACCTTTGGTCAACAGAAAAGCATGCTAACCATCAGTGCCACCCAGGGGCTCCCATCTGAATCCAGAGTAATTTTTCCCCTTTTTTGTAGCTCACCAGCCAACATTTCAGAGAACACACATTTAGAAAGAAATGCCTCCCTAATTACACCGTCATTGGGAGTGCCATTATGAAGAGTATGCCCCGAAATGGAAAAGAATGCTGTTAAAATAATGCTAAACGGGGAAGCAGGAGCGGCATCCACTTCCTAAACAACATGCCTCCAGACACCCTGTGAACTTTGACAAACATCCATAGTTGTAGACGGCCTTCAATCCTTCTGTTCAAAAAGTTGCAAATAGAGATACCATTTGACCCAGCAATTCCACTACTGGGAATATACCCTGAAGAGACCATAGCTGACATCCAAGCACATATATGCACACCCATGTTTATTGCAGCTTTGTTCACAATAACAAGGAGTTGGAAACAACCTAAGTGCCCATCAACAAACGAATGGCTAGAGAAGCTGTGGTATATTCGCACAATGGAATACTATGCTGCATTAAAAAAACAAGGAACTCATGCAATATTATTCAAAATGGTTAACTCTGGAGAACATTATGCTGAGTGAAATATCCCAGTCACAAAAGGACAAATATTACATGATGCCACTGTTGTAGAATGGGACTGTCCTTGGGGTTGGGGAGAGACTGAGTAAGATGGGTTCAATAATGTATACTGCACTGAAACAGAGGAGGGAGAAAACTGTTTAAAAGAGATATATAACTAGGTATTTCTGTCATCACAGGAGACTAGAGCGAGGGCTACATGGTGGAGGGGACCTGGGGGAGGGTTTGTAAAACAATGAAAGAATCTTTTCTTTTACTTTTCCATAATTTTTGACTCATGTACTTATAACTTGTTAGTCAAATTTGTGTCTTCTAGGTTGCAACACCCTCATGATACATCTTCAAGGATATGAACATGTACGGCCAAGCACAATCAATAAGAGTGCATCTAAATTCCAAAATCAATCTCCATAATAGTCTATGTGTTTCCTACTGCCAAAGGGGCCCTTTAGAGTAGTGAGAGAAGATCTTCACCCTGAAACCCACAGCGTCCCTTTTCAGCAGGAAGTAGCTCAGAGAATACGCCATCCCCTTTTCCTTATAACTCAGGGTGAAGTCTCTCTCAGGGAGGAGTGATAGGGAGTGGCAAAGGACACACCGACAAAGAAGATTAATCAGAACTGGCTTTGACAAGCACTGTGGCATTTGGACAAGAACAAACTGGGAGGAGGGTAAAGAGAATAGTGCAACAATGAATGAGTGGAAGCCCAAAATCTCTGTAAATGTTTATGAAAATTAATAAAATATAATTATAGAAAAAAAAACACAAAATAAAAAAAAAAAAAAAAAAAAAAAATCCTTCTGTTCATAGGGCCGCTCGGAGTCGCGCTTGACTCGAAGGCGATCAACGACAACAGCAGCCAGTGGGGAAACAATGCAGGGGGTCCCTGACGAAGACCACTGATTATTACCAGCTTATTTTCATTCTTCTCATATCAACTAATATTGAAAGAAAAGGTTTTTTAGAACGAATCAAACCCCAAACAATAAATGCTGGTGAGGATGTGGAGAGATCGAAAGTTTTATTCACAGCTAGTGGGAACGTAAAATGGTACAACCACTATGGAAGGCTGTATGGGGCTGTCTCAAAAAGCTGGAAACAGAAATACCATTTGACCCAGTAATTCCACTTCTGAGAATATACCCTAATATATACGGAGCCAAGACTGGAATAGATGTGTGCAAACCCTTGTTTATTGCTGCCTTGTTCACAACAGCAAAGAGATGGAAGTGACCCATCAACAAATGCACGGATAGAAAAACTATGGTGCGTTCACACAGTGCGATATAACACAGCACTGAAAAACAATGAACTCGTACAACATTGCACAACATGGGGGAGCCTGGAGGACGTTATGCTGAGTGAAAGGTCCCCATCACAGAAGGACAAACACTGACTAACACTGCTGTTACAAACTAGGACAGACGTGGGGGGTTGGAGAGAGAGTGGGGAAAGACAGACTAGATCATGGACACTGCAGTAGAACAGATGAGGGGAAGAACTGCCCGAAAGGAATACAAGATTGGGCATTATGTGTATTACAACAATCTGGAACAAGGGGTGCACTGCAGGGTGGACTAGGGGAGGGGGAGTAGGAAGAAAATGTACAATAAGGAACAACAATCAAATTCACAAGAACAAGGACACTAGAAAAGACAACCACAAGAAGGTGGAAGGAAGAGGAAGGACCGAACGCGCTGACTTAGCAGCAGGGAGGGTTTCCCAGCAAGCAGGATAGACGTGTGGTTAGCATGCCAACGGAACAGGGCACCAGCTGTCCACAGCAACGAGCCAAAGACCATGGGGGACAGGACAGAAGGAGCAGTGCGGCCGTGCAAGGAAGCGGGCAGAGGACTAAGTGAAATGGGCGTCATGTTATCCATTTTGTTTGTGATGAAAGTTACTGCATTTTCTTTCTCATTTCGTATGGATCAGGAGTAATCTCATAGTCAGACCTCTCTCGTTGCGTAGGTAAGAAAACATCAGAGAAATCATAACCGCACAGCAGTGTGGTCTCCTGGGTGAAGAGAACAAAAATCAGGGGGGTCAATACTCTTCACTAACACGGTAATTCAAACGCATCAGTTCTTTAATCTTCCTTTTTCATTGTCTTGCTTCCACGTGCATATATAAGGCAACTGAAAACATCTCAGCTTAAGTAGGTACATCTTCATTCCCCCCTCCCATTTTTTCTTGTTGTGTACCGTTGAATCAGATACAACAGGAACACGAGGAGATTGCTCCTCCTTCTCTAGGGAAGAAGCATCCAGTGGCTTCGAACCACACACCTTCAGGATTGCAGCACAGCTTTTTGCCACTAGGCCACCAGAGCTTCCCAAAGTGCATCTTCATTTTTAAGGTGATATGCCTCCGGAAACTCTATGAACTTTGATAAATGTTGATAGTTGTAGAGGGGCTTCAGGCCTTTTGCGCATAGGGTCGCCATGAGTCGTGCTCAACTCAAAGACAATCAACACAACAACATCCTGGCTCTCTAGTATCTTAAAGACTTCTTCTAGGCCAGCAGATTTTTTTCCTCAATGTAATAAATCATTGAATTTTTCACGTCTTCCTCCACAAGCATTGAAAGTTGCTCCAAGCAAAACAAAATCCTTGATAATGTCAATATTTCTTTCTGTTTGCCATGAAACTCCTTACTGATCACTTATGAGGACTTTTCTTTATCCTAAGGAATAATCCAAACTGAAGATTGTAGTCTTTGATTTTCATCAGTAAGTGTGTAAAGTTTTCCTCTTTTACAAACAAGTCTATAGCATATTCATATCTTGGGTTGTTAATGAGTCTCCTTCCAGGCCTGAGGCTGTGTTCTATAGATAAGCTTCTTGGATTCTTTTCTCAGCATGCAGATTGAACAGGTATGCTGGTGAAAGGGTACAACCCTGACACATCTTTTCTGATATTGTGTGAAACTGATTTTTTAAACGACATACCTCATCGTCCTGACACACGGGAATCTTACAGGAACAGGTGGGTGAGAGTGTATGATATTATTTCAAATTTCTTTTCTATCTTAAATAATGTGTGTATATGTGATGAGGAATGCTGGGAGACATCAGAGAAGTGAGAGCAGGCTTATCACAATAATTTAAATACAAGCCTTCATGGACAAGCATAATAATTTCATTCTTACTTAGGAACTAAGCTTATAAATGCAGGACAGATGCATATATGATTTCACTGTTAAAAAGACAATATTTATCTACTTTTTTATTTATTATTTTGTAACTTTTAAAAAAACTATTGTAGCACAGATTGAATGCCGTTTTAGTGCAATGAGCTGATGAACTGTATTATAAATTTTTTAGTGGTGATGTTGTTGATATGTACCGTCGAGTCGTTTCTGACTCATAGCGACCCTATGCACAACAGCCCTAAACCCTGCTCTATCCTGC
>NW_006399876.1:5793786-5817567 GCF_000299155.1 Elephantulus edwardii
TTCAGAAGTGGGTGGCCAATCCTTCTTCCTAGTCTGTCTTAATCTGAATGTTCAGATTTAGAGGAGTATCTGACAGACAGCAATTTGTGGAGCAGTTAAAGATAAATCCCCTAAAATCTCTTTTAGTGGTGAAGAGGTACTAAATAAAGAAATAAAATGAGTCATAATAAGTAAATAAATTTACTTGTAATAAATAAATAAGTAAAAAGAGACTTATCTCGGATAGCTAAGATGCACATACTAATATGCATCAGTGTGTATGTGTGTGTGTGAGTCACACATATTATAGATAACACTGAGAAGAATGGGAATCCCAGAGCACTTAATTGTGCTCATGCAAAACCAACACCTAGACTAAGAGACTATTGTGTGAAAAAGAGCAAGGGAATTGTGCATAGTTTAAAATTAAGAAAAGTGTGTTAAGACGTATTCCTTCTCTATACCTATTTAATCTGTGTGCTCAGTAAATCATTTAAGAAGCTGAACTAATGAAGAAGAATGTAGCATCATTGTCTGAAGAAGACTTACCAACAACCTGCATCACGCAAATGACACAACTTTGCTGTCTGGAAGCAAGGCAGAATTAAAGTGCTTGATGCAGAAGATGAATGACGAAAGCCTTCAATACGGATTGCATTTCAACATCAAGAAAACAAAAATTCTCACCACTAGACAGGAGTGGCCTCCACTTCCTAAACATGCCTCTGGAAACTCTGTGAACTTTGATAAATGACAATAGATACAGAAAGGCCGCAAGCCTTTCACGGGGTCACTATGAGTCATGTTCAACTTGACAACAACAGATCAATAGGCAGATATCACTATAACAGATGAAGAAAATATTGAAACTGTCAATGACTTCATCTTACCTGGATACACAATCAACACCTTTGGTATCAGCAGTCAGGAGATTAGGAGACGGATTGCATTGGGCAAGTCTGTAGTGAGGGTCCTCTCCAAATTATTAAGGAGTAGTGACATCACTTTGAAGACTAAAGTGTACCTGATTCAAGCCATGGTCTTTTCGGTCACTTGCTATGCATCTGTGAGTCAGATGATAAATAAATATGACAGGAGAATTGGTGCCTCTAAACTGTGGTGTTGGAGCAGAGTACTGAATATCCCATGGACTACAAAAAGAACAGTTAAGTCTTGGAGAAGATGCAGCCAGACTGCTCCTGGGAGTAAATATGATGAAGCTTCATCTCACGTACTTTGGGCATGTTGTTAGGAGAGGCTATTCCTTGGAGAGAAACATCATACTTGGAAAGGTGGAGGGTCGGAGAAAGAAAGGAAGATTCTCAACCACATGGAGTGACTGTAACTATGGACTCAAGCCTGTAGAAGACCAGGAGGAAGGTGCAGGATGGGTAAAGTTTTAGATCTGTTATTCATAGGGTCACTATAGGTCACGTTGGACTTGAAGACAATAATAAAAACACCACTTGTTAGAAGTGTAATCCAATTATTCAGCCTGAGAGCAAAGGCTCATGATGGGTACTAGCCAGAAAGAACTCAAATGGCATCTGAGTCTATGTCAAGAATGGGAATGGAGTTAAGGCTCCAATATAGACCGCAGCTTTCCACAAGGTAGCTATATCTGATTTTCATCTCCAACACAAGATAAATAAAAGAGAAAAATGGAGTTTAAGAAACAAAAAATAATAATTCAAGTCATGTCCTCTCACTGAAAGACATGTGTTTGAGATTGAGGGAGTCCACAAAACAGCCAATATGGTAATCACTCTCTACTGAGGTTCATCATTGTAGGACCTTTATTACAAACAGAAGATATCACGTTTCCATGGAAAAAAAAATCCAGCTAACATAAAAATAATTTATCATTAGTATAGCTTCAAAATTATTAAAACCAACATATGGTTGCTGGGTGCCATCAAGTGCAATGAATTAATGGTGATCCTGTGAACCACAGATCTGAACCCTGCTCTGTCCTGTGCCATCCTCATCACCTCTGACACACTCGAGCCCATTGCTGCGGTCACTGTATCAATGCATCTGGTTGAGGGTCTTCCTCCCTTTCACCGACCTGCCATCTTTCCAAACATGTCATCCCTTTCCAAGGAATAGCCTCTCCTAGCAAGATGCCCAAAGTATGTGAGACACAGCTTTGCCATCTTTGCCTCCAAAGAGCATTCCGTGTGTACTTTCTCCTAGATAGTATCCGTTCTTTTGGCAGTCCATAGGATCTTAGATGCTCTTCTCGAACATCACAGCTCAGAAGCATCAACACAGGGAGCAAGAAACCAAGACAGGAAGAGAAAGAAAGTAAAAGACAATCCTTCAAAACTCCTGCAGGTAAATGATTCTCTACCTCAAATTCTATACCCAGCCAAACTATTGAACAGGTGTGATAATAAAAATTGTTTTAGATACACAAAGGTTTTTGTTGGTTGTTTTGTTTTGTTTAACTCACTAAACATTCCTTCTCAAGAAGCTGCTGAATGATTTGTGGTACTAGGAGGAAATAGATCAAGAAAGAGAAGGCTTGAGATACAGGAGGAAGTAGTCAATCCAAAGTGGTGAGGGTGAAGGAAGTCACAGGAAGAGTGAGAAGGGAGATCCCAGATGACTCGAGGCAGAGTCACCAGCCCAGATGACCACCGTGTGACTCAGGGACAGACACGAGGAACGCTGTGCTCATCAAGACTTCTACTGCCACTAGACCACTTTAACCAAGAACAGATGCTGAGGTGGCGTTCTTTTTTTTTTTTTCTCTTTTCTTATATTTTTAATTGAGATTTTAATAAAAGTTTGTAGAGAAATTGGATTTCCATTCATTCATTGTTGCACATTTTCCTCCTTGACCACTCCAAGTTCACTTTTCTCTTTGAAAAAAAATTTATTTCTTTGTTGTACAATGCCCCCTATTCCACTTTACTATGTAGCTCTTATTCTGGACTGTTGTCATGCAGACAATAACCAATCATCTATTCCTTTTAAGCAATTCTATTCCTCATCTATTTCAATGCAATATACAGGTTTTTATCCCCTCTTTTTTTAGTTTCCTCCCAACCCCCACATCAGTCCTGTTTAATATCAGTGGATTTATGCAATATTTATCCTTTTGTAACTGAGATATTTAATTCAGCATAATGTCCTCCAGGGTCACCCATTTTATATAATATTTCATTAGTTCCTTGTTTTTCAGTGCTGCAGAGTATTCCATTGCATAAATATACCAGAGCTTCTCTAGCCATTCGTTTGTTGATGGGCACTTGGGTTGTTTCCAGCTCTTTGCTATTATGAAAATGCAGCAATAAACATGGGTGTGCATATATCTTCTTCGGTGGCAGTTCTGATTCCTTTAGGGTATATTTCCAGTAGTGGAATTGCTGGTATATTTCCAGCTTTTTGAGAAAGCTCCATACTGCTTTCCATAGTGGTTGCACCATTTTACACTCTCACCAGCAGTGAATAAGCGTTCCAGTTTATTGTTTGCTGCTCTGTTAAATTTTGCTATTGTTACTGGGGTGAGATGATATCTCATAGTTGTTTTGATTTGCATCTGTCTTAGAGCTAGGGATTTTGAACATTTCTTCATGTGCTTGTTGGCCATCTGAATGTCTTCTTTGGTGAAGTGTCTGTTCATATCCTGTGCCCATTTTGGGATTGGGTTGTTTACCTTTATTTTGTGGTGCTAGAGTATTCTGTCAATTCTTGATATAAGTCCCTTATCAGGCATGTCATTACAAAATATTTTTTTTCTCAGTCTGTGAATTTCCTTTTTACCCCGTTGAAGAAGATCTTGGATGTGCATAGGATTTCTTCTTAGAAGATCTCATTTATCTATTTTATCCTCTTCTGGTTGTAGGTTTTATCAGGATGCTTGGAGGACTGTTCATGTTGTGAATTAGGGCTTTTAGAGTTTTCCAAGCTTTTCTCTACTGAAGTTTATAGTCCTTGGTTTTAGTCCTATGTCCTTGAGACACTTTGAGCTGGTTTTTTTGTATGATGTGAGGTGTGGATCTTTCTTGAATTTTCTACAGATACTTTTCCAATTCTGCCAACACTATTTGTTAAAAAGTCTGTCATTTCCCCACTTAACTGATTTCATCTCCTTGTCAAAAATCAGTTGCCCATAAATAAATGAGCTGATTTCTGGGTTCTCAATCCTATTCCATTGATCTTTGTGTCCATCATTGTACCAGTACCATGCTGTCTTGACCATCACAGCAGTGTAGCAGGATTTGAAATCAGAGAGTGATATGCCTCCTCCTTTGTTTCTCTTTTTAAGGAGTGCTTTGCTTATTCAGGGTATCTTTCCATTCCAGAGGAAATTAAAAATTGCCTTTTCCATCATATTGAAGAATGGAATTGTATTTGTATTGAGATTGCATTGAACTTATAGATTGCAATTGATAGAATTGTCATTTTCACAATACTGGGTCTTCCTATCCAAAAGCAAGGTGTAGTCTTCCATTTCTCCAGGTTTTTGTTTCTTGTAGTAGTGTTTTGTCATTTTCTTTGAGTAGGTCCTTTGTGTTTCTAGTTAGATTTATTCCCAATTATTTAATCTTATAATTAGCTATTGTGATGTGTATTGTTTTTCTTAACTGCAGTTTTGTATTTCTCTTTGTCATTGCAGAGAAATCCAATTTATTTTTGTACATTGATCTGCCAAGAAATCTGGAGAACAAACACTTGGCCAACTAACTGGAAGAGATCTATATTTGTTCCCATTCCGAAGAAGGGTGACCCAACAGAGTGTGGAAGCTATAGAACCATATCATTGATTTCACACGCAAGCAAGATTCTACTGAAGACAATCTTGTCCTTTGCTTTGTTAACATGAGGAATTATACTGATTGTTTTTCTTATGTTGAACCATTCTTGCATACCTGTTATGAATCCCGCATGGTCATGGTGAATTATTTTTTGATGTATTGTTGAATTATATTGGCCAGGGTTTTATTCAGGATTTTTGCATCTATGTTCGTGAGAGATATTGACCTATGTTTTCTATTTTGATGGTGTCTTTACCTGACTGGTATCAAGGATATGTTTGCTTTGTAGAATGAGTCTGGGAGAATTCCAACTCTTTTTATTTTCTGAAATACCTTTTGTAGAATTGGTGACAGTCATCTTAATGTTTGATGAAATTCACTTGTAAAACCATCTAGTTCAGGGGCTTTTTTTGGTTGAAAGTTGCATTATTACCTTTTCAATTCCTTCTTTTTTAATGGGTCTGATCAGGTGTTCAATTTCAATTTGTGTCAGTTTAGGTAGGTTGTGAGTTTCTAAGTATTTGTCCATTTCCTCTAGATTTTCATATTTGTATGAGTATGATGTTGTTATGTGCTGTTGAGTATAGTTTTTCATAATATTCCATTGTTAATCTTTTTATTTTAGTTGATTCTGTTGTGACATTGTCTGTTTTATCTCTTATTAGAATAATTTGTCTTTCCCCCCACCTTTTCTTTTGTTAGTTTTGCAAGTGGTTTGTTAATTTTATTTACCTTTCCAAAGAACCAGCTCCTGGTTTTGTTGATGGTTTCAATTGTTTTTCTGCTATTTCATTTATTTCTGCCCTAATTTTTATAATTTCAGGGCTTTTAGAGAGTGTCAGGTCTTCTCGATGTTGTTTATCAATTTGTTCAAGATGTTGGGTTAGAGAGTCAATTATAGTTTTTTTCTTGCCTTTTCATATGTTTCCTTATTGTTATAAATTGACCTCTGATTACAGCTTTGGCTGTTTCCCAGAGGTTTTTATAAGTAGTGTTTCAATTGTCGTTTGTTTCAAGAAATATTTTTATTTCATTTTTTTATTTCTTCTATTACCCACTCGTGTTCAAACAAGGTATTGCTCAGCTTCCATATGTATGGTATTTTTCTCCTTTATCCTCTTATTATTAATTTCTAATTCTGTAGCATAGTAGTCTGAGAAGATGCTTTGTATTATTTCTACAATTTTTAATTTATTGATGCTTGCCTTGTGTCCTAAAATGTGATCTGTTCTGGAGAATATTCCGTGCACATTGGAGAAGAAGGTATACTGTGTCTTTCAGGGTTCATGAGTATATATGTATACATATATAATTGAGTTGGTTTATTGTGTGATTTAATTCTTCAGCATCTTTGTTGAGTTGTTGAGTTTCTTTCTGGTCGTTCTATCTTTTCTTGAGAATGGTGTATTGAAGTCTCCAACTACTATTGTGTTGTTGCCTATTTCCCTTTTCAGTTTTATTAATGTTTGTTTTGTATACTTTGCAGCTCTATCATTTAGTGCATAGATATTTATTATTGTTATGTCCTCTTATTCTTTTGACCCTTTAAGGATTTTGTAGTGACCTTCCTTGTCCTTTGTGATGATTTTTGCATTGAAATCTATTTTATCAGAGATTAAAATCGCTATGCCTGTTTTTTTCTGGTTATCATTTGCTTGGTATATTTTTTCCCCACCCTTTTATTTTTTATTCTTTATCTTCACTTGTCAAGTTTATCTCTTGTAAACAGCATATTGATAGGTTGTTTATTGTTGTTGGGTTTTTTAATCCAATCCGCGACTCTGTTTCTCTTCAGTGGTGCATTTAAACCATTCACATTCAGTGTCATTGAGAGGCAAGGTTTTCTTACTATCCTTTTGTTGAGTTCTTTTTGGTGTTGTTGCTACTTACTTTGGTTCATCCTACTTTCTGTGGCACCTCTAAAAGGAGGGTGTCACTCAATGTTATTTCAGAAGCAGATGGCAAGTCCCACTTCTTAGTTTGTCTTAACCAGGAAGCTCCACTGAACCCTATCCACCCCAAGTAACCGTGCTTGTATTTGAAATAGCTTCCAGAATGACAGCAAGAAAAAGGTTTGTACAGTACAGCAAATTGACAGACAAGGAAAAAAATCAAATAGAGTAAAGAAACTATTGAACAATATCAGTAATATCACATGCAAGTAAAGTTTTGCTGAAGATTATTTTATTTTAAAATGACTGGAATAGTACATGAAATTGCCAGAAATCCAGGCTGGATTCAGAAAAGACCATGGAATGAGGGACATCAATGTTGACAACAGACAGGTCTTGATTGAGCACAGATAATATCAGAAAGATGTTTACTTGTGTTTTATTGACTCTACAACGGTATTTGACAATGTGATCATAACAAATTATGGCTAATATGGAGCAGAATGGGAACCCTAGAACAATTAATTGTGCTTATGCAAAACCTGTATATACCTAGACTAACAGTTGTGCAAACAGAACGAGAGAACACGGCACGGTTTAACACCAGGGAAAGTGTGCGTCGGGATTGTCACCTCTCTCCTTATCTTTTCAATCTGTATGCTGAACAAATCACTTAAAAATATGGAATCAGGGGAGCTCTGCTGGCTAGTGGCAAGAAGCTGCACTGCAATCCCAGAGATGTTGTTGTTGTTGTGTGCCGTCGAGTCACCTGCGACTCATAGCGACCCTATGTACAACAGCCCTAAACTCCGCCTTGTTCTGTACCAATCGCACTGTCTCCGACACTCCCATCCCAATTATCCCAGGCATTGAATCAATCCACCTCATAGAGGGCCTTCCTCTCCTGCGCTGTCCCTCCACCCTCCCAAGCATGATGTCCCTCTCCAAGGAACAGTCTCTCCTCACAACATGTCCAAAGTATGTTAGACGGAGCCTCAGAATCCTTGCCTCCAAGGAGCCACCCGGTTTAACCCTTTCCAGGACAAATCTGTTTGTTTTCCTAGCAGTCCATGGTATTCTCAGTACTCTTCTCCAGCACCACAGCTCAAAGGCATCAATTCTCCTTCTATCCTCCTTGGTCATTGTCCAACTCTCTGATGCATAACAGGTGATTGCAAAGACCATGGCCTGTATCAGATGCACCTTAGTCTCCAAAGAGACACCATTGCTCTTCAGCACTTTGGAGAGGTCCCTAACAGCAGACTTTCCCATGGCAATGCGCCTTTTAATTTCCTGGCTGCTGGTGCCAAGACTGTTGACTATGGAGCTAAGCAAACTAAAGCTGTGTACAATCTCAATCTCTTCACCATCCATCCTAATGCTGCCATTTGGTCCAGTGGTGAGAATCTTTGTCTTCTTGACACTGAGCCTCAATCCATATTGTAGCCTGCAGTCCTTGACACTCTGCAGCAGGTGCTTCAGGTCCTCTTCCGTTTCAGCAAGCAGGGTTGTATCATCCGCATAACGCAGATTGTTGATAAATCGTCCACCAATCTTGACCCCACATTTCTCCTCATAGAGCCCAGCCTCCCGGATAATCTGTTCTGCATATAGGTTGAAAAGGTATGGAGATAGGATGCATCCCTGGCTTACGCCCTTCCCAACTTTGAACCATGCAGTGTTCCCTTGCTCTGTTCTGACGACTGCCTCCTGGTCCAAGTATAAGTTTCGCATTAGAACGATCAAGTGTTCTGGGATTCCCATTCTTCTCAGAGTCAGCCATAGTTTGTTATGATCTACACAGTCAAATGCCAAATGTGGTTCAAATCCACCAGATGCTCTGCCAGAGAAGGAGGGGCCATCTGCTCCTGTACCAGTCAGATCCAATTTGACAGTACACACACACACAGAGAAAGAAAGAAAATAATTTTTAAAAAAATTAAAAAAAAAGAATATGGAATCACTGGAATATGTGAAGAACAATGTGGTTCTGGGGATCAGAGAAAGACTCAGCAGCCTGTGTTATGCAGGTGGCACAATCTTGCTTGCAGAAAGTGAAGAAAACTTGAAGCACTCACTAAAAAAGAAAAAAGACTACACCCTTCAATATGAGCTATACTTCAGCACTGTTATTGTTGTTTGGTGCAGTGGAGTCGATTGGGTATCATAGTGACCCTATAAACAACAGATCTGACTGAGGTCTTTCCTGTGCTCCACCATCTTCATCCTCTCTAACACACTTGCGTTCATTGTTACAGTTACTGTCAATCCGTTTCATTGAGAGTCCTCTTCTCTTTTGTTGACCTTTCTAAACATGATATCCTTGTCCAAGGACCAGCCTCTCCTAACAACATGCCCAAAATATGTGAAACAAAGCTTCACCATTGTTGCCTCCGAAATTCTTATCACAGAACAATAGGCAATCTCGTGATAAATGGAGAAAAGATTTAAGTTGTCGACTACTTCAGTTTACCAGAATCCACAATCTGTACCCATAGTAGCAGCCGTCAAGAAATTAAAAGATGTAGTTGCGTTGGAAAGTGGTATAGCACTGGTCTGTGCATTGCTGTACAGAAGTGCCTCATGGTTGCTTTGAAGCTAAACACTGTGATACTCATGTTCCAAATGTGATAATGGTCACTCATGGTGGACGGTGTTTGGTGGAGCTTCCCGATTAAAACAAGCTTGGAAGCAGGAGTGGCATCCTCTTCCGAAATGGCTTGCCTCCGGAAACTCTATGAACAGTGCTCAGGTCTTTCGTTCATAGGGTCGCTATGAGTCATCTATGACTCAACAACATTTAACAACAACAAGTGTTGTATTGGAAAAATCTGCTGTCAGGAATCTCTCCAAAGTGCTAAAGAGTAAGGATGTCAGTTTAAATGACTAAGACCTGATCCAAGCCATAGTATTTTCAAAGCCTTTCTGTATATCTGAAAGTCGGACAGTGAAAAAGGATAACAGAAAGATAATTCATGCCTTTGAATTGTGGTGTTGAAGAAGAGTACTGAATACATCCCATGTACTTCCAAAAGAACAAACAAGGCCGTCCAGGAGAAAGTGCTACCAGGGTGCTCCTTAGAGGCAAGGATGACTTGTCTCACGCACCTTGGGCATCATATCAAGAGCGGCCAGTCCTAGGGAAAGGATGTCATGCTGGGAAAGGTGGCGGATTAGAGAGACAGGAGGACTCTCCACAAAATGGATTGACGCAGTGACTGTAGCAACGGGCCCAAGCCTGCGGGAGGTCGCAAGGATGGTGAGACAGGGTCAAGTTTCAGCTCTGTCTTCAATGTGGTCACTATAAGCTGTAGTTGACCAGAAGGCATAACTACTTTCTCTCTGCTCTGTCCTCTGACAGCAGCAGGAAATACAGAATGTCCAGGCTTTGTGGCAAGCAAAGCCATCAGGACCAGATGCCTAGGTCTCTGTATTACTGCACAGAATTCCCCATTCCCCCTTACGCTGACTCACTGTCATGGACTGAATTGCAGCCACAAAAACGCAGGTCTATGATGAGGTAAAGTGGAAGCTATGCAGTGACCTCCAATGATCCAATATATCAAGTACGTGCAGGAGGATCAAGGGTGACACAGTAACCGTTAATCTCGTGGGAGCCCTGAGCTCTGTAAGGAGGGTCCTCCTAGGATGTGTCCTGAAAAGCCTGTGATCTTACTGGAGATACAAGGGGAAGATGGCACCCAACTACAAGAAGACTAGGAAGAAAGGATTGGCAATCTATTTCCAAGAGCCACCACAGTGTGATTCAGAACCAATGAGGGGGATGGTTCACAGCGGGCTGGTATTCATTCCAGTGTGCCTGTGATGGCCGTGAGTGGAGGACAGACCGGTCGGCAGCTAACAACATCCCACGTAAGTGACCACACCCTGCAAATCTGTCCATCCATTCCTGATACAGAGCCGGTCCTTAACATTTGTGAAACAAATTCTTCACTGTGCCTTTCCCGGCCTGTGACCCGGAAGCACACACGAGAACTGCAAATGGATTTGTGAAGGCAGTGGGGAGGTGGTGACATTTTTCCCCTGTCATTATTAAGATAACATTCTTCTGCATGAAACACAAGAAATATAGAGTCAGCCCCTCCCATAGCCACTATGGTGTGAGTGCACACGTACACACACACACACACACACGTACACACACACACACGCACACACCTTCACATTTGACTCCCCTGCCAAATGTCTTTGCAAGCAAAGAGCTCAATTCTTCTCAAAGCAGGTTGGAACCGGTTACTGGACCCTCCTCCAAACCTACTGTGGAGGTAGGCTCTTCAGGCCCCCACAAAACATCCTCTACAGCCTTCAGGGCTGGGTTTGTGTAAACTAGAAAAAGAAAGGAACCCTTTGGGGATACCTTTGCCTCCACTTGCCCTTTCAGGCTCCAGCAACCAGTATTATCCACCCAGCTGGACACAAGCTCCAAGATGCTTCACAAACATCTCCAAGCAACGTCCAATAGGGAGACTCCTCCCCACACTGCACCAAGCGGCACCCTGTTCCCACTGGAAGTTCTGTCCACCTCACCCCTCCCTGCCCTGTGGCAAATAAGGGAGTGAGTAGGACAGTATCCCAGAACCAAGGTGAAGCCCGTTACCCTTGAGACTATTTCTAGTGCTGGTCACTCCGCTGGACAGAGTGGAATTGCCCATCGGGGGCCCAAGGCTGTGGGGCAAGCCTGTGAAAGGGCCAGTGACAGAGGTGAAGACAGTCAATGAGGTGGACATGCGGCTCCCGCACAGCCGAGGACAGCACAGGACTGCGCGGGGGTTTGTCCTGTTGGGCATGGGGGTCACTGTGGGTCAGCGCTGACTGGACAGCACTTAAACAACAGTCTCAATGGAGGCACACTGTCACATCTTTCCCCAAGAGGAGTTTGCTGGGTTTGAACCACTAACATTTTAGTTAACAGCCAAGGGCTTGGTCATTGCACCGCCATATGCCAGAAGGCACTAGAGAGGACCATTTTTCTCTGCCTGGTGTCCCTGTTAGTCTCTGTTCCCAGAGGACACAAATAGAACAGACAACAGCTGGAAGGACGCTTCTCCTCCCTGCACTGTGAGATGTGTCAGCTTGGCTCGTGAGGACCACATACACACAGAGCCCTGCCCAGTCCTCCCCATCTCCGTGATCCGCTGCAGAACAGACACTGTGACCCACAGGATTCTCTCTGGCTGGTTTCACAAACTCACTGCCAGTCCTTTCTTCCTAGTCTGTCCACCACAGATCACCCTGCTGGTCTGTGAAGTACTCGAGGCACAGCGTCCAGCATCCCAGCAGTTCACAGGTGACCACATGAGGACAAGAGGGTGACGGCCTGTTTTCTACTCTTTGCTGAATTAGCTGGAGGTGGAGGAAGGGTTGACGTGGTGAGATGGGATCTAATGTCTCAAAACAGGAGTGGGTATGTCGGTACCCCCCAAGAACGCAGGGGTTCTGACTGCCTTTTGTTCTCAGCTTTGCAGCCTCTGCCAAACGTCTGAGACAACCATAACAATCCTGTCTGGCGGGCTGTGACACGCACCAGCCGGGGGGGGCTCTGGGGGCTTCAGGCACAGCAAAGCCAAACAATGCACTACGACTCAGATGCACTGGCTCCTGTGTGTGCAGGGTCGAGGCTGCAGGTGTGACCCCCATGCCACGTCACAGAGGTAGGAGCAGAGGGACTGGGTTCAAGCCTAAGGATGGCCGTCTCAGAACACGCACCTTCCCACAGGTGGCTCTGACAGGATTCGGATCTCCACCCCATGCCCGTGAAGGACAGTGTTGGGGAGACCATTAACTGCACCGGGGACACGTCCGTCTCGGGGAAAGTGCATCCAGAGTGCTCCTGAACGATGAGGATGGTGGGACTTCATCTCATGCAGTTCGGGCACGTCATCGAGAGACTGCTCCACGAAGGACACTACATTTGGTAAGTAGAGGGTCGGCAGGAAAGAGGCAGCCCCTCAACGAGATGGATCACACAGTGGTCACACCGATGGGCCAAGCACCGTGGTGAGCATGAGGGTGGCACAGGGCCGGACAGGGTTTGGGTCCGTAGCACGTGGGGTCTGTAAGTAAGCATCAACTCAGAGGCCCTCATAACAGCAGCGTCGCCCCCCACAGGCTGGCCTCCCTTTCCTGTGACCCCGTTCCACTTCTGGGAAGCTGACCAGCCAGGAGACATGGAGAGTCTGGCTGCTAGGTGCCCACTGTGACCTGTGGTGACCCCATAAACAATGGGCAGGAATGAGGCCTCATCCTGAACCATCTCCGTGGCCTTTGCTATGAGCGCGCCCATCAGTGGGGCTGCTGATTCTTAAAAGACTCTGAACAAGTAATCCCTAAACCGAACAGCCAGTTCAACAGGATGCAAACAGCAAACACTTAATGAGCCTGATTATGCAAATACACTCCCCAGGAACCTGGCAAGCATCTGGAAGAAGTTATTTAAGTTTTCTAACAACTTTCAGTGTTAAGTGCTTGTGACTATTTTACAGGTTAGAAGACATGAGGAACGGGAAGTTCTGGTTACTTGCACAAATGCAGTTGGTAGAGCTAAGCTTTGAACCCAGGTGAGCTGATCTTAGCCACTGGGCTGCCTAATCTTGGCTATTGCGCCTTAAAAATTTTTCTATTAAGGAGTAATTTACATAAAGCGGTGGAACTTGGTCTCACATATTTTGGGCATGTTATGGCGGGGGGGGGGTGGCAGTCCTTGGAAAAGGATCTCATGTTAGGAAATGGAGGGTCTTTGAAAAAAAGGAAGCCCCTCAACAAGACTGATAGACACAGAGCATGTCAGAAATGGAGAGGCTGGTGCGAGATAAGCCGGGTTCAGAGCTGCTGTTTGTAGGATCACTGTGAGTTATAGGCAAATTGATGGTACCTAATAACATAACAATCTTAAGTGGACACAATGGTAGATTTTTTCTCCCCCTTCCTACTTTCATCTGCTGGTTACCAACCTTCCCATCTTGAGAGATTTACCTACTTCCAGTGTTTCATATAAATGGGATCATATAGTATTTGACCACCTGTGCTTGGCTTCTTCAACTCAATATCACGTTTTCAAGATTCAGTTATGGTGGCCTGAATAAGAATTTCATTTCTTTTTGCGGCCAAAGAATTCTCCATTGGATGGATGGGTCTTTTACGAATGGAACACAGTTTATGTATTCATTCATCAGCTGACAGACACTTGAGTGGTTTCTACCTTTAGTTCTTGTGAGGAATCTTGCGGGGAATTCTGGTCCAGGTGTCTGTTTGAGTTCCTGCTTCGCCTTCCTTGGGGTGTATACCCAGGAGTGGAGTTGCTGGATCTTCTGTTTAACTGTTAGGCACCACCGGGCTGTTCTCCCCAGCAGCTGCATCATTTTGCATCCTCTCTACTGACGGATGCTTGCGGTGACTTCTCACACCCTCCTCGACACTTGTTTTCGTTTTTTCATTCCAGCCGTCTGTCTCCATTCTCTGTGCTGCTGTAACACAGATATCGCAACTGGACAGCTTTAATGAACAGAAATTTATTCTCTTACAGTTCAGGAGACAAGAAGTTCACGTTGAGAATTCCAGCTTGAGGGGAAAGCCCTTTCTGTAGGCTGTGGGGTTCTGACCTCACTGCCTCCCACATGCATATGGCCAGTGTTCCCCAAAAACCGTCTTGTGTTCAGGCCGTTCCCCATGTCAAGGATCCCCACTACTCAGAAGCTCAAGTTCAAAAAGATACACTTCCCTTCTGGAGATTATTTTTTTATGATACTAAAGATGCCCTTTGTCCACTTGTTTTCTTCTGGTTTTTTAATCTGTTTTGTTGTTTTGTTTGTTGTGTACCCTTGAGTCAGAACCAACTCAAAGCTTACCCTCCAGTGGGTTTTCAGAAGCAGTTCATTATACAAGAGGAGATTACCCATCTTTCTCCCTCGGAGCAGCTGGTGGATTTGAACCACACACCTTTGGGTTACTGGCACAACTCCTTACCACTAAACCACCAGAGCTCTCCTTTTTCTCTCTGGTGAGATAAAAAGCATCACAGGCCACACCCCAGGGGGACTTCCTTACATTTGATTAGAGCTTCAGCTGCTTTTCAAAGTGCTGCATTTCACCCTAAATCCTCCTACAGCTACAGTTTACCAGGTCCTGGGGACCATTCCATAGCTTCTACATTTTGTCATGAGCTTCGTCTGACATACTTTGGGCATGTTGCAAGGAGGGACTGGTCCTTGGAGATGGACATCATGTTTAGGAGAGTGGAGGGATGACGCAGGAGAGGAAGACCCTCGATGAGATTAATTGATTCTGTGATAGGGGTGGTGGAAATGAGTGTGTTTGTGACGATGAGGTTGGCACAGGATAGAACGGCGTTTAGGGCTGTTGTACATAGGGTCACTATGAGTCACAAGCGACTTGATGGCACATAACAACAATAACAACATGTATGTATTTTGGGGGGACCCAATTCGGTCACCCTGGTGGGAATGAGACAGTGCCTCAGTGAAGTGGTTTCTAACTGCATTTCTCCAAGGATGAATGATGCCAGGCGTCTCTTCACACACCTGCTGCTCATTTGCATATCTTCCTTGGAGAACTGACTCTTCACTTCTTTTTCCTGTTTCCACTTGGGGTGTCCTTCTTGTTGTTAAGGTTTAAGAGTTCTTTTTAAAATTCTGGGATTGTAAACCTTTATATGATACATATTTCCAAATATTCCCTGCTATTGTCTTTATTTGCTAAGCAAAGTTACATGATCTATAGGTGTGATGGTTAATGTTGTGTGTTTATGTGGCTTCATGTGACTTGTATGGCAGTTATGATACCGTCAATCTCTTGATGAGATCTGATATAAAGGAATTAACTCCATGATGACATTTGCTATAAGCAGTCAATCAGCTGAGAGAGTTGCATGCATGGAAGGGTGTGGCCTGCATCAATATATGAGCATCTGTCAAAGTTCTGCTGTGTTTCCCTCTACATGTGCCCTGCTTCTGTGATTATCTGACCTTCAGTTCTTGGGCTTGATTTAGTGGTCTGTCATACTGCCCACTTGATCTTGGACTTATGCCTCCAGAGCCAGCAGCCTGCCAACTTACCTGCCCATCTTGGATTTTCTTCATTCTTACAGCTGCCTGAGTTGGGAGATGTCTGATCTATGCACTTGGGACTTCTCAATCCCTACATGTATGTGAGCCGTATCCTTGGCATAAACACTAAATACTTCTCTCTTCCTCTCTCCCTCTGCCTCCTTCTCTCCCTCTGCCTCCTTCTCTCCCACTCTCTCCCTCTCTCCCTCCCTCTCTCTCTCTCTCCCCCCTCTCTCTCTCTCGCTCTCTCCCTCTCTCTCCCTCTCTCCCTCTCTCTCCCTCTCTCCCTCTCTCTCCCTCTCTCCCTCTCTCCCTCTCTCCCTCTCTCTCCCTCTCTCTCTCTCCCCCCCCCTCTCTCTCCCTCTCTCCCTCTCTCTCCCTCTCTCCCTCTCTCCCTCCCTCCCCTTCCCTCTCTCTCCCTCTCTCCCTCTCTCTCCCTCTCTCCCTCTCTCCCTTTCCCTCTCTCTCTCTCTCCCTCTCCCTCTCTCTTCATTGCTGTTGAGTCAGAACCAACTCACAGCTGACCCTCCAGTGGATGTTTTCAAGGCTTTAGCTCATGTGGGAGGAAATTATCAATCTTCTCCCACAAATTTTCTGGTGGATTCAGATTGCCAGAGAGGTGCAGCCTTCGATTTAGCAGTGAAACCCCCATGTCTACTAGGTCTTAGAACTGATAGACAGACAGCCTATAAACCAGTCTAAAACAATAGGTTTTTACTTTTAGTGAAGTCTCATTTGTCTAATTTCCCCACCCCCCCCCATCTTGTCCATGGTTTTGGTGACTTTTAACCTTTATGTTTTCTTCTGAGAGTCTGGTGGTTTTAGTGCTACTGTTTACATCCCTGATCTGCTCTGAGTTCCTTTATACATGGTGTGAGGTAGGGGTCTAGCATCCTGCTTTGAATTAGTTCATATACAGTGTGAGGCAGAGAGCCAGCACCGCACTCTGAGTTAAATCATATATGGTGTGAGGTAGGGGTTAGTTCATATAGAGTGTGAGGTAGACATCCAGCATCCCACTCTGAGTTAATTCCTATATGGTGTGAGGTAGGGGTCTGGTATCATTCTTTTGCACATGCAGATCCATTCGTCCAGCACCATCTATTGAGATGACTGTTCTTTCCCCATTGCATGGATGTGACACTCCTGTCAAAATCCAGTTGCCAGCTGGTGTCCTTGGATACACCCAACCATCAAATGTGCCCTCGGATGATGACACCAATAGATCTAGTGTCTTCTGGGCCCCTTCAGAGGTGACAAGTGTTCAGATTCTGTCTCTGTGTTAGGGGAGGTGCATGGGAAAGTTCTCTGGTGGTCTCATGTGAGGGCCTCCATCTTACATGTCCCATGAGATAGGGGAGTCTCTCTGGCTAGCCCCTCCCTAGACCCCCAACATCTCCCTCTAGTCCTCACAGGGTGTCTTACTGTTAGGATGCCCTCCGCTGCAGTGAGAACCCATAAGGATCACATCACATGAAATCCACATAGCTCAAAGGACGTCCCAAAAGGATGTCCTGACCCTACTGCACTGTGGGTTCCTTGGGTTACAGCCCTTCCTCACCCCACCTCACCTCATCACCTGATGTCATGCTCTCAAGGGCTCCTCTCACTCTTGGGATTCTCCATGTGTCAATCAAACATCACTTATCTTACCAGTTACATCCGCAAATAGTATATAACACCCTGGGAACTCTCTTTAGAACGTAATCCCATGGTGTACCCTCAGTCTCCATGATGGGAACTGATGGGTGGACCTCCTCTTCCCCCGAATGCAGGGGATCCAGCCAGGAGAGCAAGAGTTCTTACACTTGAAGGATTCTGTGCAGATTCCTGGGTCCCACTGCACAGTTTTGAAGCAGCAATCTAGAGTGGGCTGAGGTGGCTGGTCAAGTAAACACTTAGAGAACTCTTGTCCCTGTCCAAGCATTCTCTCTGTCTAATGCAGACATTCAGATCACCCGCTCATTTTAATGTCTAGCTTTGGCCTGTACATAACCAAATATCCTAGAAGTGGGGGTCACAGCACCTCTAGGATGTTTAAGGGAAACCTGCCTGTTTCTTTGAAGCGTCAGCCATGGCTTTGAAACAACATAGAGTTTCACTCAACAGTCATTGGAGGGGTTCTGAGAGAGGTCTTGCCTGCACACAGTACACACAGGCACCTAGGGATGAGCTCATGTGTCCTTTCTCTGCCCATAGTACTCTTTTTTTCCAAGTATCATTATTGTTTTTTAAATTTTTTTAATTAATTTTTTTATTATATTATTTTGTGTGTGTGTGTACTGTCAAATCAGATCTGACTGGCACAGGAGGAGATTGTCCCTCCTTCTCTAGCAGAGCATCTGATGGAGTTGAACCGCTTACCCCTGGGATTGCAGTGCAGCTTCTTGCCACTAGGCCACCAGAGCTCCTGTAATTTTTTTTAATTAATGTTAATGAAAGTTTACAGAGAGTTAGGGTTTCCAGTCATTCACTGCTGCACCCCTCTCTCTACCTACCCTCTCCCCCTCAATTCGCTCCTCTCCCTGAAAAGAAAGAAAAACTCTTTCATTGTTAGGCAATCCCTCCCCAAGTCAACTCCACCATGTAGCCTTCACTCTGGACTTCTGTAGTGACAAGAATACCCATTCATAGAGCCCTTTTAAATAGTTCTCTCCCTCATCTGTTTCAACACAATATACATCATTTCTCCCCTCCTTTTCTGTCTTCCCTCAACCCTGATGTCAGTCCCATTCCACAACAGTGGCACTATGCAATTTATGCTGAGTGAACTATCTCAGCCACAAAAGGACAAATATTGCAATAGGGTCCATAATACTCTTAAGACAAAGTAGATCCTGCTTCAAGTCAAGCAGACTCCAGGAGACCTGTGACAGGGTAGGGAACATTTTCTCTTTCTCTGTCTTCTCTTTATGGCATCCAGGTTCCTGGCTTTATTTGGCCCAAGAAGGAGTAGGGGAAAGCGAAATTACAGACTATTCCAGTTCTTCAGTGGCCTCCAAAGTCCTTCACTAGGCTGTGGACACCACACATCTATGTCTAACACTAACTACACCCACTTTAATTACACACCATGGAGAAGTCACATTACGTCCCTGAGTGATCATTTGACACCTGTTGTCTACAGGGATCCACCTACCCCATTGGGAGAGACAGAGGCCACTGGCATCAGCACTTGATTAACCTTTTCCCTTCCACATTCACTCCACCCTGCACGTGACCTAAAGCAGGGGAAGAGGTCATTAGCCTCAGGGACCATTTCATCATTTAGTCCATTCTGTGCTGAACCTAACAACAGGTTAAGTGTGGACCAGGGCAAATGGGATATCCCACACTAGCCTATCTGGCATCAGTCTGATGGCCAGATGGACCACAGCTCCAGCTTCGGACTTTGCACGCTGTCCCTGCGTCTCTCTGATGTCCCTCCCTCAGCAGGCACATCTGGCTTAAAAAGGAAATGAGTTTACTCATGACTTAACGCTTCCTATTTTTAGCGCTAGTGACTCATTCACATCAGCTTCAGTGGCTGCAGGAGGGGCCGGGGTCCAGGGCTGCCAGCCTGCTACTGTCCAGCTGGTGTGTGGCCAGGACGTAGGGAGCCAGCTCCAGACCTGCCCCTCCACGTGCCATCTCCCACCTCCTGCCCCTCTTGTGTTTGTAACATGTTATACACACTGCTCTCATTGTCCCTGCGAGTTTGAGTAATTTTCTATTTTTCTCATCATTAACATGTTTTTTTAAAGGAAAAAATAAACAGAAAGTGGGTTTTAGCCACCAGCATCGTCACGCCTGCAGTAGGCTACCTCTCAGCGAAGGCAAAGGCGGTATCTGTCCCCTTCAATCCAGAGGATGAAGATGAGGCTGAGGAGTCTTCCGGGGATGCTACTTCTCTCCCCAAATACACTTGCAGACTGGCCCTGCTGGGTCGCCCAGTGCCCTAAGCCAGCCTCAGTGTGCCCCCTAAGCACAGAGCTCACCCTCAATAGAAGGACTTCTCTCCCCAGGACTCGAGGCCGCAGCCTGTGGGCCCAGAAGGACAGACGTTTCCCAGAGGTAAGTGACCCCTTTGGTAGAGTGGGGAGTTGAGGCATAGGTGTGACTAGCAGCGTAACTCCTTATGGGTTAAATCACCAATTGTTGCTGTTGTTGGGTGCTGTCAAGCCAAGCATGACTCATGCCAACCCTGTGAAGAACATATCTGAATCCTGTCCTATTTCATGCCGTCCTTGCCGCCTCTGATACACTTGAACGGTGTACTTGGGATGCACGTGCTGCAGTCACCGTGTCAATCCATCCTGTTGCCAGGTCTTCCGATCTTTCTGCGACCCTCTGCCTCTTCAAGCATGATATCCCTTTACAAGGATTACCATCAAAGCTCCCTACAAATCTTACTAAGAGCCGACTTTCTCAGCTTGCTTCCCTGGAGCAACTGATGAGTTCAAATTGTGAACCTCCAACCTTCTGACCCCAACATTCAACCTATTACACACTGTTGTTGTGAGGTGCCGTGGAGTCAATACAACTCATAGCTACCCCACGAGGAATGCATCAACTTCGCCCTATCCCTTGTCATCCTCATCATTTTTATATACTTGAGCCCATTGGTACAGTCACTGCATCAGCCCGTCTCGCTGGGGAACTCTGTATTTCCAAAGGCAGTTGATGGAGTATGTAGCCAATTTCAATACAACTCAATAAAATAGGAATAGATGCCAAACGGATACATCTTTTGCCTTTTTCTTTCCAAAACTAGAATCCGATAATGTCCTACTTCATCAAAGGTAATAAATGTGAGTTTTACATCTCTTTTTATAAACTTTTTATTTTTCAAATTTTTTAAACCATGTCCAGAAAGTTGAATCCACTTTGTGTAGTTACTAGAGTTGCCTATGTCTTGGTGAGGAGCCTTGGTGGGTAACTACCTTGCTAACCAAACTCACCAGCTGCTCCATGAGCAAAAAGACCTGATCACCTGCTACAGCCAAGACCACAGCCCGGGAAAGATGTTGGAGCACAGTCAACTCAGTGACACACAATAACATGCTCTGGAGTCATTTCCCCTTAAGTCTTAATTTTCTGTATGTTCTCATCCCCCGCATTAATAAACTAAGTATGTTGTTTTGTGTCATCGAGTAGAAACTGACTTCATAATTGACCCTCCAGCAGGTTTTTAGAGGCTGTAAATCATACAAGGAGAGACTGCTTCTCTTCCTCCTATGGAACAGCTGGTGGATTCAAACCATGTGCCTGTGGATTGGTAGCATAACTCCTTATCCACTAGGCCACCAGACCACCCTTTGTGTTGGCTGGGATAGTGGATTCTTTTTTACTGTTCACCTGTTACCCATGGCCCTTGAATAAACTAGGGAGGATGTCAAAGATATCATTCAGGAAGAGTGTAAACGGTCATTACAAAGACAGAAGAGGAAGAAAAGACCAAAATGGATGTCAGAAGAAACTCTGAAGATTGCACTGGAGCGTAGAGAAGCCAAAGCACAAGGAAGAATTCAAGATACTAAAGAGCTGAACAGAAGATTCCAAAAGGCTGCTCGGAATGACAAAGCAAAATACTACAATGAAATGTTCGAGGAGCTAGAGTCAGAAAATCAAAAGGGCCGAACTCGCTCAGCATTTCTTAAGCTCAAGGAACTGAAGAGCAGATTCAAAGCTAGAGTTGTTGTAATCAAGGATGCTTTGGGCAGAATATTAAATGATCCAGGAAGTATTAAAAGAAGATGTAAGGAATATACGGAGTCATTATATAGAAAGGAATTGGCAGATACAGAGGAATTTAAAGAAATAACATATGAGCAAGAGCCTATGGTGATGAAGGAAGAAGTTCAAGCTGCTTTGAAGGAAATAGCAAAAAATAAGGCCCCAGGAATAGGTGGTATACCAATTGAAGTATTTCAAATAACAGATGTTGCCCTGGATGTGCTCACCAAGTTGTGCCAAGAAATCTGGAGAAAAAAAAACGAAATCTGGAGAACAACCACTTGGCCAACTGACTAGAAGAGATCTATATTTGTTCCCATTCCAAAGAAAGGTGACCCAACTGAGTGTGGAAACTACAGAACAGTGTCATTGATTTCACATGCAAGCAAGATTCTACTGAAGATCATCCAAAAATGTTTAGAACAGCACATCAGCAGAGAACTGCCGGAAGTCCAGGCTGGGTTTAGAAGGGGCCGTGGTACTAGGGATATTGTTGCTGATGTTAGATGGATCTTGCCTGAAAGCAGAGAATACCAGAAGAATGTCTATCTGTGTTTCATTGATTATGCAAAGGCATTTGACTGTGTGGATCATAACAAACTGTGGCTGACTCTGAGAAGAATGGGAATCCCAGAACATTTAATTGTGCTAATTCAAAACCTATACTTGGACCAAGAGGCAGTAGTCAGAACAGAGCAGGGTAACACTGCATGGTTCAAAATTGGGAAGGGTGTACGCCAGGGATGCCTCCTGTCTCCATACCTTTTCAACATGTATACAGAGCAGATTATCCGAGAGGCTGGGCTCTATGAGGAGAATTGTGGCATCAGGATTGGTGGAAGATCTATTAACAATCTGCGTTATGCAGATGACACAGCCCTGCTTGCTGAAACTGAGGAGGACCTCATGCACTTGCTGCGAAGGGTCAAGGACTGCAGCCTTCAGTATGGACTAAGGCTCAGTGTCAAGAAGACAAAGATTCTCACCACTGGACCAATTAGCAGCGTCAGGATGGATGACGAAGAGATTGAGAGTGTTCACAGCTTCACTTTGCTCGGCTCCACAGTCAACACTCTTGGTACCGGCAGTCAGGAAATCAAAAAGCATATCACGATGGGAAAGTCTGCTGTTAGGGACCTCTCAAAGGTACTCAGGAGCAACAGTGTCTCTCTGGAGACTAAGGTGCGCCTGATACAGGCCATGGTATTTGCAATCGCTTGTTATGCATCAGAGAGCTGGACAATGACTAGGAAGGACAGAAGGAGAGTGGATGCTTTTGAGCTGTGGTGCTGGAGAAGGGTACTGAATGTACCATGGACTGCCAGGAAAACAAACAGCTTCATCTTGGAGAGGATTAAACCAAGCTACTCCTTGGAGGCAAGGATTCTGGGGCTTCGTCTGACATACTTTGGACATGTTGCCAGGAGGGACGGGTCCTTGGAGAGGGACATCATGCTTGGGAGGGTGGAGGGACAGCGCAGGAGGGGAAGACCCTCTATGAGATGGATTTATTCGGTGACTGGGGTAATCGGGATGGGTGTGTCGGAGGCGGTGCGGTTGGCGCAGGATAGAGCAGGGTTTAGGGCTGTTGTGCATAGGGTCACTATGAGTCGGAAATGACTTGACAGCACATAACAACAACAAAAACAATATTTACTATTGCTATCCCTTCTTAATTCTTTAACATCCCCTCTTTATTTCTTCCTTCTGTTCTTCCTTTCTTTCCTGTTCTCTTTTTTTAAAATTCATTGAGTCATATATATTTTCATTTATTGAGTCACGTGCATACTTGTTTCCTCTATTTTCATTCTTTCTTATTTGTTGATACTGTTATTAAGTACTTTGACTTCTCGTTTAGAATTGCTTATGCAAAGTTACAGTATGCAAGGCTATGACTTTCCCTTTAAAACGGCATTACCTGCATTTCATAGGATATACTATGCATTACGTTATTAATGTACATGGTTGTATCATTACCTAAGGACCCTCCTTTGGGAACCTCTCTTCTGCGTTCCTGAACTATCCACCACATTTACCATCCACAGCCATGTATCAAAGTTTATCATGTGTCGTTAGGAGTTATTCAGTCGGTTCTGGCTCAGTGACCCCAGTGAAGACTGAGCAGAGTCTCAATCCTGGGCAATCCCCACAATCTCTGCTGGAGCCCACTCTTGCAGTCAACATGTCAATCCCTCTCATCAAGGGTCTTCTCCTTCCCTGACTCCACCTTTCCAAAAAGTATGCCCTTTTTCAGAGACTGACCACCTCTAACAACATGCTCAGATGTAATAGGAGATAAAGTCTCATTATCCTGACTTTTTTTTTCCTATAATTATATTTTATTAA
>NW_006399876.1:5818697-5819276 GCF_000299155.1 Elephantulus edwardii
AATATTGCATGAGTTCCTTGTTTTTTAATGCAGCATAGTATTCCATTGTGCGAATATACCACAGCTTCTCTAGCCATTCGTTTGTTGATGGGTCATTATCCTGACTTCTAAGGCGCGCTCCAGTCACCAACATCACAATTCCTTCTGTCTTCCTCATTTATGTCTAACTTTCACATAAAGGTAGCACTGTTTAAGAGAAAAATAATGCAAACCATATATGTAATTTTCATAACTGACCCCCCACTCATAACTGAACCCCACTCATAATTGATCCCCCATTCACAACTGACCCTCCACTCACAACTGACCCTTCCACTCATAACTGACCCCTCCACTCATAACTGACCCCTCCATTCATAACTGACCCCCACTCACAACTGACTCCTCCACTCATAACTGACCCCTCCATTCATAACTGACCCCCACTCACAGCTGACCCCTTCATTCAGAACTGACCCCCACTCATAACAGACTCCCACTCATAACTGACCCTCCACTCACAACTGAACCCCACTCATAACTGACCCCTCCACTCATAACTGACCCCCATTCATAACTGACCCCTCCATTCATAACTGA
>NW_006399876.1:5819633-5834532 GCF_000299155.1 Elephantulus edwardii
CCACTCATAACTGACCCCCACTCATATCTGACCCCCCACTCATAACTGACCCCCCACTGTGTTTTCAAGGTTGTAAATCACGGGGGGACAGATGGTCCCTTTCTCCCCCAGATGATACAGATGTGGACAGCACCACCAGACACTCACGACAACTAAAAGAAACAGGTGAAAGTGATTTTAAACAAATTTTATTCACTCCACCTTACCTAAAGCATCATTCCCGACCATAGTCACTATACCACAGTAAGGAAAGAGCTGCCCCTCTTTTTCTACCCCAGGTCTTCAACAGCAGGTGTGTATTTTACACGTACAGAGCATATCGGTTACACCGGCCTCCCTGCCACTGAGATGGGCTGGCTCCCCGGCTGATGGTGGCCTCGAGCACAGCTGTCCCTCTGAGAATGCTGGAGGCACGGGCTGTGTTTTGATTTGCTGTTATTTGCTCTTGAGTTGGATCTGACTCTCACAGCTGACCCCCCAGTGAGTCTTCAGCGGCAGAAAATCACACCGAAGGAGATTGCCCACCTTTCTAAAACGGGGTAGCTGGTATGTTCGAACCACGTGCCTTTGGGTTGGCAGCGCAGCTCCTTACCACGAGGTCACACTGACTACGAATCAGAACTGACTTGACGACATCTAACAGGAACAATGACCATTTTCAGGGCCCCACAGACAATGTGCCTAATACCTGTTTGTAGGCCTTAACCTCCCAGACAGCAGGCTACCTGAGGACAGGTACCTTGTCATGTCTGATGCTGTGTCCACGGCACCTTGCCCACTATACGTGTAAACCCTGGGGCACTTGCTGACTTCATGGCTACATCTATCCATCTGCAGTCCATCACAAGCTTCTGCGTCAGCCACTCGTTCGCTAAAACCTAGGGAGGGCAAACCGTGAGTATTTCACTGCTAACAGAAAGGTGGGGGTTTTGAGTCCACCCAGAAGTGCCTCAGAAGAAAGGCCTGGCAACCTTCTTCTGAAAAGTCAGCCATTGAGACCCTGGGGACATATATCGATTCTGACATCCATGGGGTCACCATGGATTGGAATCACCTTGATGCTGCTTGTACTCTCTGTGTCCCTTCCCTGTGCAGCAGCCAGTGTCACCACTGCCGATAAGTGTCCCCATGCATTCCCAATAAGCCGCATTCTCAGTTTTAAATGTCCCTGTTGGAGCAAGTCCTTGGGAGTCCCAGACAGCCATGGGGAAGCCATAGGAGGCTCCAGTCTCTGGCTCCAGGTGGGGTCTGTGAGGACTGTTAAACACAGCTGATGGTCCTGATGGGCAGACATGGACAAAATCAGCTCCCAGGGATTCCGCAGAAGATGGGCCCCACATCCTTGAAATATTGTCCAGGAAAAGATCACCACTACACAAACTGGCCAGAGTCAGAAGTGGAGGCTACCATCTGTTCGCTCAATACCCACTCAAATTTTCTTCCTTCATGACAGAACACAGACAGTATTTGGGAAGGCAAGAAGCCAATTCAACAACCCTGGTCTTCATGAGGTGCCGAGCTGAGGGCTCCTGGGAACGCCTTGCTTCTCTAACCAGGTGCCACCCCCACTCTAATCATTCTTTCCTTTTCCTTCCTGCCTGGAACTCATGAGAGACGTTTGGAGCAGCAGCAACCTTTTTGTAGCCAAGAAAATAAGAACCACCTGAGAATGGCAGAATGGAAATACAGGAGGGTCTGAGTCCCTGATAACACCATGGGACTCACATGCCACGAGTGTGCCAAACGTCAGACTTCACGCTACATTTGAAAATAGTGAGGAAAGGAAAATAAAGACCTTCTCCGGTGTCAATCACTATCTGCTGGTCAGTTACCAGCAGCTGTTGCAGTTATCAGCAGCTGTTGTGATACAGGGCCAAGTGGTGCAAATGGTGAAGTGTTCCATTGCTAGGTGAAAGGTTGGTGGTTCAAAACTACCCAGTGGTTCCACCAGAGAAAACTCAGCAACCTGCCTGCATAAATATAACAGCTAGGAAAGCTACGGGGCAGCTCTGTTCCGTCACGCAGTGGGCCATGAACTGGACTTGGCTAACAGCACCCACCAGCAACGAAAACAGCAGCAACAGCACAGCCAGACTCCCACTTGTTTAACTGGCACTTCGTCAGCTGCAAGAAGAAAACCAAGGGAAGCAGATGTAAGGCAAAGATACAAAGGAAATCCACGGACCAGTGAAGCTGGAAACAGGGAGGCAGCTGATGCTGGAGGAAGCCCGGTCTCGCATCTTCCCTGGCTGGCTGTGTTCTCAGTCATTCCTTCCTCCTGGTCTCAGCCAGAGCCTCGAGACTCAGGATGTGTGTGGAGTGGCCGTTCTACCCACACCTGCGTAGACACGCAGGTGACATACAGGACAGCCACTGACGACGCTCCAACATGCCGTGTGGACTTGTCCCTTTGTCTAGGGTGACCTGGCTTACCAGGACGCTAAGGGGCTTCCTAGGACCTGAGACTTGGAGTTTTAAATCCAGGACAGTCCTGAGGAAACAGGAGTGGCTGACTGCCCTCTTCGTTAATCCACGTTCAGGAAACAAATGGGATTTTTTTTTTTCTCTCCCCTTAACAACAAAAGCCACAGGTGATTTTTTTGAAGGCAATTGAACAACATTTTCCTGAAAGAGGAAGATGTTTCTGCTTAAATCAGCCCTTGAAAACCTCATGGAGCTGCTCTGACTCACATGGGGTCACCAGGAGTTGGAATGAACTTGACCTCAACTGTTTACTTCTACTGTCTCTTCCACGTGCTCCAGCCTGCATCTCCGCTGCCAGCTGAGTTGTTGAACATCCCAGTGCATTTCTGAGAAGCCACCTGATGGTCTTTCTGCACACAATGGTGAGGGGAGAACGTCCGGGAAGAGCCGTGGCTGCCCCTGGCCACTGCCCTTGGCCGAGGAGGTCGTGACTCCAGCATGCTGCTCTGCCCTTGGCTGAAACAATAGCCCAGAGAAGAGCTGTCCCAGTCCCAGAAAAATCAAAACAGTCATGTGTGACCCCCACCGTGTGCAGAGCCCCTGGCTGACACGGACAAACAGCAGCCTTCCTCCAGATCGCCTTCAACTGTCTCCTGCACCCCAACCCCCAACGGTGCCTCAGCTGGTCCCCACGGAGGAGCTCCATCCCCAGCAGTGGGCTGCTTGGTTGACCAGCTCCGTGGTCCTCACCATCCTCCAGCACCAATGGGAGCAGCTCCAGTGGGAGGGAGCAGGGTCTTCTCAGCACAGCTGAGTCCACTGAGTCCCACAAACACAGCATCAGTTCCTCACCAAGGGCCAGGCCTCCGCAGATGCTGACTTCCCTGGTGTCCATCCTCAAAGGTGAGCTTGCCTGAGCCAGCCACTCCAGCTCCCTGGTGACCACGCTCATCCCTGGGAGAGGACGTCGTGCTGGTCAAGTTGGGGTGGGGGAAGTCTTGGAAACAAGAGGAAGCCCTCCAGGAGGTGGGATGAACGACGCTGTGGCATTGTTGACACACAGCGACAGCTGTGAAGAGGAAGCAGTGCCCGGTGATGTTCGGCTCTGTGGTGCCCGGGCACGCCGTGAGTGCCAGCCGCCTAGATGACAGCTAGTACCACAATGGTCACCTACGACATGGGGAGTTTGCCAGCGTGACCAGCTCTCCCCACGCTCGTGCCCAGACGGCAGCTCAGAAGCCCACACTGGACCATCTTCTGTGTGGGTCCAGAGAGCAGCAGGGTCTCCAGGGGGCTTTGCTTTGTTCGGGCTCACCGTGGGCACTGCCTCCAAGCACGCCTTCCACCTCCCCTCCGGTTGAGCCCAGCAGCCCCCACCATGCTATTGTTCAGCACCCCTCGGGGGGTTCCTAGGGGTCCCCCTTCCTCCCTTGCAGGGACTACGTGCAGTGGGTCTGGGGTAGGGCTTGGACATGATGTTCCCCTGTATCTCCCCAGGTGATCTGCACCTGCAGCCGAAGTGAGCTCACTGGCCAATCACAGCGACTCATGCATTTGAGGTGTGGATCCTGGCCGGTGCCACACAGAGGCGGGTTCTTGGACCTTTTCTCGCCCTGTCCTCAAGCACGTCCCCACTGCACCCTCCAGCACCCCGAGGAGCACGGGAACTGGGGTGTCCTGGTTCGTCCTCTCAGGTTGCAGAGGACTCTTGCATCCCCTGTGCTTGACACGCAAGTGGACCGTCGTGGGAAAGGAAGGTTGTGCCCATTTTACAGGTGAAGAAGGTGAGGTTCAGGCAGTTAACGTTTTCTCTTGGACTTAAGTCTCTCGGGCTCTTGGGACCCTTCTTGGGGGGCGGTTCTGGGGACATGGCAGCTCCCTCTGCACCTGCTCTCTGGTCCCTGAGGATGGAGGGGATGTTGCAGTGTTGACAGAGGTGACAGGAGGCCAGGTGTGGCCATAGGCAGCAGGACTCCTGCGTCCCTGAAGCCACTCTGCCTCCCTTCTGGGGCTCCTCTGCCCCCCACCCCCTGCAGATTCCCAGAAATGCGTTTATGAAGAATGGGGGTGGGGGGAGATGCATTTGCAGGGTCGTTCCCACAAGGGCCTGCAGAAGTGGGCAAAGTGAGAGGAGATAGAGTCCCTCTACCACCCCACGTGGGCAGACACTCCCACTGCACAGCGCTGGCCGATCTGGGCAGGCAGCATCCATGCAGTCTGACCAGCCGACTGTTCCCTGAGGTGAGCTCCAGGCCCACTTGTAAAGATTGTGTCCATTTCACAGGTGAGGAAACTGAGGATTGGACAACTAGTTTTCTCTCCCAAAAGCCAGTCAGTGCACCCCACCCTTCGCCAACCAGACCCTGGGCCAGCCCTCCTGTCCCTCTGAGGTGGCCCTAGTCCTCCTTGGGTTTGTGGGGCATACGTCGAGCCAGCCTGTAGTCGATGAAGACCCCGAGGCAGGACCACAGGAGGAAGCGGGCCAGCAGGATGACCACCAGCAGGACCATGAGTGGGTCAGGACCCGCGTTGCCCCCGAAACCCAGGGTCATGTTGAAGACAGGGCACGTGTGGCCGGTGGCCTGGACCCAGGACCTCAGCCCAGCTGTGGCTGGGAGACCCCCCTTCTGGAGCTCTGAGAGCTGGCCCCCGAGGTGCCCCAGCCACCCAGCAGGCCAGCCAGCCTGTAATCCAGGGATGTGAGAGGACAGGGGGCCGGGGGCACAGCTAACGGCCTGTCGGCAGAGGCCGGAGGACTATTCATGCAGACAGCGCCTCTGGGGCAACAATGGCCACATTGTGGAGGCGCGGACGAGCCTGCGGCCTGCCCGCCAGCGCTGACGTCACCCCGACACCTCCGGCCGGCAGCTGCTGGGCGAAGCTGGCCACCTTCTTCGGGCGCTTTCAGCAGCCCACGCCGAGCTCTTCCGGCCGCAGACAATCGGGCCCTTTCTCTCCCCAATTAGCTATCACTTCTGGAGGCCCGCGTGGTCCGAGCGGCCTCCGAGGGCTGGGTGGCAGCAGGCCTGGAGAGCGGGAGTGAGGAAGGGGCTGTGCAAAGGACAAGGGGAGGGGGACACTCAGTCAGCGCCCGGCAGTGGCCCAGTCTCTCCCCTCAGGAGTGGTGGGCAGCATCCATTCAGCCCACTGCCAGCCCAGGAAGCTCGGACTCAGGAAGGAGATTCACTCCCCCTGCTAGCTGACCCCGCCAGCCTCTGCAGAGGGGCCACGGACAAGCACACTGTTTGGAGCTGGACAGAGCACCACCCTCCGCAGAGGAGCCCAAGGCGGCGGCCCTCCTGTCCGTGCTGAGCGGCCTCAGAAAGTCGCTCGGCCTCTTACGGCCTCTCGGGATCAGAGGAGGAAAGGTGTCAGTTGGGTACCTAGCACAGGGCCTGGGCATGAAAAGACCCCAAAAGAGGGCACCCCAGAAACACCCTGACGCTGGTTCCCGAATGACACTGTGTGTCCATCCTCCCTGTCCCCGCCCCTTGCAGATGTAAGCACACAGGCACACACATGTTCACCATGCACACAGCACACACGTATGGTACACACAGACATGCATGCACACAGCACACGCCACAGACACATGTGTGCATGTGTGCACATCCACAGAGGGTGCACAGCGCATGTGTGCACACGGGGGTATACGTGTGTGTGTGTGTGTGTGTGTGTGTGCAGACATCCACATTCACGTGCACACACAGACACACATCTGCACTCACACATGTGCACAGACACACAGACACTCAAGTGTCCACACACACGCAGCGCTAGACTGTGTCCCCATGACCTGCTCTGACCCTTATGGTGAGTGTCCCCTGCGTGAGGGGACAGCCTCTGGCCAAGCCCTCTCCCACTGCAATGGGCTTGCCATGAAGCACAGGGACCTGGCTGGAGGGACCCATCAGGAGGAGATCTGGGAGTCACCTGTGTCCTCACCCAGGCCATGGTTCAGCCACGGGGCCTGAGGCACAGAGCAGGCAAAGTTGGGACCCCCTGTGGTGTGGACTCTGACCGTCGGTCCTTGGACCCCTGCTGTCTGTGCTCAGCCTTGCCAGAAGGTTCCTTATGTAAATGCAAGAGATGGGGCCCCGGACATAAATGGGGCTGATGCAGGTACCAGCCTGTCCTTCTCTCAACTCTGACTGACGTGCGCACGGGGCATTTGCGTGGAGCATTTGCCTTGGACCAGACACCACGCCAAGCTCCTCTGCATCACATCTGCATCTGGCCCTTGGCTGGGAGCCCACCCAACACCTGCGCTGGCATTTCAAGAATGCACTGTGATACCTGGTGCATGTGCTGATGTGAGTTTCTGTCTTATTCCACCATGGGCATGTCCTCCACGTGCAGAAACTGGAAGACGGCTTCAACATACAAGCAACTGAGGTATCGGGAGTCCACCCTTCACAGAGTCACGCATCAAAAGAGTCAGTCCCAGACAAGGGATTAGCAACAGGGCTTCTGGGAGCTGCACAGAGTCCTGGTGGGTGACTCCAAGCTGCGTGTGGGGCTGGGGTCTCAAAGGGGAGCAGCAGGGAGCCTGGGAGGGGGGAATAGTTGATCTCTGGGCCCCTCACTCACCTGGAAGGTCCACGTCTCCAGCTTGGGGTACCCGGCGAAGCCCGAGCCTCCAGCTCCAGGCGTGTCAGAGCCGCCCTCATCTCCCGGCCCACAGCCCTCACCTGAGCAGGTGGGACCGAGGCAGCCGGGGACAGAACCTTCCGTGTTTGCCCAGCATGTAATCGGACACACAAAGTCAACAGCCCTCTTCATGTGCTGTGGTCACGGGAGCTGGGTCCCTGCCCACCCAGATGTCCCCGGGCTCTGAGAGGTCACAAGAACGGAGGTCAGTACGCCCTTGAGGAGCAAGAGGGGCCTGGGGGAGTCCTGGACCCACATCTCCTGAGAAAGGTCCATGTGGAGCTGGTGGAGGGGGACCATGGGTGGGAAGGTGACCACTGATGACATGGCAGATACCATACACTGACCAGACATGACAGCACGCACCCGCGTCCGCTCACGGGGGGCCAGGTCACCTAGGAAGTGGGGCCACAATGTTCCCCATTTCACTGACAGGGCACACTGACCCCTGCTATCAGCAGCGATGGTGTGTTGGGGACATAGCACCCTGTCCCTCCTCAGACCTCTGAGATTCTCTTTCCAGTGTCTGAACACTGTGCAGCGGCTCAGAGTTTGCGCTCCACTCTTTACCAAAGGCTGGCAGTTCAAACCCACCAAACAGCCCCAAGGTAGAAAGCCCTGGCAAACTGCTCCCCTGAAGATCACTCTTGGGAGCCTCTCACGAGGAAGTTCTACTGCGACACGAGGTCGACTGACAACCACCAACCTAGAAGCTGGCAGTTCAAATCCACGCAGGAAGAGAACGGGGTCTGCTTCTATGGTGATTTCAACTAAGAGCCCTGCTCCGCACTGTAACGCGTGAATGCCCAGTGTCACAGCCAGCAGGTGTGAGGCTGCTGCCTGGAAGGTTAGCGGTTTGAACCCCGCTTCCCTGCAGAAGGAAGATGAGAGTGTCTGCTTCTGTAAGACCTGTGCTGGTGGAGACCCCATGAGGCAGTTCTGCTCGCCTTACAGGGCCACTATGAGCCAGGTCAAGGTGAAGGCAATGTTGTTGTTGTTCTTGTTGTTAGGCCTCCACACAGCTATGACTCCCAGCGACCCTGGGAACAATAGGTGTGAGCCCTGTCCACCTGTGCCGCCCTCACCATCTCCGACACACTCAAGCCCATTGCTGCAGTCAGTGCGTCCGTCAGTCTACCTGGCCGAGGGTCTTCCTCTCCTCACCGTCGCTCCACCTTCCCAGGCGTGACCTCTCCCAGCATGCTCCCAGTGCCCAGAGCACAAGAGGCAAAGCGTCACCATCCTGGCCTCCAAGGGCAGTCTGGCTGCACCTTCTCCAAGACTTACATTTGTCCTTTTGGCCGTCCATAGAATACCCAGTGCTCTTCTCCAACACCACAGCTCAAAGGCATCAATTCTTCCGCCATCCTCACGGTCCAGCTCTCCAATGCACAGGAAGTGATTGGAAAGACCATGTCCTGACTCAGGTGCCCCTGATTAGTGGGGAAGGTAAAAGCAACTCAAGGCCATGATGATTAAAAGGCCACCTCACCCAACCCCCACCCCCCCAAAGGAGTGCAAATGGCAGTCCCCAAAGCACCCAGGACGTCTCCCAGTCGCTACAGCCGAGTCCTGGGCAAGCTTTCTAAAGGTTACCACCCTGCGCTGGGCCTCAGCTTCCTCGTCACGGAAGGGGTAATGGTTCTCCCCATATCATGCCAACAAGGCTGACCTAAGAGAACCCCTTGGGAGAAAAGTCCTCTCAGATATACAAGAAGCGGCTGGATCTTCCTGTCCCAAATGGGACCCTTCCCCACCCCCGGCCTACAGAGCCATCACCTCGGGGCTCTCAGACACCCTGTCACCTGGTGTTGGGTTGGCTGGCTGGTTCTGCTTTTTAATGTCATCCGAGAAATAACAGTCATTGTCTGGCATCTTCCCACGTGTACGTCTGCTTTTCTGTTGGGCTCCCTGTCATTGATCCTGCAGGACCCGAAAGGCACTCGGGCAGGTTCTCCGTGAGGCGTGGTTGGTGAGCTCCATGCCTTCCCGGCGGAGCCCTGGGTTTGACTCCCGGCCGCTCAGCACACCTCGCGCACAGCCACCACTCGCTGCCTGTGGAGGATGGTCACTCGCCTTCAGCAGAGCCACCACAGTAAGACGGACTGGGAAGGAAGGCCAATGATGGGCTCCGCCATGGCCACACAGTCTAGTTCTCCGCTGACCACGGGTCATAGACCCGGGCAGCACTGGCGCAGCAGCCAGGAGTCAACTTGACACACCAACAGCAAGGAATTCCCTTCATGGGTCCGAAGTCAAGATCTACTGCCCACAAAGCGTGGGTTTGATCTAGACCCGGTTCTGCCAAAATCTAGCTGAAAAGAGGAAGACCCTCAACAGGTGAGCTTGACGCAGCGACTCCGACAGGGGCTCGAGCCCTGAGATGGTTGTGATGGTGGTACACCATGCGCCATGCCGTCACTCTGTAGCTCATGGGTCGCCGTGACTCAGAACTGACTATACACAACGGTCAACATTGTCCAGCCCGCGGCACAACCGGGCTCATCGCGAGATGTTCTTGCAGGAGGAAGACACTCTCACTACAGAAATGCGAGGAGAAGAGGAAGCAAGCCTTGAAAGACGTGAGTTGGGAGAGGGTGGGTGTCAACTCAGAGGGTGGGTGTGCCAGACTCAGTCCCAGGCACGGGAGAAACTCCAGGAAGCATCAGAAGTCTGACAGCTGGCCCAACTCAGTCCGTAAGAATTCTGCACCTCAAAACCCCACTCAGCCCGGGTGTCCATCAGCAGACAAATGGATGAGCAAAATGTGGTGCCCACGTGACGGACTGCTGTCGTTATAGATGCTAGAGAGAAGCGTCTAGCTCAGCAATCGCATCTCTGTGCAACATAGCAGCACGGTCCACTCTCAGGCCTTCCCTAACGTAGTGATTTGTCTGAGTCCATTATTGCAGCACTTGCTGTAGAAGGTCAAGGACTGTAGTCTTCAACAGGGACTGAAGCTCAACATCAAGAAGACAGAGATTCTCACCACTGGGCCGAGTGGCAGCAACACGACGATAGATGGTGAAGAGATTGAGGTTGTTAACAGTTACAGCTCGCTCGGCTCCACAGTCAACACTCTTGGCACCAGCAGTCAGGAAATCAAAAGATGAATTTCACTGGGAAAAGCTGCTGTCAGGGACCTCTCTAGCGAACTGAAAAGCAATGATGTCAATCTGGAGACTAGGGTGCGCCTGATCCAAGCCATGGTCTTCGCAATTATTTGCTATGCATCAGAGAGCTGGACAATGACTAAGGATGACGGAAGAAGAATGGATGCCTTTGAGTTGTGGTGCTGGAGAAGAGTCTTGAACGTGCCATAGACGGCCAAGAGAATAAACAGATTTCTCCCAGAGAGGGGGAAACCAGTTTGCTCCTTGGAGGCAAGGATTCTGATGCTCTGTCTCACCTGCTTTGGGCACACGGTCAGGAGGGACTGGTCCTTGGAGAAGGACATCATGCTTGGAAGGGTAGAGGGTCAGCATAGGAGAGGGAGATCTTGGATGAGATTAACTGACACGGTAACCTGTAGCATTGGGTCAGGTGTGTCAGAGATGGTGAGACGGGTTCAGAATAGGGCAAGGTCCAGAGCCCTTGTTTGTAGAGTCCCTGTGAGTTGTGGTCAACTAGATGGCACGTCACCACCACCACAACAGAACGTTTGCACATCAGCCAATTCTTTTAAGCACAGGTACCCTGGACTCTGTGTCCTCCTCCTATCTTGTTTTGATATTTCCTGTGTCATTCACTATTTTACCCAGAAAATCCCTCACTATTGTAACTCAAGGCTTGAGGAGGGTTTTGTTTTGGGGGTTTTCTTCCCCGCCCCCTGTTCTTTCAGCCTGAGAAATTCTGACTGTATTCTCTCCTTTCATTTTTTAAAATTTTTTTTCCTTTTATTTTCAAGCTCTAAGTCTTTACACATTTTGTTAGAATATTTCACTTTCTCTTCTGAAGCTTCTTCACACTTCTCCACTCTCTTATTTCAACATTTCTTCCTTTCGCTGTCACTTCCCTGCACTCAGGAGCTCAGCCACTCTTTCTCGGAGTCTCTTCCGTCATCAAGGTGGGGTTTTCCCTTCTTTCCAGTGGCCCTTTCCCCAGTGGGACACTTGATGTGTGTCGTCAAGTCAGAACCCGCCCAGAGCTGACCCTCCAGTGGGCTTCAGAAGCAGTGAGTCACCCAGGAGGAGACGATTGTGCATCTTTCTCCCACGGAGCAGCTGGAGGATTTGAACTGCCTGACTTTGGGTTGGCAGCACAGCTCCTTAGCACCAGGCCATCAGAGCTTCCTGACTTCATGGCTGGAATATGGCTGTTACTGTGTGCTGTCGGGTCGGAACTGACTCACAGGCTTTCGGGGGCAGTGAGTTGCCCGGGAGGAGGGTGCCAGACGATGGATGATTAGGATAAGCTATACGGTTGGAATATCACCAACCACAAAGAGAAATGAAGTCCCTGAATGGTGCCTGAGCCTTGGAAAGGGGATGTGGGGTGAAACAAGTCTGACACGGAAGGCCAAACACTCAGTGTGCCTTTCATGTGGACGTTTGGAGCAGCCCATGAATCGAGCCCACGGTGTACTGGGAATAGAATGATAGAATTCTGCCCAATCAATGATTTATTCATAGCAAATACCTCTTCTAAGAAACATAAATGCAGGCTGTACACATAGATTTCACCTGATGGTATGCACAAAAAAAAATCAGATTGATTCCTTCTGTAGAAGGAATTATTGAGTAGGTTCAATATTGTTAAGTGCCGTAGATCCGTAAAGGACCGATAGCGACCCTATGAACAAAAGTCTCCAAGTTCACAGAGTTTCCGGAGGCAAGCTTTTTTTTGGAAGTGGGCATCACTCCTGTTTCCAAGCCTGTTTTATTGAGGAGATCCACAAATATCAGGCCAGCAGGGGCAGGAGGGGACACTGGACTTCTGCTACGGGTGATGGGGAAGCTCATGGCTGCGATGTAAAGGTGCCTCAGAAGAAAGGCCTGGCAGTCCGCTGCTGAAAGGCCAGCCTTGACAACCCTGCCGGGCCAGCTCTGCTCGGACACTCGTGGGCTGGCCACCACCTGAGCTCAACAGGGACAACACGGGGAGCCTCGCGGATGTCACTGTGCTGTACCCGCCAGGGCCGCTGAGACGCCCAGTGCGTTCTTAGGCACATATATTTTCCCACAATAAAAACCCAAACCCCTCCCAGCCAGCCCAGACCCCCGGGATCAACTGGACGCACAGCGCCGGCCGCTTCCCCACTAAACCTCTCCCTTCTCCCAGACGGGTGAAAATTAATTTTCTTTCTTCCCTGGCCACAAAAGCAGATTAAAATCCCCGACAGTGGGACAAGTGTGGGGGGGGGGGGAAGTGGAGGGTTTCCTTGTTGTGCGAGCCCCCTCGGCTGCCGCCTTTCTGGAGAACAAGGGCCGCCCCACTATCTGAAGCGCCCGAAGGCGCGGAAACATGACAGCACAGCCCAGCCAGCAGTTGAAAGCTGGTATGTAACTTCACTCGGGGGGATCAAACAGCTGGTCAAGGGGGCTGTCAGGGACAGAATGAAATTCCAAATAAATTGGCCATGTCCAAGAAGCCAGTACAACGCCGGATTAAGGCTCACAAAGAAAACACAATTTATTCAGCCTACCTTGTCAGAATCCCTAATCACCGCCCTGCCTCCTCTCACCTCGGCCCAGAGCGGCCAGGCCGGGAGGAGACAAAGTGGCCGAGGCTTTGAACGCGGGTGAGCAGCACTTGTGTGTGTGCACTGCGTGGGAGAGCGGCCTCTCCCCGGGCAAGTGTTTGCGGAAATGCTGCTTTTTTATGAATGCGCCATCATTATGCTGGGAGGCCGGGCTGCCACAGAGCCAGAGAAGCATATGGACCCCGCTCCCGTCTGAATGAGAGAAGAATATTAACAATTTTCGCTTAACCCTGGGGCTTAAGGGGGAAACCGTGTCCAGCAGGACTCACTGCCAAGCTGTAAATCAAATAACGGGCGCTCTGAAGGGCCCCTAGCGTGTGTCTTCTCCTGTATCTCAGTAGGCAGGTGAGAGGTGACCAGGACCCTTTCCAAACATCCCCTGTCCCCTGGGACAACCCATTAATATATTCAGATGCCCTAAAAGCAGGACCTCTTCTTTTTTTTTTTTTATCAATGAATCCAGACAGCATTCAGGGCTCCCACCACCACCACTGCGAGGCCCTTTGAGAGCGTCAATAGACGAGGCCTAGGCTGTCTCTGGAGAAGCAGGCACCTTTGAAGACAGCGGCCTCCTCCCAGCCCCCGTGAGGATGCGATGATGTATTTGGGCTGCTGAAGAGCATGGGACCCCAGCTTTACCCAGGGAGGAGGGGGCTGCAGGGAAAGAGCTTCTGTTTTCCTGCACTGAAAGGGTCTCAAGAGATGCAGCCCACCTGCAGGGGCTTCCGGGAGGCGCTGGGAGGGGGCACCAGCCATTACTGGCACAAGAAATAAAAAGGAAAAGCAAGATGACCTAACAGTATTGAAAAAAAAAAAATTAAGGAAGCATATTGAACAAGGGGGGCAGGGGGCTCTCAGCGGACTCTGAAATCCTGTAGCCTGGGTTCTGCTTTCATGCATGTTCGCTCTGACTTTTATCTGTATTTTCTTTTTATTATGTTCTGACTTAAAGTTTACAGTGCAAACTGGCTTTTCCTTCACTCACTCACATGCGTTTTGTTTTCTAACCTTGACACGATGCAGCTGCACTTGTCCCACTTCCTCCCTGGGATTCTCTTTTCCATTCATCCGTCTGGCCTCCTCCTTCCTGTCTTCTAGGCTCTCTTCTGGGGCAAATGCTCCTCTCTGGACCTTATAGGATTGTCTGTATTAAGGAGCAAGGGCCTCTCCTGGGTGACTGGTCAGTTTTTAGGCCTGTTAGCTGGAAATTGATCCATGAAGCTGTGTTTTGCTCCATGTTTGAAGGGCAGCTCAGGGTCACAGTCTCGGGGGTCCCACCTGTCTGACCAGCAAGACTTGGCTCTCAATTTTTAGCAAAAAAAGGAAGGTGAATGACGAGCAAGGAGGCTTTGGGAGACATATTGTGGGGCCTGCCATGTGCACACGGGGAGTCTCTGAGCAGCACAAACTAGGAAATGCCATCTGCTAATTAAAAGGCTAGTGGTTCAAACCCATCCTTGGGTAACTTGGAAGAAAGGCCTGGCAATCTGTTTCCAAAAGATCCCAGCCCTTGAAAGCCTATGGAACGCAGTTCTCTGACTCACATGGCTCATCATGGTTTGCAATTGACTCGATTCTTGGTTACCTTAAGATTTTTCTATTTTTTTTTATGTGCACTATGATTCTGTAAATAATAATAATAATAATAATAATAATAATAATAATAATAATAACTGATAGTGTTCATCTGAACAGGAGAAATACCTGAATGCTTTGGGTGAATTGTGACCCCAGAAAAAATAGGCTGACACCCTACCCGACCCCCTGTACTTGTAAGTATGACCTGGCCGGCAGGCAGGGGCTTTGTGGACACTGCCAGGCAGTGATACCAGAACGGGCCAGTTCTTGAGAGTGACTTCCTGTGGAAAGACAGAATGGCCACTGAGATGGTCACAAAGGAGGCAGACAGACGTTGTGTGCCAACAGAGTCCGATGCTTCTGCGGGCAGCAGAGGACATCACGAATGACCACAGCCAGCAGGAGCCGGGAGAAGCGGGGGACAGCTCCTTTCTCAAAGGCCCTGATGAGTCAACACAGTGGAGACTAGGATTTAAACTCTAGGCTGTGGGACAGTGAGTGTCCCTTCTTCACACCACCTGCCTCATGGGGTTCACACCACCTGCC
>NW_006399876.1:5834828-5873628 GCF_000299155.1 Elephantulus edwardii
GTGGGGTTCACACCACCTGCCCTGTGGGGTTCACACCACCTGTCCTGTGGGGTTCACACCACCTGCTTCGTGAGGTTCACACCACCTACCTCGTGGGGTTCACACCACCTGCCTCGTGGGGTTCACACTACCTGCCCTGTGGGGTTCACACCACCTGCACTGCGGGGTTTGTTAAGTCACTTGCAGGAGATGGGGCACGAGGATGGATGCTGTTCCATGAAGGTGACCACAGGAGACCAGACGTGTGGATGACAGGAGTGAGGGTGCCGTGAAGTTGTGGACAGAGCCCCTTGGTGTCCCACTGTCATCAAGTGTGAGCCATGAGTGAAGATACAAGTTGTCACTCCCAAAGTACTGTGTTCCCATAGCCCACCTGAGAACCTGTGTCCACATGCCTTCTGGGGGCCTCTACTGTCACTGGTGGTCAGGTCTGGTCAGTTATCAGGAACAAGGGCCCTCAGCCTAGCTCAGGCAGTGGCAGAGACCTTCCTCTGGCCCTGGGCCTACCTATGAAGGACAGGCCAGAACACTGCTGTCCATTTGAGAAAGCAAATCTGAGCAGTCTAGTGGTCACTTGTTGGGTCAGTCCTGGTTGGGTGATCAGTTACAGTTAGCTGAGAGCTAGGAAGAAATCACACTGCTGGGGCTCAGCGGAGGTGGACAAGGAGCTGGACAGACATGGCCTAGGACCTGTATCCATGTGTGTGTATACAGACCCACATATACACAGACCACATACACCATACCACATGTGTACACATGTCACATACATAAGGCTAGACCCACACATACATGCCACGTACGCATATATATACACACACCACATGCACATATGCCATATCACATAGACATACAATATTATGCACCACATATATACACAATATATACATACAACCAATATTTACTCCTAGACCAAGAAGCTGCTAGACCAACAGAGCAAGGGACCGCCGCAAGGTCTAAGATAAGGAATGATGTGCATCAGGGTTCTACCCTTTCTCCATAACTATTCAATAGGTATATTGAGAAAATCATTCACAAAGTCTGACTCTAGGAAGAAGAGTGTGGTGTCAGGACTGGAGGAAGACTCATCAACAACCTGCATTATGCTGATGACACAACTTTGCTTGCTGAAAGTGAGGACGTGACATGCTTGCTGAAGATCGAGGACTACAGCCTTCGGTATGGGTTACATCTCAACATCAAGAAGACAAAGATCCTCCCCACAGGCCCAGCAGTCAACATTATAATAGATAGAGAAAGGATTGGAGTTGTCAATGATTTCATCCTTCTTGGATCCACAATCAACACCGTTGGTATCAGCAGTCAAGAAATCAGGAGACATATTGCATTGGGTAAGTCTGCTATCAGGGACTGAAATACAGAAGAGAAATAATGTCAGTTTAAAGACTAAGGTGCACCTGATTCAGGTCATGGTCTTCTCAATGACCTGCTGTTCAGAGAGCCGGACAATGAATAAAGGCTCCAGAAGAACTGATATCTTTGAGTTGTGGCATTGGAGGAGAGTATGAATATGCCATGGGCTGCCAAAAGAACAAACATATGTCCTAGAAGGGGAGTGGCCAGATGTTCGTGGAGGCAAGGATGGTGAAGATTTCATCCTTTGGACATGTGACGAGGTGAGGTGATTCTTTGGGAAGTGACATCATGCTTGGAAAGACAGAGGGTCAGTGAAGGAGAGGAACGCCCCCAAAAAGATGGATTGACAGGATGGCGGACGTCAGCAATAGTGTGTCAGAGATAGTGAGAATGGCGTAGGAGAGGGCAGGGGTCACGTTGGCTATTCATAAGGTCACCATGAGTCATATTTGACTTGACAGCTCCTAACAACAACAACATACATACCACATATATACCCAACATATACATATATACCACACACAGCACACACACCGCTAACATGCACACAGACCACAGTCCTCGCAGAACACCATCTTCCATTCCTTCACGCAATGATGAGCGTACCTCCTGAGCCGTTAGTACTAATGACAGGGACCACAATCCCATATATTTGCAAAGCACTTGTCAGCAGTCAAAGCACTTCTGTGTCCACTGTTTCACTCATAACGTGGCCTGGGAGGGAATTGGGGCTGGGAATCCCATTCTCCTCTCCACGGTGCACAAACAGATCCAAGAGAGGAATGTACTCATTGTCCACGTCCGTCCATCCATCAGAGGACTCAGGACGCGAAAGGTCGTCCCCCCCCCCAGGTTCCTCTTAATCCTTTGTCCTGGTGGCAAAATCGTGCTGGACAAAGCAAGAGGATCCTGATGGCCGCGAGGCTGAGGGGGGGGTCACACTCGCTCCGCCGTGAGTCTTGGTTTCATCTTCACGGTCTTGAACTCAGGGGTGACCACCTGACGTGCTCTAGCCAATGAGATGAGGGCGGACATGAAGCCCTTCCCTGCAGGCGCATTGAGATCCAGGGCATGGTTTACCTCGCCTCCTTTTTAGTTCCGCAGGAAAGGTGACTCCAGACACAGGTGGCCTCCCAGCCTGGGCCCCGGAGTGAAGAGGACGGCCCAGGGGGGACACACAGCGTGATAGTGAACGTTAGGGCAAACATCAAAACGGAGGTTGACACTCAACTCAGAATTCCCTATGTCAAGAGATTTTCCGAAACCAGAACGCAGAAAATCCCATATGAGGACCTTTTCCAAGACCAGAAACTTTATACACCAATGAGCTACTGCAACATCAAGCTCATTTCACAAGCCCCTAAAACCACTTGCTAAAACCCGGTATGTGCCCCCTAAGCCCAACCCCGAGGTCTACTCCCACTGCTCAGTAGCCCTTCTTGCAATAAATTTTGAGAAATGTTTCTACCTCACCGTGGTTCTTGGCTTTGATCCGAAACCTTTCAGTTGAGGTCCTTGTTGCAGCCTCTGAGATGGGCTCACCTGTCACCTCGCAGTCACCTAGGCCAGCCCAACAGATCAACACGTACAACCAGGGAGCTCACTGAGAGGCGCATGTCTTGTCACAAGAACACTACTATTCAAAACCCAACTAACTCCTCTGCGCCTTGGGGGACCCCTGAATGGCATGCGTGGTTTATGCCCAACTACTAATAACAAGGTTGGTGGTTCGAACCCACCCCTCAGCATCTCAGCCTCCTCTGTGCAACAAGAGTGCGGAATGTGAGCTTGGAAACCTGGCCCCTCCGGAAGGACGCCTGCCAAGGTGAGCTGTGAGCCGTCCTGCTTCCGATGTCTCCCCCGCAGGTAATCTGAACTCGCGCTGGTGCGCTAAGCCGGGATGAGGTGGCCGAGGTTCCCACGTGAACCGGCGCTACCATGTCCCTCTGAGTGGCTGTTCAGCAGGAGGAGGGCCCCCCAGCCAAGCCGGGTTGCGTAAGGCAGGGAACATGGCCTTTTACCAGGACTGGCACAGATTGGGTCACAAAGGGAAGTCTTTGAGAGCAGGGTGCTTCCGGATCCAGAAGTCTCTTTGTTTTGTGGTTGTCTTTTGTATACACATACACTCTGGGATTTGTTTCAAGAGCAGGAGGGGAGCTCGGAAAGAAGCAAAGGAAACTGGGGATTAAGATAACTCTCCAAAGGGCAGCCCATCCCTCAGCCGAACTACATTTCCTGCTGAGCTAATGTCAGGGTTCTTCCTGAGAGGGTCTGCCCAAGCCCACCGGAGACTGGGGTCCACCTGGACCACGGGATTGGTCAGGAGAGCCAAGGGGCCTGCAGGGGTCTGGGGGCTGCCAGAAGGAAGAGCTAGACATGCCGACAGGAGGAGTGGGACAGCCCCAAGTCCAACCAGCTCATGTGAGGACACCATGTCCTGTGGATTCAAGGACCCATGGGGTCACCCCTGCCCGAGAATGGGCTCATTCTAGTGCGTTCCCTGAGAACCGCTGCTCACCTCCTCCTCTCTGTTTCTCCTTCCCAAGAACTTGTGGGGAGCTGCCTCTCCGCAGAGATCAAGGGCCGCTGCCTCTCAGTGGCCTTGTCAATGAGCACCGTGCAGGTGGCTCTGCTGCCTGTGTCCCCATAGCACCTCCAGCCTCTGTACACACACTAATCCACATAAAATACATGGACATGAGGTGCCATGCACGCACACACACATACTAATGCACGTGACATGCATGGGCATGAGCCACCAGGCACACACACACGCGTGCACACACACTAATCTGTCATTCGTCATCTGTACAAATGCCACCACTACCCTCCCACATACAGTCACACATGTGCACACCCATGCCACACTCACACATTCAGGCATGTAAATCTGTAAAACACCATGAACAGGCACCAACACATCAACGCACCCCCGGTCCATGCTCATACATGCCCTCACACACTAATATGAATAAAACATCAGACACGTGAGCCAACACACACACACACAACATGCTCACACTCTGATACACCGAGCTGTGTCAGACTCCCTGCACACACATGCACACACGTCCTCACACTCACGTGCACCACCCAGCTCCCTCCTACACGCACTTACACCCAAGAGAAATCAACAAGTGCTTCCCCACAGGAGCAGGCGTGTGAATGTCCACAGGAGGACATGTCCACGTTGCTGGTGCCCCATGCATGACAGAAGGACCCTGCCTGGTGCTGAGCTGCCCCACAGCCCCTGCGTTGATGGAGTCCATGGTCACAACCAACCTGTCAGTCCCTCTCATTGAAGACCTTCCTCCTTGTCACTGACCCTCGCATCCACCAAACACAGCATCCTTCTTCTGATATTGTGCCCAAAGTGTGTGACGGGGTCCCGGTGTCCCTCCTTGCCCTCCTAAGGAGCATTCAGGCTGAGCATCACAGGAGAAGGGTCCGTTCATCCTTCAAACAGTCTGAGATAGTTCATATTCTTCACCAAGGCCATCATTGAAGTGGTTTCTATTAGCCAACAATGGGAGACAATCCACATGTCCATCCACTGATGAATGTTGTTGTTATGTGCCGTCGAGTCGCCTGCGACTCATAGCGACCCTATGTACAACAGCCCTAAACCCTGCTCTATCCTGTGCCAATCGCACTGCCTCCAACACACCCATCCCGATTACCCCAGTCACTGAATCAATCCACCTCATATAGGGTCTTCCCCTCTTGTGCTGTCCCTCCACCCTCCCAAGCATGATGTCCTTCTCCAAGGACCTGTCTCTCCTCACAACATGTCCAAAGTATGTTAGACGAAGCCCCAGAATCCTTAACCCTTTCCAGGATGAATCTGTTTGTTTTCTTGGCAGTCCATGGTACATTCAATACTCTTCTCCAGCACCACAGCTCAAAGGAATCAATTCTCCTTCTATTACCCCTAGTCATTGTCTAACTCTCTGATGCATAACAAGTTATTGCATCAGGCACACCTTAGTCTCCAGAGTGACACCATTGCTCTTCAGTACTTTGGAGAGGCTGCACCGAGATCATTCCCGGGATGCAGAGGGGAAGACAGAGGAATCTGCACGGGCAGAATAGGGCCCACTGATGGATGGATTAATAAGATGTGGATGACACATACAGTGGAATAGTATTCAGGAATAAAAAAGAATTAAGTTGGACAAAGTGAGGAAAAACTGAAGAGCAAAACTGGGAATCATTAGAAGAGCCAAGTTGCTGGTCTGAGGCTGGCGGATCCCCCGAGAAGGAGCTCTGGTGGCGTCGTCTGCAGGGAGCTGGGCTCTTAACCCAAAGGTCTCACAGCTCTGCCACTTGAACCCACCAGCAGCTCCAAGGGAGAAAGACGGACAGTCTCCCCTCAGCAATTACAGCCTTGAGGCTCCACGGGAGCCAGTTCCAGCTCAATAGCCGGGAACTCAGAACAGAACTCGCTCCTGTGGTTGAACTCTCACAACAGGCCTGTAGGGTGGATCCTTGATATCACACGCCAGCAAAACCCCGCTGAAGATCATTCAGAACGGCTGCAACAGCACCTAGACAGGGAACTGCCAGAAGTTCAAGCAGGATTTAGAAGCAGCCGTGGTACCAGGGATATCGCTGATGCCAGATGGACCCTGGCTGAAAACAAAGAATACCAGAAGAATGTCTATGTGTGCTTTTTTGACAATGCAAAGGCATCTGACTGTGTGGATCATAACAAGTCGTGGGTGACACTGAGAAGAATGGGAATCCCAGAGCACTTGATTGCGCTCATGAGGAACCTAGACCTGGACCAGGAGGCTGTTGTGTGAACAAAGCAGGGGAGCCCTGCATGGTTTGGAATTGGGAAGGGAGTGCGTCAGGAATGTATTCTATCTCTATACCTGTTCAATCTATATGCTGAGCAAATTATCCAAGAAGCTGGACTCTTATGAGGAGGAGTGTGGCATCAGGTTTGGAGGGAGACTCATCAATAACCTTTGTTATGCAGATGGCACAACCTTGCTTGCTGAAAGTGAGGAATATTTGAAGCACTTGTTGCAGAAGGTCAAGGAATGCAGCCTCCAGTATGGATTATGTCTCAATATTAAGAAAACCAAGATTCTTACCACTGGATCAATGGGCACTGTCATGATGGATGGAGAGGAGATTGAAACTGTCAGCAGCTTCATCTTGCTTGGATCCACAACGAACACACTTGGTACCATAAATCAGGAAAAAAGGAGACACATTGCAATGGAAAAATCTGCAGTTAGGGACCTCTCCAAATGATTGAGGAATAGGGTTGTCAGTTTGAGGACTAAGATGAGTCTGGTTCAGGCCATGGTCTTTCCAATTACTAGCTATGCATCTGAGACCTGGACAATGTTTAAGGATGACAGAAAAAGAATTGATGCCTTTGAGCTGTGGTGTTGGAGAAGAGCACTGAACATCCCATGGAAAGCCAAGAAAATGAATAGATATATCTTGGAGAGGGTTCAGCAGAAGTGCTCTTTGGAGGTAAGACTGATGAGGCTTCGCCTAACACACTTTGGACATGTTGCTAGAAGGTGCTATTCCTTGGAGAGGAACATGTTGTTGCGAAGGGTGGGGGGAAGGCAAAGGAGAGGAAGACCCTCAACCAGGTGGACTGACGCGGTGACTGCTGCAATGCGCTCTTGTGTGTCAGGAAGTGTGAGGATGGCGCAGGACAGGACTGGTTCAGATCTTTTGTTCATAGGAGTCACTATGAGTCATACTCGACTTGATGGCACCTAACAACAACAAGAAGAAGGTGGATCACAGCAGACAGGCATACACTCCGTAGGGTGATCAGCCACGTAAGACCAAAAGGGCCGTGTTTACCCAGGGAAGGCTCCAAATGGGATAGGACAGAGTTATGCTTGGAAATGAGAATCACCAAAAGGAAGCGGGAAGAGAGCTGTTATCATATGGGGGCTGTGAGCCTTCAGTATGGATTAGAGAATCACAAGAAGGAAGCAGGAAAAGTACAGCTATCATAGGATAACATGTTCACCATGGATTACAACTCAACATCAAGAAACAAAAATCCTCACCATTGGACCAATAGGCAGCATCATGAATGATGGAGAAAAGATTGAAGTTGCTTGTGATTTCATTTTGCTCATATCCACAGTCAACTCCTTCGGCACCAGCAGTGAGGAAATCAAAAAACGAATTGTACAGGGAAAATCTTCTGTCCAGGATTTTGAAGCTCCGTTTCACATACTTTGGCCACGTGGCCAGAAAGGGATGATCCTTACAGAAGGACATCATGCTCAGAAGGGTAGATGGACAGCACAGGAGGGGAAGACCCCAGATGAGATCTATTGATACAGTAACTGAGGCAATGGAAATAGGTGTGTCAGAGTTAATGAGACCGGCTCAGGACAGGGCAGGCTTCAGAGCTGCTGTACAGAGGGTCACTATGAGTCACAGGCAACTTGATTGCCCATAACAAAAATAATAACAGGACCTCACCCGAGTATTAAAAGGAACGATGTCAGTTTAAGACTAATATGTGCCTGATCTGAGTCATGGTCTTACCAATTGTTTGCTATGCATCAGAGAGCTGGACAATGACTAAGGATGACAGAAGAAGAATCGATGAGTTACGGTGCTGGAGAAGAGTATTGAACATACACCACGGACCACCAAGAGAACAGGTCTGTCCTGGAGAAAGTAGAACCAGGTTGCTCCCTGGAGGCAAGGATTTTGAAGCTCCACTTTACATACTTTGGTCATGTTGTCAGAGAGGCCAGTCCTTGGAGAAGGACGTCGTGCTTGGAAGAGTGGAATATGAGTGCAAGAGAGAAAGGCCGCGGATGAGGTGGACAGCACAGTGACTGTGGCAATGGGGTCAGGCGTGTCAGAGATGGCGAAGCTGACTCACAGAGGGCAAGTTTCAGAGCCGCTTCATAGGGTCACTGTAAGTCAAAGGAGACTTGACGGCACATCACAACCACAACAACTAATGCCATGTTACAAATGTGTGTGGATGGTTCAATGGAAGACCAGTTTGCTCTATGCGCTTTCACTCAAGTCACAATAAAAAGCCTTAGTTTTGTTTTGGTGTTTTTTTAAAGAGTAAAATTCGGACACACGTTACAACATGAATGAATCCTAAAAGTTGTTTGCTAAATGAAAGAGGCTGGAAACAACAGACCACGTAACATCAACAATGTGACCCCCGAGACAGGAAGCAGAACTGTGGCTGCCCAGGGCTTGGGGAGGGTGGAGATGGGGCAACCAGGGGGCGTTTCCTGTTAAGATTATGAAATGCTCTGAAACTGATTATCACGATAGCCACACAACTGGGGTGTGTGTGTATAGTGTGTGTGTGTATATAGATATATATATATCAATATATCCAGTATATATATAGTGTGTGTGTATATATATTTGTGTGTATAAATATATATATTGTGTGTATATATATATAGTGTGTGTGTATATATTTGTGTGTATATATATATAGTGTGTGTGTATATGTATATATAGTTGTTGATTGCCTTCGAGTTGAGCACAACTCATGGTTGTGAACAAAACTATGGATAAAATGTCTGAAGCCCCTCTACAACCAACTATCTAACTATCTATCCTCTACCTATCTCTCTATCTGATTTATCATTTAAATAGGTGAGTTGTGTGATGCGTGCACTGTATCTCAGTCAAGCTCGAGGAATAACGAAAACTTACAAGCAGGACACAGACGAGTACTTACACAAAGACCAGCAGGTACTCAGCTCACCTGGTCCCCAAAGAAGGAAGAGGTCAGCGCACACATGCTGGTGACCAGGGCCGCTTTGTCTGCCTTGGGACCTCAACCACTTGGAAGGGAGAGAGGAGGAGGAGGAAGCAGGCCAGAATCGGAAGTACTAGACGAATCCAGATTCCACGAACATGCTCCTTCCCTCACCTTTACTCAATGAATGTCTCCTGAGCACTTCCGGTGTCCCCAGCCCACTGCTAAACCTCAAACCAGCAAACACAACAAGCTGCCATGGTCCCACACGCTCTTGAACCAGCTGCCAACTTCCCTGGGGCTTCAGTTTCCTCCTCTGGGAAACGGTGTGATTTAGGGCACGGATCCTCACCCCGGATGCTTCTGACCCCAGCAGACAGTGACCTCGTCCAGAGATGCTGGCACTGTGGCATCGGAGAAGAGCGCTGACTATTCCCCAGCCTGCCCAAAAACCAAACAAGTACGGCCTGCAGGAATGCAACCAGAGGGCTCCTTAAAGACAAGGGTGGTGAAACTTAGTTACAGCTCCACTTTGGGCAATTTCTCAGAAAGGAAGGAAAACCTCATGCCTGGGAAAGTGGAGGGTCAGCTAGAAGGAGAGAGATCCTGGGCAGGATGGACCGGATAATGCAGGGCTGTGACAGCGGGCTCAGGCTCAGGGGGAATTGTGAGGACGACAGAGCTTCCTCAGGATGAAATATACTCTTGTGCATGAGCTGTAAGCCACAGCTAACTTGACGGCCCCAGACGACAACAACAACAACAGAGGGAGGTCTTTGTCATTTACCAAAATGTCTAAAATTTTACAACTGGCCATGCCAAGTGCTGGCACAGATACAGAGTCCAGAAGACTCGCATACATTGCTGACAAGGTCACAAAACTGAGTGGCCCCCCAGAGAAACAATTTGGCTGTTTCCTTCAAAGTTAAATACACACTTAACACAAAATCCAGTAACCCCACTCCCAGTATTTACCCAAGAAAAATGACCAAAACAACTATGAGATATAATCTCACTCCAGTCAGAACAGCAAGCAACAAATGCCGGCGAGGCTGTGGAGAAACTGGAACGTTTATTCACTGTTGGTGGGAGTGTAAAATGGTGCAACCACTGTGGAAGGCAGTATGGCGCTTTCTCAAAAGCTTGCAAATAGAGATACCATTTGACCCAGCAATTCCACTGCTGGGAATATACCCCAAAGAGACCATAACTGACACCCAAGCAGATATACACACACCCATGTTTATTGTGGCTTTGTTCACAAAAGCAAGGAGTTAGAAACAACCTAAGTGCCCATCACCAAACAAATGGATAGAGAAGCCATGGTATATTCACACAATGGAATTCTACACTGCATTGAAAAACAAGGAACTCATGCAATATTATTCAAAATGGGTGAGCCTGGAGGACATTATGCTGAGTGAAGTATCTCAGTCACAAAAGAACAAATACTGCATGGTGCCACTGTTGTAAAACAATATTGACCTTGGGGTTGGGGGGAGACTGAGAAAGATGGGATAAATAATATATACTGCATTGAAACAGATGAGGGAGAAAACTGTTTAAAAGGAATACGTGATTAGGTATTATTGTCATAACAGGAGTCCAGAGTGAAGGCTACGTGGTGGATTGGACCTGGGGGAGGGTTTGTAAAACAATGAAAGAATTTTTCTTTTACTTTTCCAAGAGGGTACTGAACTGGGGAGGGGGGATTGGGAGGAGAGAAAGTGCAACAATGAATGAATGGAAATCCAAAGTCTCTTTAAATTTTCATTGAAATTAATAATAAATTAAAAAAAAAAAGAAAACAACATATGCATCCGCCCAAAAATCTGCATTCACGTATTCCTAACAGCCATGACTGGAAACGACTCCCATATGTAGTAAACAGTGAGCAGAAAAGCAACTGATAGTGTGTTTACAAGATTGATCATTCATGCAATATCCTTATAAAATCCCACCAAAAAGAGAAGTTAACTCTAGCTGCATGTACAACAAAGAACTTCAAATGCCTCGTGCTGGGCTATGATGTTTTGGGGAATGCTGGTGGCTTAGTGATAAGGAATTGCACTGCCAACCCAAAGACACGTGGTTCGAATCCACCAACTGCACCATGGGAGAAAGATGGGTAAAATCCTCCTGTGTGATTAAGCGCCTCTGAAAACCTGCTGGAGACCCAGCTATGGGTCACTTCCTGCTCCAGGGTACATAACAAGAAGCTTTGACTGCAATCTTCGGTATGGATTACAGGACAACATAAAGAAAACAAGGATCCTCAAATTGGACCAGTAGACATCATGATGAATGGAGAAAAGATTGAAGTTGTAAAGAATTTCCTTTTACCTGGGTCCACCATCAGCACTCAGAAAGCAGAAGTTAAGAAAACAAATGTCATGTTGGTTTGGGAAAACATCTGACCAAGGACCTCTTTGAAGCACAAAAGAGCAAGGATGTGCAGTGTAAGAAGCACCTGACCCAGGCTACGCTGGTTTTTCCATCACTTTATATGCATGTAAGAGTTGGACAAGGAATAAGGAAGATTGAGGATAAAATAGCATCTTTCAGTTGAGATTTTGGCACAGAATATTGACTGTGCCCTGGACGACCAGAAGGGCAATAGATCTGTCCTGTCGGGATGTTCCTCAGAAGCAAGGATGGTTTGATCTCACCTCTCGAGCTTTGCCAATGTCATCAGGAGAGGCCAGTCCCAGGGGGAAGGAGATCACACTGGGTAGAGTTGTTGTTGTTGCTGTGAACCATCAAGTCAGAAGTGACCCCCAGCTGACCCTCCCGCAGGTTTTCAGAGGCAGTAAATAGCACAGGTAAGAGTAGAGGGTCTGTGAACAAAAGGAGTGTCTTCAACGAGATGGATTGACCAGGGGTTGCAACAGTGGGTTCCAGGGTAGCAGTGACGCTGAGGATGGTGCTGGACCGGGCAGGTCTCGTCCAGTGGTGCAGTCAGAACCAATCGACACTACTGCATAACAAGGCTAGGTCACCAAAGGCTGCAGACTGCATGGCTTTGCTGCTGTGACATCTGGAGGAGACACAGGTGTAGCAACAGAAGAGACCAGTGGCTGTGGGAGCTGGGGTGGACAGAGGCAGGTGGAGCAGCGGTGTGAGATGTCCAGGCCGTGAAGTCATCCGCTGTCGTGACTATGGCCGTGGTTGCAGTGACACACCTTCTCAGCACTCACTGAGCCACATGCTTGCGAAGAGGCCATGTCCCCGCAGTGCTCACTGAACCTCAGTAAACGTGGGGACCGCATGTGTCAGAGCACAGCACCCCTCAAGGTTCTCAAAGGCATGTTGCTCAGGCGCAGATTGCCAGGCCTTTCTTTCTAGGTACCTCTGGGCCGATTTGAACCTGCGACCTTGAGGTGAGCAGCGGGGCTCACCCGTCCTTTATTACTCCCTGGACTCCTATACTCAAGGCCCTCGTGTAAAGCTATCATCCTTATCATTGGGGCAACAGGTGGTGGGAGAGCAGGGCTGACCTGGTGAAGGGAGAGCAGGTCAAGGGACTGGCCTGCAGGCTTCTCTCTCCTGCTCGTCACACCTTCCTGAATTCTGCCCGTTTCACAGATGGGCAAACTGAGGCCTTTTGGGGTGAATTACCCAGCATCACCCAGAAATGTTGTGGTGGAGAGGGGGCTTCTAACCAAGCCTAGTGCCCGCGTCCACACCTCGAATTGTTAAAGTGATCTCAGGGTTCTCCATGCCCATGACCTATTTTTAGGGGGGAGCTGAGACCCCAGGAGACTGAGCTGCCTGAGACCCCTGCTCTCCCTCCCACAGCCCAGGGCCAAGGAGTGAGAGGGGTGAGTGTGAAGAGAGACTCTGTCCTTGGGTCACGCAGCCATCCAGATGCAAACAACTCCAGGTCACTGTCCAGCATCACTCCTAAGAGCCCGGGAGTCCCCAAGGACCATGGGGGCTGGGGCTCCATACCTGGGACTGGGGTCTCGGAAGCGGGGGCAGAAGGGGTGTCTCCAGCCCCCACCCTCACTCCCAGGAGGGCCTGAGCTGACCAATGCTGCAGTTTGCAAGTCTGGAAGCCCTGGCACTCTGGGATTGCAGACAGAAGGGGGTTCAGGGCATCACAAACCCCTGTCCTTTTTGGGTTTGCTGAAGGGGCATTTACACTGCATTCTCCAGTACTGACCAGCCAGTCCTGGGACTCAGAACACCCACGTGGTGGACAGTATTCGGCCGAGGACACAGCTCAGCTGCACGTGCAGAGTGCGCCCCCTGGAGGCAGGAACGTGCCCGGGAGCTGCAGGCTGGCCTGGTCACCGGGAAGGTGGCTACTTGCAGGGTCCTCAGAGCAGCCCCGCCATGCTCACTGGGCTCTGGACTGAGGAGTGGTTCCGACTCACAGTGACCCTCTGTGACAGAGTGGACCTGCCCCTTAAGACCTCCCGGGCTGTCATTTTCATGGCAAAGGAGCCTGGAGGTGTAGCGTATAGTGGCCAAGAGGTCAGCAGTTCGAATCCAGCCCCTCCTCAAGGAGCGATGCGTCTCCTCCCATAAGGACCCACAGGTGTGATAAGGAGGGTCTTCATTGTCCGGTTGGCTGGGCGGCCACAGGCATGGGGTTGGGGAACCTTCAACACAAGATTCCTGCCTTGTATTTGGGGCAGGTTAAGAGGAGGGCCCCGTCCTTAGAGGAGGACCTCGTGTTTGGCCAGGTGGAGGGTCAGTGAGGAAGAGTCAGAACCTCAGGGAGGTGGACTGATGCAGCAGCTGCAGTAGTGGACGCACATGCAGCGACGGCGTGAGGGCAGTGGATGCACATCCAGCAAGGACGTGAGGGCAGTGGACGCACATGCAGCGACGGCGTGGGGGCAGCACCGCCTGGTCCTGTCGCACGTGGGGTCGCTGGGAGGTGGAACCCACTCGACAGCACCTGACAAGCACCAGAGCTGCTCAGACACACGTTGCCTCATTTTTCTCAAGGTGGGTTCAAACCACTGGTCTTCCAGTTAGCAACTGTACGACCAGACTCCCGGCCTACAGTAGCCACTGCCATCGCACCAGTTCTGACTCCTGGTGCCTCCGCATGCCAGAGAACTGCCCCACGTGGGGTCCGGGCCCCAGGGCATCGCCGCCAAAGCACTTTGCCAGGCCTTTGGCTCTCAGAGCCGCTGGTGTCTTTAAACCGCTGACGTCTGGGTGCTTAACCCTGTGCGACCCTCAAGTGGTCGTGAGTCCTTCTCACAGGGGGGCTGGTCTGCAGCTCAGGCCACCCAGCCCTGTGCCCCCAGATCTCCCTGGTACCAGTGCCCCACCCGGGCACTGGTGGGCAGAGTCCTTTGCTGTAATCTGTCCCAGCCTGAGCACCTTCACCAGCCGCCCTGGGCAAACAAGCTTTCCGCAGCCGACGCCTGCCCAACCCTGGGCTCCTGATAGGAATGTGACTCCACTTCCATTTTTCAAATCGAAGTCCGCTCACCCAGCCTGCTGGCACCTGGGCTTGGCTGCTCCACCACTTGGCAGGGCCTGTGAGGGGCTGGCAGTGATGGATGTGTGCCCAGCATCCCCCGCCTGCCCCACGCCGCCGCACAGCCCGGTGGCCGAACCAGCCAGTCCCTGGCAGCTGCCAGGCCCAAGTGCCAAGATGCCAAGCGGCCGTTCCCAGCGCCAGCCCGGCTGGGCAGCCTCCTTGCCCGTCAGGGGCTGAGCAACGAGGTGGCTGGGCACAGGGGGTTGATGTGGTTTCCTGCTCCACACACCTCGCCAGAGAAATCATTCAGGAAAGGAAACATAAATGGGCCTCTGAGCCCCTCAAGAGCCAGGGGGCTCAGTCACCCCTTTGCAGGGCTTACCAGGGGCCCTCGAGTCAGCTGTGACACACAGGGACCCCTCACATGACTGAGCAGAACACAGCTCGACCCCGTGTCGTCCTTACCGTCCCTGCTGTCCGTGAGCCCCTTGTTAGAGCCGTGTCCATCCATCTGGATGAGGGTCTCCTCCGTTCTCACTGACCCTCTGCTCTCCTGAGAATGATGGCCTTCTCCAGGGACAGACAGACACAATACAAACGGACAGATCGAGCCCAGAACTGGGCCTTAAGGGGTTCGGGCGGTCAGAGGCGACTCAGAGCTCAGTGGCTTGTAGCTGCGTGGGGCCAGTCAGCTGGCTTCAAATCCCACCTCTGCCACCTGCTGACTCTGTACCTGCAGACAGGCTCCTTCACCTCACAGAGCCTCTGTCTTCGCATCTGTGAAATGAGAATGTGTCATGTCTGTTCCTCAGCTGGTTGCCAGGGTGATGGGAGCAGATCTTCGCATCAGGAGATGCCAGGCCCAGCTGACTGAGTAGAGCCAGACAGGCACCAGCTCCAACCTCAAAGACTCCAAAACTGGTCACAGGCCCCCGAGAGAGGGACACAGACCACCTCTGTGTCCCCTGCATGCAGGGCTCTCAGTGGCCATCCTTGTCTGATCCCCCAATCTGAGAGGATCTGGGTCAGACTCATGGCAGGAAGAGGGTCGTGGGCAGTGGTGGGCAGAAAGATGTACCAAGACAGCACCCTTGGCCTTCACGCTGAGGTCACTGTCACGTGCCACCTGTATGACGCACCGTCTTCACGTGGCTGAGCCTCAGGAAACACTGGTCTCTGGTTTGGGGGGATCACTGACTTGTACCCTTTGCTGCTAGCACAGGAAGAGATGTCCAGCTTGGGTGGACGGCAGAATCCTCTGGAGAAGCTTAGAGACGAGGGTGACCAGCCAGGGCCACCTCGACCCCAGCCCAGTGTGCGTCTTTTGGGCCTTGCCTCAGCAGGCTGGTGGCACGCCAGAAGAACGTTTTTGACAGATTGGGCTAAATAAAATGTTACTGCCGTTCATTTCAACTGTTTATTTTTTACTTTTTCAAATGTGGCTGCGAAAGCCTTCCAAACATATCAGTCTTAGAAGGGCAGCCGTGTGCACCTCAGAAGCAATGGTGATGAACGTCCACCTCACACACTTCGACCACGCTATCAGGAGAGGCCAGTCCCTGAAGCTGCTGTTGTTACGTTCTGCCAACGACAAGTCATAGCCGTCTCAGGTACAATAGCTCTATCCCGAGCCGGCCTCACCGTCCCTGACACACCCACCTCCGTTGCCCCAGTCACAGAGTCAGACCATCTCATCCGGAGTCTTCCTCTCCTGCGCTGCCCCTTCACCCTCCCAAGCATGATGTCCTCCAAGGGCGTGAGACAGAGCTTCAAAATCCTTGCCTCCAAGGAGCAACCTGGTTCTGCCCTCTCAAGGAAAGATGTCATATTGCTAAAGAAGAGGTCAGCAAGAAAGAGGGAGGCCCTCAATGAGATGGACTCACACATTAGCCGCTAGAATGGGCTCAGACAGCAACCACGGTGAGGACGGAGCAGGACCGGGAAGGGTTTGATCACCAGGCTGGACATGGCAACAGCACCTAACAGTCCCAATGGCAGACAGATGTTTCAAAGTCCCTGTGTGAGTCACATTATGTTTCTAGTGGGTCGATGGTCTGGAGAGAAAGGACATGTCTCAGGCCTCTAAAGGGGGCACCCAGGGAGGCTCACCCATGTCTCAGGTCTTGAAAGGGGGCGCCCAGGGAGGCTCAGCCAGGTTCCTGAGCTTCACAGACCTGCTGCTCCTTGTAAAGGTGATAATAGCGTGATCACTGTTAAGTGCCATTGACTTGAATTTGAACCCTGTCCTAACCTGCGCTGCCCTCATCATCTCAGACACACTTGACTCCATTGCAGCTATCACGATGCCAATCCATCTCCTTGGAGGTCTTCCTCTCTTTTATTGACCCTCCACCTTTCCTTCTAAGGAATAGCCCTTCCTAGCCACACGCCCAAAACATGTGAAACAAAGCTTCACCATTCTTGTATCCAAGGTCCAACGAGCACTCTGGTTTCACTTTCTCCAGGACATATCCGTTTGTCCTTTTGGAAATCCATGGGATATTCAGTACTCTTCTTCAACATAACAACTCAAAGTCATTGCTTCCTGTGCCATCTGTATTCATTGCCCAGCTCTCAGGTAGAGAGCTGGTGGTTAGACACACTATGGCTTGGATCAAGCACTCCTTAGTCTTTAGATTGACATTATTGCTCTTCTAGACTGTGGAGAAGTCCCTGACAGCAGATTTGCCCCATGTTATACATCTCCTGATCTCCTTACTGCTGGTACCAAGGGTGTTGATTGTCGATCCAAGCAAGATGAACTCACTGACAATTTCAGTCTTCTCTCCACCTATCAGAATGTTGCCCATGGGGGAGAATTTTTTTGTTTTATAGGTGTTGAGATGCAATCTGTACTGAAGTCTACAGTTCTTTTTTTTCAAATGCTTATATTTTCTCTATTTGTAATAATTCCAAACTGGAAACCATAAATATCCCTGTGGATATATAGAGAGAAACATTTTGTGATATATGCATAAATAATCACATATAGATCATCAGTAAAAAGGAATGAACTATTGCTCCATACAATATGTATCAATTTCAAAATAAAAAATGTCACAAGAATACATAGAGTGTGATTCTGTTGATAGAGAATTCTGGAAAATGCAAAGTAATCTATAACATTATAAAACTGATCTGAGATTGCTTTAAGGTGAGAGGAAACAACTGTCAAGTTAGAATATGATTCTATAATGAAAATTTTGCTAAAGGTGATAGATATGTATAGTTGACACTGGTATAAAGGTGTCGAAGTCTACAGTTCTTGATCCTCGGTATCAAGCGTCTGGCATCCTCGTCACTTTCTGCATAACTCAGATCGTTGATGAGTCTTCCTCCAATCCTGATGCCACATTCTTCTTCATAGAGTCCTATGGGAAGTCAATACTAAGTATTTGTAATAAACGGAATGCTATCTCAAGATGTGGGGGAGGCTCGGTTCAAGCTAGAGTTCACCCTGAGGCACTAGGGCAATCCTTAAGGGTTTACCAGATTCTTGCATTGTATTCACTGACCCTCCCTCCTGAGAAAGGAGGATGGGTTTTAATAGAAAGAGCTTGGCTTCATTTGCACTGAATTATCTTTGTGATTTATTTCCTGATAATTTTGAATAAAGATACAGGGAAGCTGGAATAGGGGTCTTCAGTCAAGAACTGCTGGCCGCCTGTCTTTTAGGCTCTCTGTTCTCTCTCATTGCTGGCTGGCTGTCTCATTATTAATGATTATAAGAAATATTTTACCCTCAGTCTGCAACAGAGTCCAGCTTTCCAAATGGCTTGCTCAGCATACAGTTTGAATAGGTATGGGGAAAGGATACAGCCCCCCCACACACCCCTTTCCTGTGATAGCAAGGGTGCAGTGACATCAGCACGTGGGCCACACACTGGCTCCTCCCCAAATGGTCACTGCTGTCCCGCATGCCCCGAGCACCCAGACAGAGGGGTCCTTTGACTCCTCTTAGGGCACAGAGAGACTAAGAAACGTGGCCCTCTTTCACGGAACAAGCCTGTCAGGGACTTAGAATCAAACATCCCAGATAATGCAAAGTATCCAAGTCCTCAGCTGTCATCTGCAAGGCTGGGGTCTGAATTCACCCTGAGACACCCTGGAGGAAAGGCCTGGCGATCTACCATCCAAAGAGTCAGCCACCGAGAACTGTGGGGACAGCTCTGCTCTGACACACGTGGGTCGACGTGAGTCACCGCAGAGACAACTGGCTCAAGTCTGATGGCACTTGTATGAGGTGAGGCGTGAGGGGTGCTGGTCCTCGGTGAAGGCTCACCCCACCCCGTGCTTGCAGACGCCCTGGTGCCCGTACAAATGGAAAGCTCACGGCAACCCTGAGCTGAGGGGGTCTGTCGGTGCCCACAGCCCATGCTCACTTTACGTCTGTTCCGTTCTCACAATATCTCAAGCTTGCTCACCCTGCTGTCACACCCCTCACTGACCACACAGCGCGAGAACAACCTGTTTACACACCAGGAACCAAGCTGTTCCCGTGACTCGCTTTACAGCCTGTGCCTTAGAGGTGGGGAGCTGAACCCGCAGCAGCTCCGAGGTCCATCTGCACATCCTCCTCAGTGCAGCCACTCGGACCCTCTCTGCCCTGCAGTGTCCAGCCACCATCGCCCTTTCTAGGGTCCCCCAACAACAGGAAGTCCAGACCCTGGAGACCCTGCTGGGGTGTTCTGTGCAGGAAGTGTGAGAGAAGAGGGGAGATCAAAGGAGTGGAACAAGGGAGGGGAGAGAGAAGATTGGTGGGGAAGAAAAAAGGGCATGTGAGCTGATGGGGTTCAGGAGGGACAGCGCTGGGCTCAGGGGGTGCTGCCTGTGGGGGGTGAACTGATGGAGCTCAGGGGGCCCTGCCTGGGGGGGGTGAACTGATGGGGCTCAGGGGGGACAGCGCTGGGCTCAGGGGGCCCTGCCTGTGTGGGAAGTGGGTAGGAGCACGTGCAGCACACCCAGGTACATATGACCTCACACACGCTTGCACCCAGCACATGCACACACGTGGTGCACACACCTGCACACACTCCTTCACACACGTGTGTGTACACAGGCGCATTCCTTCAGCTAAGGCTCCTGGAGTCGCTCTGGGTGTTCAATCCAGTGTTGGGTTGCAGCGGTAGGTGGACCCCTATCCCAGACCCCTTGGGACTGGTGTCTAGCAGAGGAGGGCACTTGCAGACTCTGAACCGTAAACGCTCCCATCCCAGCCGGGGCCCAGGCAGGGACCTCAAACGGGGGACAGGGGATGGGGGTGTAGAAGTGGCATGAGGGCCATGTCGTCGATGGCAGCACTGTGCAGTGAGCTGGTGCTGGGGCATGCTGGTCGGCTGTGCCCAGCAGGCGGGGGTTATGTGACCAGCTCTGAGTGTTGTCCTCATTCCCACCCACAAATGACCAGAGCTTCCTCTGCTGCTTGTCAAGATCAAGGTCACACAGCTGGTCAAGGCTGGTCATCCACACATGGACAGTGGACATGCCCACCCCGTGTTCCCACTGAGGATCACCCAGCCAGTGGGGACGGAGGAAACATGAAGCCGGGTTTTCCCCCACAGTCCCTCCCCCGCCATGGCTGGGTGAACAGGACAAGATCAATGAGAATCTTGTACAAAGGCCATGTCTGCCCAGCTGCCCTGAGCCCCACTGAGGATCCTGGTGAAGGAGCGTGGGGTCACGGGGAGAGGACAGGTGTAGGTGGGGCACTTTCAGGGACCCCACGCCCCTGAGCTGAGGCTGGATAAGCTCAGGGTGCCGTCACCACCCACACAGAAGCTGTTGCAGGGCGTGGGCCGGAATGTTTGCAGGACACATAGCCGAGCGGTGAGTCACCCAGGGAGCCCGCAGCGAGCCGGCCTCCACGCGGGAGCCTGGGCAAACAGGAGCGCATGGACGTCAACACCAGGGCCCAGCCTGGCAGCGCCGCAGGGCAGGGTGCCGCCAGCACTGAGGGCACGTCACTCGCCCAAGGTCACTCGGGGATGGAGCCAGGCGCCGGACTCCCCTCACCGAGCTGTCCGCTGCCAACACTGCCCGGGCAGGGCCTGGCTCCCGTGTACGCTGACCTTTGAACACCAAGGGGCGGTGTCACCGCTCAAGAGGCTTGGTGGCTCAGACACTGTGCCATAGCCAGGCAATGCGTGTGAGGCACGGGGTCAGAGGAAGCTGGTTCAAGACCCGGTCCTGCCCACAACCGGCCATGCGCTGTGTGGCAAGGCACTAACCTGATCTGAGCCTCTGCCTCTCCACCTGGAAAATGGGGCAATCATTCTGACCCTCTGAAGCTCCCGTGTGGATCGAATGAGACAGCAATAAAAGCATCTGCCGCGTGCTGGGCACTGGGTCTGGACGTGAGACCCAGCTGCCCTCACTCACTCCATGTTAGCGACACACGTCTGACTGGTAGAAGCCAAGGAGCCACATAGAGGCAGTGCCTCAGGCTCAGCCCCTCTGAGGTCAGCTCTGCGGCCTGGCTGGGAGTGAGGATGGCAGCGAGCGGCTCTGACGACGTGGACCGAGCCCCAGCCTACTTCCTCCTGCGCACGCAGCAGCAAGAGAAAGGCCAGGGAGGGCTCTGGTGAGGGACCCTGTGGTCTGGAAAGGGGAGGGAGCAGCTAAGATGAGGGTCCACTTCCCAAACGGGAACAGTGAGGGGGAACATTTGCAGACTCAGCGCCCCAAAGACTGGATTCAGTGACTGTGAGGCCCTCGCTGCCCGCAGCCCCATTTCCTCCTGGGTAAAGGTGCAGGATGACCACTCCGTGGGCTTCGAGGGAGAGCTGATGGGCACCTGGTCCACAGTGGATGCTCGATTGGTGGTCGTGGATTAGCACTGCAGCCACAAATGCCAACATCACATGCGTATTATCATTTAAATACACATGTGCTCAAACACTCACACACACGTGTGTGATTAGGTATGTACTCGCATGCATCAGGACACACTCACGTGTGCACAGATGTGACTGTAATCACCCTTACAGATGTGTGTGGGAATGCATGCAGCACAGAAACACACAGGCACGCCCATTCGAATACAAGTGTGTACACAAAGAAGCATATGTGAGCACATGCACACCTACATACATGTGTGGATAAGTGTGAATACATGCAGCACAGACACACAGGCACGCCCATTTGAATTCAAATGTGTGTGTGCAGAAGCGTATATGAACACATACACACTTAGACACGTGTATGGGCACATGTGAGCATGATGTATATGAATACACGTGCGCGCACACAGTGAGCCTTGATCTAAACTATGAGTGTCTGTATCCCCAGCACTCAGTTGGGTCATGCAGGCCCTGTGGCCCACAGGCACCTGGAGGACAGGTGAGGTGAAGATGCTCAGATCCCCAGACCACATGTTTTCCTACCACGCTGAACCAGCCACACACAACCTCCATGAAGCTCATTTTAATAGCAAATACCTCCATTGCTGCCCCTCGGGCAACGTTCCTTCAAGAGACAGGTGAGGTGAACCACCTTCCCCCCAACTCCCGGACTATTCCTGCCAGGATGCCTACCACCATCTCTTAAAGCATGGCCCCTATGACCGTCAGGAATCCAGAATGCAGCCATAAGAAGGAAGCCAGTGGCCCAGGCTGTGCCCGCCTCAAAGGGCACCCAGGGCTTCCCTGGCGCTCCCCCACCCCCAGCACGCCGGGGACCAGTGGACAGGAGCGAGTGGCCGCCTGACTGTGACTGCAGCAGAGGGGATCACAAACATCGGCTGGACTCTGAGCCGCACTCGTGGCCACCTCGTGGACCTGACCTCTGCTCCGGCTTGTTGTGGCTTGGCCCCAGCCTTCCTTGCCCAGCTGGCTGCCTGGGCTCTCGCCAGTCCCTGGACAGAGGGTGGGGCTGTGAGCAAACCACTGCCTGGTGCCCTACCCCAGCTAGATGGCCATCAGTCCCAGCTTGAGGACCCCTAGAGGCCTGATAGGACAGCTGTGTACTCACAGGGTGTGGACCCCACTGATGCTCTGAACAGGGGGAGCCACGTCGGCATCCCACCTCCGTGACCTGGTGCGCAGCCCGATTCTGGAGATGAGGAAGCCGAGGTCAATTGTACAGAGGACCCTTGTTCAAGATTGAAGGGCTCACGGTGACAACGGGAAAGCAAAGGTTTGACCTTTGACTTGGGCACCCTGTTCCCTCAGCAGACCCTCTCCCAGACCTCCCATCTGGCTGCCCTCTCCCAGCCCTACTCTGCTCTGAGAGCTCTGTATGGGCTTTGGTGACAGGAGAAGGCAAGCCCAAAGGCAGACACTTGGTCTGCTCTGCTCCCCTCCGTTTCCCTAGTAGGTTGGGACATTCAGAACGTGTTTGAGGAGTAACTATAGAGAAAGTACTTGGACAAATGAGTGGATGGATATGTGGGTGACTAAATGAGGGGGTGAATTAGGGGTAAAGAGCAGGAGTGGCATCCACTTCCTAAACAACATGCCTCAGAAACTCTATGAAGTTTTATAAAGTCGATAGTTGTAGAGGGGCTTCATGCCTTTTGTTCATAGGGTTACTGAGTCGGGCTTGACTCAAAGACAGTCAACAACAACAAATGAATGACGGGGTGGATGATGGGTAGGTGAAGGAACGAGTGAGTGTGTGGGTGGATGAATGGTTAGATTGACGGGTGGTAAGTGAAGAAATGGATAGAGAAGTTATGAATGGATAGAAGTTATATAAGTTATGGTGGATGGATGGATGGATGAGTGGGCATATGGTAAGTGGATGGATGGGTGGATGGATGGATGGATGGGTGGAGTGTTTGGATGGATGGGTGGATGGATGCATGGGTATGAGGGTAAGTGGATAGATGAGCGGGTGGATGGATGAATAGATGAGTGGTTGGACGGATGGATAGAAGGATGAGTGGGTGGGATGATGGATATTTGGATAGGAGGGTAAGTGGGTGGATGGATGAGTTGGGTGTTTGGATAGATGGATGGATGGATATGAGGGTAAGTGGATAGTTGAACGGGTGGATGGATGAATAGATGGGTGGGTAGATGAGTGATTGGACGGACGGATAGAAGGATGAGTGGATTGATGGGTAGATGGATGAGTGGATGGATGCATGGATGATGGATATGTGGATAGGAGGGTAAGTGGGTGGACACATGGATAGGTGATCATATGGGTTGGGGATGGGGGTGGGTGGATGGATGGCGAGGTGAGTGGATGGGAAGGGAGGCAAGTAGATAGATGGAAGAGTTGGGTGGTGTATGGGTGGGTGGGTGGATGGATGTGTGCATGGTTAGGAAGGTAAGTAGATAGATGGGTAAATGGATGGATGGATAAGTGAGTGGCTCGATGGATGGATGGATGGATGGATGGATGGATGGATGGATGGATGGGTAGAAGGGTAGGTAAATGGTGAATGGATGTCTGAGTGTATGGGTGGATGGATGAGTAGATGGGTGAAGAAATTAAAAAGCACGTGAGTCAATGAATGGGTAGATGAGTAGGTAAATGAATGGTTGGTTAAACGGCTTAAGCTCCAGGAGGTCCCTACCTCCAGAAGGTTGGTTCCTGCGACCTCGGAACCTTTAGAGCTGACGTCCGTGTCTGAGTCCTTACTCTGAGAACGTGCACCTGGCGCCCGGCTGCGTGTCAGGTCTAATGCCCATTGCTCGTCCCCTCAGGTGTTCGTCTGCAGAATGGAATCACGGAGCATCTACCGCACAGGGCTGACATGAGGACAGGACGATGAGACGAGTGCTGAGCACTGCCCCCACCGGTCCGCATGCCCACGCTTTGCCCGGGCTGTGAGTTTCGGTGTTATGCTCCCCTGGACTCTGCAGGGTCACTGCAAGTAGCACAGGGCTCGTTTCACCAGGCCCCCGAGCTGCTCACTCTTTGTTTACTTCAAGTTCAACCCTACCTTACCCACAGGGAGTTAAGACTCTACTCAAATACTCATGTTCTAAGAGATAGGAGCCTTTGCCAAATGTCTCAAGATTAGATTTGGCCACATATAACTTACTTCTCCATCATGTCGCAATCCACAGCAGGCAGCCCGAGGCTCTAAGAAGTTGGCATGGTAAATGTTCATTAAAACGAATAAAATTTAATAATAATTTTTTTAAAAAAGAAGAAGTTGGCAGGGTCTCATTCTCCTTCCAGTCTACCAATTCTCAATCCCCCTAAGGGGGTAGGTTCACCCTCAGGATCTAACATGGTTGCAAGGGCTCCAGTCATCACACCCCTAATCCAAGAAGCAGGATGGAGGAAGAGAGAAAGGAGGAGGCATCCGGAAGACCTGCTTTGCTTAGATCTCACCAGCCGGGTCAGAGCCACATACCCAGAGGAGACAGTGGCAGGAAGAAGCCCAAATTTGTTCACGACTTTTTGTAGGCATAGCCCTGTGTGCCTGGCAATCTGACTTTGGTATTTGCACTGTCCTTGATTTGGCCGGCGGAACAACAGCAAAGGTGATGTAAGCAGAGCTTCAAAAAGTGCCAGGGCACTGGGGTTTACCCTCTTGTGGCTGGAGACCCTGTGCCTCCATTCGACCCAGCCGAGGCTGGACTTGGCAGGACGAGAGGCCTCGGTGACAGAGGCAGTAGCCCTCCTGCAGCCCACGCACTTTGCTGAGGCCTTGGGCATGTGAGTGAGGCCACACTGGAACTGCGAGCCTCCCTAAGCCAGCCCTTATCAGAGGCTGCTCAGCTGCAGAAGGGGGAGAAGAGTAACTGCTGTTGTTTACAGGTACAGAGCCTTTGGGGTCTTCACTGTGCAGTGAATGCCAGCTGGTACACTTGTCTAGTTGCAAGGGATGCTGGGAAATAGAGGGGGGTTTTATATTTTTTTATTTATTGTTATTATTGTTAATGAAAATTTACAGACATTTTGGATTTCCATTCATTCATTCATTGTAGCACTTTTCTCTCTGCCTACCTCTCCTCCCCAGTTCACTCTTCTCTTTGAAAAGTAAAAGAAAAATTCTTTCATTGTATACAATCCCTCTCCCCAGGTCCACTCCACTATGCAGCCTTCATTCTGGACTCCTGTCATGACAATAATACCTGATCACATATCCCTTTTAAACAGTTTTCTCCCTTATCTGTTTTAATACAGTATACATTATTGAACCCATCTTTCTCAGTCTCCACCCAACCCTGATATCAGTCCCATTTTACAACAGTGGCACCATGTAGTATTTGTCCTTTTGTGACTGAAATACTTCACTCAGCATAATGTCCTCCAGCCTCACCCATTTTGAATAATATTGCATCAGTTCCTTGTTTTTCAATGCAGCGTAGTATTCCATTATGTGAATATACCACAGCTTCCCTATCCATTCATTTGTTGATGGGCACTTACGTTGTTTCTAACTCTTTTCTACTGTGAGCAAAGCCACAATAAACACGGGTGTGCATATATCTGCTTGGGTGGCAGTTATGGTCTCTTTGGGGTATATTCCCAGTATTGGAATTGCTCTAACCTTGTCTACCTACAGTCCTCCCCTAAACACAAGCGACCAGCCACCTGGCCAAGAAATGTCTCTTCACTGGACACCTTGAGGTGAGGTCACTCTGATAGAGGCCTCAGTCCACTTCACCCCACAAGGCCTAAACCTTGCCCTAACCCTAACCCTAACCCTAACCTGAACCCGAACCCTAATCCTAACCCTAGCCCTAGCCCAAGTAGCTTATCACCAGCCCCTCTGGGGTCTCCCAGGCTGGATGCACACTCTGTCCTGCATACAGCTGTTCACAGTGACCAGCACCCACTGTCCCAGGCATGTCCTGCACGCTTGCCACCGCCAGTCCAGCCTCTGGGCAGCCCAGGCACCCTCAGCTTATGTCATTCTTTGACCAACCCCAGTGTCACCCTCAGAGTCCCTGCTGTTAAAATGATTATGTTCAGCTGCTGAGTTCAAGGGTGGTGGTTTGGGTGTATGCGGACGGAGTTTGGAAGACAGACTTGTCAATTGCTTCCCAAAACTCTGTGGAGACAGTTTCGCTTTGACACGTGGGGTCACGGGGAGCTGGAGTCAACGTGCCAGTCAGTGTGGGTGACGTCACCCGAACCCCCAGGTGAAGACGGCCTGAGTCTCTACTCTCCCTGCAGCCGGCTCGGGTTCCAGATTCGCACAGGCGCACGAAAACCCAAGGGTGCAGAGCATCTATCCAGACCATCTACTGATGCTTCCGATGCTTCCAGGCCAAACCATCGTCACTGAGTTAGGTCCAAGTCCTCGAGACCCCGTAGAACTGCCCCATCGGGTTTCCGAGAGCCTTTCTGAAGCAGACTGCCACGTTGTTCTCATGCAGAGATGGCTTCGAGCCACCGCCCTGTGGAACAGCACTTGGGTGCTTAACGACTGTGTCAGCGCGCACACTCACAGACTCCGTGGTGTCGAGTCAGAACCCACTCAGAGCTCGCCCTCCCGGGGGCTTCAGGAAATGTAAACCTCGGGCAAGAGACTGTCCTTTCTCAGAGCTGCTGATGGGTTCGAACCGGCAGAGGCAGCGCTTCTTAATCCAGCTTGGGCCGTGGGTATTTATTATTATTACCAATAATAACAACTTCCTCCTTCTGCTCTTCGGTGTCCGAAACATCTTCGCGTTCCCTCACTTGACCTTGGGGGGCAAAGCTGTCTGTGAACATGCCCGGCAGGGGTGGCCACTGTCACGGAAGAACTTCAGACCCAAAGGATAGATGTCAAGGGATTGTTTGCCCCGGGCAGCGCTGCATCTGTGTCCAGCTGTCACTAGCTTGTCACCAGCTCCCCTTGTGGGTAGAGGGTTTTGTTGTCCGGTGCCACTGAGTCGACCACGACTCACAGTGACCCTGTGAACAAGTGAGCTGAACCCCGCCCTCTCCTGGACCAGCCTCAACATTTCTGAGTACTATAGCCCAGTGCTGCAGTCACTGTGTCAGTCCATCTCGGTAGGGACCTTCCTCTCCTTCGCTGACCCTCCACCTTCCCAAGCATGATGCCTGTTTCCAAGGAGCAGCCTCACCTCGCTCCACGTCCCAGGTGTGAAAGACGAAGCTTCACCATCTTTGCCTCCAAGAAGTGCTCTGCCTGCATCTTCCCGAAGACGTAGCCTGGAAATAAAGGTGGCAAAGCTTTGTCCTCTGCAAGAAAAGTCCAGCCTCTGACCCGGCCCAAAACTGGGAGATGGACTCTGCATGCTGGACCCAGACTACGCTGGACACCTGTGGGGTCTGAGGCAGGACGGCTCCATCTGCCTTTTCACCTCTGTTTGCCTGACTGCGAAGTGGGAGAGTTAGGGGGTCCCGGACATGGGCAGGGGTGAGGCAGGTACAAATTGGTGAATGCCACCCCCCTGAGGACACGCACCTCTGCTGTTCAGCAGCCACCAAGCATCCTGTGTCCAAAGGTCCCCTGGTTGTTTTCAAGAAAAAAATGAAAATCTAAGCAATTCTGTGCCTTCTACCATTGTAAGCAAATGACAATCCCCAAAAAACAAGTCCACGTGCCGATTCCTGGGCACTAAGAATTTACCTTATTCAGAAAAATAAAGTCCTTGCAGATGTGATCAAGTGAAGGCACTCAAGACGAGAGATCTCAAGTTGAAGTGGACTAGAAATATAACTACTGTGTCCATGTACGCGATGCAGAGGGGACAGAGGGGGAACGCAAAGGGACACAGACAGGATTGGTCCACCCACAAGTCCAGGAGCCAGAGGACCTGAGGAGAACCAGCAGGAGGTGGAAGAGGCAGGAAGGACCCTCCTCAGAGCCTTCAGGGGGCGTTCACAGAGCTTTGGTCTCCGGAACGTCCAGAGAACTGATTTCTGTCTCGTCTCAGCTCTTTTCTCATCATCTAACCTACAGTCTCGGGGCAAAGCCTGCAGAAATCTCCACCTTCTACCTGACCTACAGCTTTTAGACCTGTCAGTCTCAGATCTGTCTGAGCTAATGCCTGAATTAACGAGAGAGACAGAGAGAAAGAAGAAGAAGAGATAGAGAGGAGGAAGAGAGAGAGAGGAAAGAGAGAGAGAGAGAAGAGAGACAGAGAGAGAGGAGAGAGAGAAAAGAGAGAGAGAGGAGAAGGAGAGAGGGGAGAGAGAGAGAAGAGAGGAGAGAGAGAGAGGAGAAAGAGGGAGAGAGGAGAGAGAGGAGAAAGAGAGAGAAGAGAAGAGAAGAGAAGAGAAGAGAAGAGAAGAGAAGAGAAGAGAAGAGAAGAGAAGAGAAGAGAAGAGAGAGAGAAAGAGGAGAGAGAGAAAAAAGAGAGGGAGAGAAAGAAAAGAAGGGAGGGGAGGGAGGAGGAAGAGAGAGAGAAGAAAAAGAGAGGAGAGGGGAGGGGGAGAAAGAGAGAGAGAGATGGATGGATGGATAAAAGGATAGAGGGATAGACAGATGCTGTCTGTTGTGAAATTCCATCAAATCAACTCCAGCTCCTAGCAACTCTATGAACACAAGTAGGAACCTGTCCGTCCGGCGCCATCCTCATGATCTCAGCCACACTCACGGCCGTTGTCATCGTCATTGTGTCTTGAGGGTCCTCCTCTCTTTCGCTGACCCTTCTACCCTTCCCTAGGAAGTAGAGGCAAAAATGGTGCCATTTCAGGTCCCTTACTTTTGGCCGTATTTCCAAGAGGAACCAGTTCTTGGATAGAGACATGGTGTTGGGAAAGGTACAGTGTCAGCAAAAGCGAGGAAGACCCTCATAGCGGTGGACTGGCCCAGTGACCACAGTGGGTGGGTGGGCTTGAACTTGGCAGCGATTGTGAGGGGAGTATGGGGAAGGACAAGGTTGAGCTCTGTGGTTCACGGTCACTGTGAGTTCACAGTCACTGTGAGCCCTGGTCGACTCAATGGCTCCCAAGAGTTACCTTTCTCAGCATGGAATCTTCTCACAAAAGCTAGCCCTCCTGACAACACACCCAGAGTATGTGAGATAGAGCGTCACCGTCCTTGCCTCTAAGGAGCTCCCGAGCTTCACTTGCTTCGAGACAGGTTTGTAGGTTGGTTTGGAAGTCTAGATATCTGGTGCTCTTCTCCAGCACCACGATTCAAAGGCTTTGCTCCCAAATCAGTCTTCCCTTTACACAGAGAGGTGCTAGAGATACATTTGTGTCTGGAGAGGAAGGAGCCCTAGTGGCACAGTGCCTAAGACTACCGCTGAAAGGTGGCTGGTCTGACTCTACCTGTGTCTCCCCGGGAGAACGGGCAGGTGATCAGCACCAGGACAAGTGGGGTTGATAGGTGCCGTCAAGGCAGCATGACTCACAGCCACCCCGTGAACCGCAGACCCGAGCCCCGTCCTCTCCTGCGCCGTCCTCATCATCTCTGACCCACTCGAGCCCACTGCTGCGGTCAGTGTCAGCCCATCTGAGGGTCTTCCTCTCCTCCGTTGACCCTCCCGCTTTCCAAGGTGCCATCAAATACATTCTGCCTCATCCCGAGTCTGCCTTCAACAGCTCAAAACTCTGCGGCGCGTGAGTCCACTATCGCAGCCCCTACGCCCGTCCATCCCATCAAGGGGCTTCCTCCTGTCACTGACCAGGGAAAGGCCCACAGAGAAGTTCCAGTCTGTCACTGGGGCTCCCTATGAGCCCCAACTCAACTGCACCCTAGGACAGTGACCATGGGTCTTGCTGTGTTTGCTCCCCAGGGAACCCAAACAAAGTCAGGGTGGCAACTAGTGGTTTATTGTAATTGCAGTTTCTTTGTAGGATTCACCCCTTCTCCTGTGACTTGATTCCATAACCACTAAGGTAACCACGGTGCACGTGTGGTCACAAGACCCAGGGTGCACAAGGACGGGTGGGAGGCATCTGGGAAAGGACTGCAGTGAGTATTGCTGGCTTCCTGGAACCTTAGTCTGTCTCTCTGTGAAATGGGGCTGCAAAAGCACTTCTTTCTCAGACCCTGAGAAGGCCCCTCGTGGGGTGTAAGGAGCCCTTCCCGGGGAAGGTTGCTGTGTTGTTGTTGGGCTGCAAATGACAGGAAGGCACCCCGGTGATGCAGTGGGTTCAGCCTCAGCTGTTGTTCAAACCCACCTTCACCGCCCTGTAAACAGTCAGACTTCCCCGGTCCTGCTCTAACAGACACACCACAGGTGGGTGGTTTTAAGAGAGAACTGTGTTCTCTCTCCATTTAGGTGGTGGTGGTTGTATACCGTCAAGTCAGAACAAACCCATAGCTGATCCTTCGGTGGGTTTTCGGAGGCTGTAAATCTCATGAGAGGAGTTTGCCCATCTTTCTCCTCCAGAGAAGCTGGTAGATTCAAACAACCTACCTTTGTGTTGGCAGGGCAATTCCTTAGCACAAGGCTAGCAGCCCGATTTTCCAGGGCTCCAGGTCCAGGGGAAGGCTTTCTCGCTGTCGGTTCTGAAGGAAGGTTCTCACCTCCATTAGCGTCTGCAGACCTGGTGTTGCCTGGAGATCTCCATGCAGCCTGGCCGCCAGTGGTGCCGTGGAGCTTCCTGGAACACCAGCCTGGGTCCAGACGGGCACACTCCACTCCTGGCGACTCTTCCTGTCAGTGCTACGGTCTCCTCCCTTGGCCCTCTGTCCTCCCCCTTTTCTCTCTTGTGAGATCGAAGGTTTTACAGGCTACACTGAGATGGGCTCCTCTGACATGGGATCAGGGCTGTGGTGAATTTGGGGGTGCTGCATCTTAAATCCTTTCACAGCTGTCCAGTCCATCAGCTCACAATGATCATTCCCCAGATCCCACATTATATCACGATGTACATGTGGTTTGTGGGGACACAGTTCAATGCAGGGCAGCAGCCCCGGGGGCGGGGAGTTCTTCTCCATCCTGTAGGACTACCAGGAGTCAGAATCAACCCAATAACGTTCATCCTCACAAAAGGAGCCCTGCTGGGCAGCAGTAAGTGATTGTCTGCTAACCAAAAGGCCAGCAGTTCAAAGTCATCAGCTACTCCATGGAAGAAAGAGGAGGCAGTGTACTCCCATAAATCCAGGGGTGCCCTGAGGGGCAGATCCCCTCTGTCCCCCAGGCTGCTTGGAGTCTGCAACAGCTCTGGCAGGGGTTTGACTTTAAGTCTTTAATCTCTTCTGGGCGACTCGCAGAGGAAGAATTGATGCCTTTGAGTTGTGTTGTTAGCGAAGGTTACTGGCTCTCCCCCAGGGGCAACTGAAACAGCAAATAGGTACGTCTTGGGGAAGAGCGGTCAGGTGCTCCCTCAAGGTAAGGATGGCGTGCTGTTAGGAGGGACCGCTCTTTGGAAAGGGGACACTGTGCTAGGAAAGGAGGGTCAGTGAGGAGAGGAAGACCTTCAGTAGGCCAGACTGGCACAGTGGCTGCAGCCCTGCGCTCAAGTGTGCCGGAAACGGTGAGGGTGGCACCACACAAGACTAGGTTCAGATCGACTGCTCACAGGGCAGCTGGGAGTCATGCCCGACCCGACGGCATCTAACAGTCACAACAATGGTCTCTGTCGGAGCAGGTCACCAGGACTTGCTCCCGCAGAATCCACTAGCTGCAGTAGTCTGTGGGACGCTTCCACTGCTACCAGTGCTCCTTAAAGGACGGACGGTGTTGAAGTCAGTGCCTACTGTCTTGTGACTGTGGTGGGACCTCTCCTGGGCACGCCAAGTGGGCAGGCTCAGAGCCTGGGCCTCAGCCCAGAGGTTCTGCGGACACCGGTGCTGCCTGCCCCCTCCAGGCTCCCCTGCATGCTGGACAGGAGGGCTAGCCTCCCCGGGGCAGGCGGACGTCACATGGTAGAGGTGCCAAGCTGGTGAAAGGCCACCTGCCAGCCTGGCACCGCCACCCACTGCAAACGCCCAGCCAGGGTCAGTGCCAGCGGCTTTTGGGGCTGTCATGTGCCTGGCTGCGGGCGGCCGCGGTCAAGGGCCCTGCCCTCCCTCCCCCGACACACCTCTGATTCGGAGGAATGCGTGTGCTCTATTCCTTGAAGGGGAAAAACCTCTCTCTTGGCAGAATTCTTCCCAGGACCCTGGCTGCGGGCAGCTGGCTAAGGGTCTCGAGAAGTTCAGGGTCCCCTCCACAGGGCCCCACCCCCTCTGGCCTCCCGCAGGGCCCTGGAAACCATGGGGGCCTTCTTGGTCCCTCTCTGGTGGGGAGGTTACCCTGGGCAATAGTGGAACCGCACCTCCTAGGCCCAACGTCCTCACAGCTGACCTTGGGCAAGGTGGCTGAGCTTCAGTTTGCCCGTGCACAGAATGGGTATATTCAAGGCACCCTTGTTCATCCTCTAAGTGACTGAGATTCTGCCTTGAAGTAGCCTGGTGGCTCATTGATAAGTGCTCGGCCACTAACTGCAAAGTGAGCTGTGGAAAGCCAGCTCCCGTGAAGGGGAGACGAGGCAGTCGGCCTCAGTCAGGATGGTCTCGGGAGCACCTTGGGGCAGTTCTAGTCCGTCCTGCAGGGTTGTGGTAGAGTTGGAACCACCTCAGCGACTGATGGCTTTGTTAGTAATGAGGAGAATACCTCCCACACGGGAGACTCGTGTTCAGTCCCCAGCATGTGCCCATCACATGCAGTCACCACCCATCTGTCAACAGAACTTCCGACCAAGACACACTAGGAAGAAAGGCCTGGAGATTGGCTTCGGAGAAGCAATGCCCACGGAATTGACATCGCTAAGTCATGGTGTCAGATAAAAGGGTGAGCTGGTGAACTGTGCTGCCTGTCCTTTGCTGCTCTGTGTGCCATCGGGTCAGAACCGACCCACAGCTGACTCTGCAGCAGGTTTTCAGAGGCTGGAGATCACACGGAAGATCTCCCATTCAGGAGCAGCTGGTGGATTTGAACTGCGTGCCTTTGGGATTGCAGGACAGCTTCTTACCTTTAGGCCACAAGCACCAGAAGCTGTGGTATATTCACACAATGGAATACTACGCTGCATTGAAAAACAAGGAAGTTATGGAAATATGCAAAATGGGTGACCCTGGAGAACATTATGCAGAGTGAAATATCTCAGTCACAAAAAGGACAGATACTGCATAGTGCCACTATTGTAAAACGGGACTGACATCGGGGTGGGGGGAGACTGAGAAAGATGGGATAACTGATGTATACTGCATTGAAACACATTTGGGAGGGAACTGTTTAAAAGGGATATAGGATTAGGTATTATTGGTCATGACAGGAGTCCAGAACGAAGGCTGCACAATGGAGTGGACTTGGGAGGAGGGATTGTATAACAATGAAAGAATTTTTCTTTTACTTTTCAAAGAGAAGAGTGACCTGGGCGGGAGGGGTGGGCAGAGAAAAAAGTGCAACAATGAATGAATGAAAATTTTTTTAAAAAAATTAAAAATAAAAAAGCTTACTGAGTATAGAAATGCCTGGTGGCTCTGGAGTTAAAGCACTCTGCTGTTAACCAAGAAGTCAGGGGGTTGGAGCCCTGAGCCACTGCACAGAGACGGGGTGGTCTGCCTCCGTCAGGGTTCACGAGCGTGGGGACCCCATGGGCCCTCTCCGCCCGGCCTGCAGGCCCTGTGAGTTGGGATCCACTCCTGGTGACGGGATCCCAGGGCAGGGGGGACAGTGTGGGACAAGGCCACGCTGGCTGCAGAAGTCGCCAGGAGTCGGGTGACGCCACACAGAGATGGCGTCAGTAAGGACATCAGGGTCGGGGCGGAGGCTGTAGAGCCGATCCCAGCACACGCCGGACAGACGCCATGGCCCTGTTTTCTCGGATTGCAGCTTCGTGACCTTGGCCTGGTCAGCGGCCGCGCTGCCCTTCAGTTCAGACAAACAGAGACCAGACGAGGCTCCTCCCAGTCCCATTTGGTCCACTTCATGGGAGCAGACTGGTCACAGAAGAAGTGTCCATCCACAGCCCCGTGCATGGCCTCGGGGTAGCCTGTCCTCGTGACTTTTAGGGGAGAAATGTTACCTCACTGGTGGCCTAACGGTAAGGAGCTATGCTGCAATTCTGAAGGCACGTAGTTCAAATCCACCAGCTGCTCTGAACGTGAGAGGTTGGTCAACCTCCTGTGAGATTAACTGCCTCTGAAAATTCACTGCAGGGTCAGTGATGAGTGGATTCAAGCATGACGGCGCACAACATTTTCTCTTTATTGAAGTTGGGGGAGCAAGCCAATCCAGGAGACACAGCCCCCTGCAGTGGTGCTGATTCGGACTCCTGGGGACCCTGTCGCACAGGGTAGGCCTGCCCCATGGGGCCAATAGCACCTTCCCCGACGCAGAGTACCCCATCTCCCCAGGAGCGGCTGTTGGGTTCCAACCAGCCCTTTGGTCAGCAGTCAGATTTGTCCATCACTGAGCCACCAGGGATCAAGAATGCTCGTTTGGAGTCTCGGCACCAATTCTCGGCGAGGGTCCCCAAGTTTCCAATTAAAGTGGCTTCAGTACAAGGGCCAGCATGTTCTGGGAGGGCAGAAGGCACAGACGTTGCTGAGGACACACGTGGCCAGAAGTGGGTGACAGTGGTGTGTGCCTGGCTGAGGCCCAGAGATGAGGCAGCCCAGAGGCTGGAACCCGGCTGTGACCGCCTTTTCCTGACCTTGTGCAGAGGACATCCTCCCTCTTGAGAAGCCACTGTCCTGAAGACCCTTTCTTCTCCTGCCACTTCCACCCCACCCAGCCCCGGGCTGACCTCTTAACCCCACGCTGTCCCCACCGACAGGGGCTTCCTGGAGCAGGCAGCCTAGAGTGACCCCTCCCCATTGAGCCCCTACAACCTCAGATCCCACTTACTCTGCACCCCAAGGAGCCCCAAAGGCGGTATACAAATGACTGATGAATTTCACTGCTGACCTAGAGGCCCCTCAGAAGAGAGGCCTGGCTGTCGGCTTGTGGAGAAGCAGCCACTGAAAACTCCATGGGGCCCATCGAGGGTCATCACGACCACCAGGGTTCCTGACAAGGCGCAGGCCGGGGTCCAGGCTGGGCACCGGGCTGGCCTGTGGTGTGGCCTGAGTCTACAGACAAGGAGCTTTGGCCATTCAGCCGGTGAGGCCAGACGCCACACTGTCGCCCTACTGGACAGAAGGCTGCCCCAGTCAGGGTGTACCAGATGCTACATCCAGGAGCTCTGTGCCATGAGTGTGATAAAGCAACGTGGGCCTGGGGCTGGGTCTCAGTGTGCTGACCCCCCAATCCTGGGGTCTGTCCCCAGCTCAGAGACCCACATTGCACTCCAGATCCGCACACAGATGTGGGCTGGGACCAGGGGGCTGAGCAGGCCAGGGACGACCAGAGCTGGACAAAGGCTGATGTGCGGAGGGTGCACGGCCCCTGTGATGGGTTGAGGGGTCCCAGGATGTCTGACGACAACCTCTCCCTTGATCCTTGACGGGGAACATGCTGGAAAGTAGGCTTTGCCGAGTGTGATTTGACTCACTGCTGGGAGGTGCCACCGAGTCGCCTGTGACTTGTAGTGACGCTACAAACCACAGATCTGAAGCCTGCCCTGTCATATGCCACTCTCATGATCTCAGATTTGCTCAAGCCCTTTGGGTTGTTTTTGTTTTATTATTATTAATTTTAATGAACATTTACAGAGATTTTGGATTTCCAGTCATTCACTGTTGCACTTTTCTCCCTGCCCACCCCTCTCCTCCAGTTCGCTCTTCTCTTTGAAAAGTAAAAGAAAAATTCTTTCATTGTTTTACAAACCCTCCCCCAGGTCCACTCCACTGTGCAGCCTTCACTCTGGACTCCTGTCATGACAAAAATACCTAATCACATACCCCTTTTCAACAGTTCTCTCCCTCATCTGTTTTAAGGCAGTGTACATTATTGAACCCATCTTTCTCAGTCTCCGCCAACCCTGAGGTCAGTCTGCTCAAGTACTTTGTTACGGCCCCTTGGCCAATCCACCTGGTTGAGGGTTGACACCCCAGCTCCCACTGTAGATGACTGGGCACCTACCACGCCCACTGCCCAACTCTGGGGTTCAGGGAGCCAGTTTAGAAGACATTCAACTCTCTGAAAAGCTGCCCACAGGCAGAACCTATTTGTAACAGAGAACATTGAAAGCTCTGGGCTCAGACGGAGACAGAGCCGTGTCCCAGGCACGTGGCCGGGCACTCCAGCAGGATGCCTCGGTCCTCACAGCTGTCAAGGACACAGAGAGCCCTGGTCCTATCGCCAAAGGTCACGCAGGAGTAAGAGTCACAAGAGCAGGATCCTTCACAGCTTCTTGAAAGTGTGTCCACAGACTAGAGGAACCCACTAGGCTAGAGGGTTCTCCGGTGGTCCAGTTGCCCAGAGGGCAATTGGGCATTCATGCCAGAGTCCAGGGGAGCCGGGGAGGGCTGGAGCCAGGCAGGGGTCCTGGCATCGGGGGAATTTGCCCCACCCAAGGTAGGACGACTAGCGCAGCCATGGCCCAATGGGTCAGTGGAATCAGCACGCTGGACTGAGCTATCTTGGACCAGAATTTGGAATGCCACCCATAGCAAACAGTTAATAATCAACCGGTCACCCCTATCCAAAGGACCTCGGACAAATAGGGCCATAAAATGTGTAAAATCTCTGCCCCTGTCCAGACTAGACATGACAAGTGGCGGGGGGGGGGGGCATGTCTTGGTTTCTCCTTTCAGTAACCTTGTTCTAGAAAGCAGAGCGGTGGGGATTCAGCCCCGTGGGAAAATTCCCCTCAACAAGGCGCCTACCTAGAAACGACTCCCACGCCTTCCGCCGCCCACCCTTCCCTTCATTGGTCAAGGCCCCCTTCCCAGTGGCCGCACAGGAAGGCATTCTGACTTTCCCAAGGTGCATATCTGCGAGGAACTCAGACTTAAAACCCTTTAAAAGGGGGTGATGGGGACTGTATGACCATTTCATCCTCCCTGGCCTCCCAAGCCACCCTGCCCTGACATCCGGGGGCGGGGGGGGGGAGCTTTTTCTTTTTTTTGCAAGAGCTGCTGACTTTTGCCAATTTATATGCTAATTCCAGAAATGATTCTTCCTACATTAAATAAAAGCTGAGGAATGTTCCAAAGGTCTGGACAGATTGTACCATTAACAGACAGGGGAAGGCCGTACACGGCTGCCCGCGGGAGCCCGAGCGTGTGGGCTCGCTGTCAGAACACACACTTGCCTAATTTTAGGCCCACGTGCTCCCTCAGCTGACCGGCCAGAATAAAACTGCTTGGGCATCTAAGTGCCCATCTTGACCTTGAGAGCCACTTTCCAACTAACCTTTTGAGAAAGCAAACATTGCAAAACAGAAGGTGAGTGGGTTGCTTTGAACCCGGGCCCCTGGGGCTGATAACTGACCCTGAGCATATCAGCTTCAAGGGGATCATGCCCCTGACCCCTCGGCCTCATGCTGGACCCCTGGTCTTTTCACACCCTCCCACCCCCACACACCGGCTTTCTGTCTGATCTTCACCACGTCTTCCTTCTTCAAAGGCTCTGTACTTCCTGTTTCTCCTGTTCAGATTGCTCTTCTCTCCTTCCTTGGCCAGGTCATGTGGCTCCATTTTAAAGTCACTTCTTTGTAGACACGTACCTCGACCACCAGATCAAGAGATGCTCCAGACACGTACATGCAGGAAGCATGTGTCCTTCTGGTGTTCCTCACAGACCTGAGAGAATATTTGTGTGAGAATTTGTTCAGTGTCTGGTTTCCCAACTCAGTGGTGAGCTCCTGGAACACAGAGACCAAGTCTCTTCCGTCTCTCCAGTGACTAGAACACCTGACATAGAATTCTAAGAGAGGAAAGAGGAAAAGGAGAAACAGAATCTGGATGGATGGATGGATGGATGGATGGACGGATGGATGAATATGGATGGATGGATGGATGGATGGATGGATGGATGGATGAATCTGGATGGATGGATGGATGGATGGATGGATGGATGGATGGATGGATGAATATGGATGGATGGGTGGATGGATGGATGGATGGATGGATGGACGGATTGATGAATATGGATGGATGGATGGATGGATGGATGGATGGATGGACGGATGGATAATCTGGATGGATGGATGGATGGACGGATGGATGAATCTGGATGGATGGATGGATGGATGGATGAATCTGGATGGATGGATGGATGGATGGATGGACGAATCTGGATGGATGGGTGGATGGATGGATGGATGGATGGATGGATGGATGGATGGATGGATAAATGAACAAAAAAGTAGGTGGTGGATAGATGAATGTTTGTATGGACAAACACATACATGGATGTGGATGCTTAGTTGGATGAGTGAATGGATGGATGGAAGGAAGGAAGGATGGGTGGATAGAAGCATGGGTGGATGGGTGGAGGGAAGGAAGGAAGGAAGGATAAATGGATGGATGGATGGATGGATGGATG
>NW_006399876.1:5873829-5882863 GCF_000299155.1 Elephantulus edwardii
GGATGGACGGAAGGATGGACGGAAGGAAGGATGGATGGATGGATGGATGGATGGCCAGAAGGATGGACGGAAGGAAGGATGGATGGATGGGTGGATGAGTGGATGGAAGGAAGGAAGGACAGAAGAATGGAAGGATGGAAGGATGGATGGAAGGAACGATGGGCAGATGGATGAAAGGATGGATGGATGGTATCTGAGGAAAGAGATGATATAGGGATGGGTGAGTGGAAGGATAGCTAGGTGTTTGAATAAACAGATGGTGAATGGGTTGATGAGGGGAAGGATGGAAGGCTGGATGAATGGATGGATGGATGGATGGATGGATCTGGATGGATGGATGGATGGATGGATGGATGGAAGGCTGGATGAATGGATAGATGCTTAGGATGGATGGATGGAAGGATGGACGGAAGGAAGGATGGATGGATGGATGGAAGGCTGGATGAATGGATAGATGTTTAGGTGGATGATTGGATGGATGTTTCTATATTTGAAAAGATGGATGGATAAATCAGATGTTTAGATGGACAGTTGAATGGATAAGTGAACAAGTGGATGGACTGATGGACAGGGAAAATCAGTCATTGTCTGGTAGAAATAATCATCTTGGTATACTAATTTCCATTTCCTGTTTTTTCTCCTTTCTGTTGAGAGATCTCATTCAGAGGGTCCCAGCAGGCACTGTCTCCCCCTCCTCCCTTTGGAGTCAGGGTTCCCCACCAGGTCACCTTCTTAGCTTCACACGTTTCTGTCTCATGGTGGTCTTCACAGGGCCCCAACTGCATTGCCGCCCCACGGCCCACAGTCACAAATTCTGGGGTTAACACACAGACACATCTTTTGGAACCCACAGTCTATGACCAGTGGGCCTCGGGGTTGAGGCCAGGAAGGCAGAGTGCAGAGCAGAAGGGGCAGGAACAGCGGGGCCAGAAGGGGCTGGACTGTGGCCAGGCTCATCACGCAAGGTCTGCCAGCGTCACAGCAGGGAACAACTGGTTGGACTTGACACTGGAGAAGGGCGTGGCCTGATGGATGATAGGAAGAAAACAGAGCCAACAGGGGTTAAGGACAACAGGTGGGCCACTGGGGGCTGCTGCAGGACACAGGTGTGCTGTCCAGTGGAGTAAGGCCATGCAAATCAAGTGCATGGAGCCCTCAGAAGAGGATTGATCCATTTTTGCCATCCCAGAGGAGGACAAGGGGCCTCACTACCACCAAGGCAGAAGTCCTAGGAGTGGAGCACGCACTTCGGACCGGGGGTCCCCACCCACACTGAGAATCTCCTAGAGCCGAGAGGTAGAAAGGAGAGAGCTGGAAGGCCAGAAATGGTGCCAGGCAGCAAGAGAGCGGAGGCCAGAAGCCGTAAATCAGACCAGTGCGAGAAGGTGTGGGGCACCTCCCCGGCCATGGGGCTGCCGTGCTGAGCATCTTTGGGTTTCTAGGCCTGGCCTCGTAGGGGTGGGACTAAAAAGCTTTGCAACATTTTCCTGAGCAGGGCGGAGGTCGGTCAGCGTGAGGTTCAAGAGGCCCACACGGTCAAGACCAAGAAGGTAAGAACCAGGAAGAGCCAGCCAGCGCACCTCTGAGCTGGCCCAAACGAGGACCTGCCTCCTTCTTGACCCTGAAGGGTAACCTCCTGGTCTTCCCGTAAGAAACCCCACCACCAGGACTGGTGTCTGTACGGTCTGATGTCCATGGTCACGAACTACCAAGCCCAGCACGGAAGCTGGCAGAGCCGCAGGATGGATAGTAGTTGGTGTAGAATTGGTAGCAAGGTCGACAAGAGGAGAAATACTTGACCTTGACCTCTCACAGCAGCCCTGAGCAGTGGGCCCACGACTGATGCTTGTGACTTTCCCTCCCCCCATGAAGCTGGACGTCAGGCGCCGTCACTCGGTCATGCCACACCCCAGCGCCTCCTCCACACGGGTTCACGCACACTCACACACACCCAGCATTCACAGTGACATTTGCACCCACGCACATCCTCTCACACTCACACTCATGTAGGCACGCACATACATGCTGTTACATATTGCACACACACACGTCCTGTCACACACTCGAGCACTTGCACACACTTTCACGTGCACTCTTATGCACACTTTTGCCCACACATATGTATTCACACTCACACACAGTGACGTGCTCACAGGCACGCTCACTCTCTCTCTCACACACCCACACACACATTTTTTATGATTGCACTCCTTTTATTACTGTTGCTAAGTCGTTCTTCTTGCACTCACTACAAAGAGATAAAACACATGGAGGAAAATATCTTCTCTTTATTACTCACAATAAAAAGGGTCTGCGTCACTTTGCAGGCCTGGACGTGTTTTCTAACACGCACACTTACAGGTTCGGGGATGGTTGTGTCGTTTTGGTTCTGATCCGCTGAAGAGCTGTTCATCCCTAACACAGCAACCTTGGCTCCAGGGAGAGGAGACAGACTGAACCATGCCTGGGGCATCCCCGTGACACCCTAAACGAAGAAATGGAACAGTTTGTCCAGAAATGGTGCCTGCAGACTGTAGTCTTCACCCTGAGTGGGAAAGCAGACCACTTCTTGCGTACACCGTCTAGAGACAGCCGAATTGACAGGCCGCTGTCAGAGTAAGAAACTGCCACGACTTTGCTCGGTTCTTCCCGTGATGGAGCAGTTCCTCTGCTAGGCTCACAGTCGCTCCTGTGCTGGCATTTATCGGGTTGTACCATCTGCTAAGTGCTAGGGTGATGCGTAATCCTTCTGTTTCTAGACAGTTCAAGTTTACTGCCTTGGCCTGTTGCAAGGACAAAACAGATATGAAGCCGTACGCAGAGCCTGCTCTGGAGAACCAGCGCTGGCCACTCCGACCACGGGCCTCCAGTTCTATCAGACACAGCTGTGGCTGGAGCCCCTCAGCGCTCGGTAAGTTTTTAAACAGGCATCTCTTTGGGTCCTGGGCTTTTCTCCCGGGACGCCAGGGCTCCTGGGCTGTCACTCTAGGACAATCTCAGAGTCCAGTCACACGTGAAGCTGCCATCGCCTGACACACACGCACATCCTTGTACCATCACACTTGCACCATACGCACTCTCTCACACACACGTGCATGCAGTGAAACGCTCACACCCCCTCACATGTGCACACCCAGCAGCTCACACTTCCACGCTCGCATCTCTAAAGTCACTGTTGACCATTTGGAACCGACTCACAGCTGCCCCTTGACGCAGCAGTGAACCAAATGGGCTGAGATCGCCCGTCTTTCTCCCAGGGAGCCGCTGGTGGGGTCGGCCTGCTGGTGGAGAGGGTGCTGGCTCTGGGGTAGTGGGGCAATGCCCACGGGTCAGCCCATGACAGCACCGTGACTGCACATCCTCACACGGACGCTGACAGGGACGCTGAAGGTCACTTCCTCACACAGTCACATCCTTATAGGGACACCGATGGTCACATCTTCACACGGACGCCGACGGTCACTTCCTCAGACGGTCACATCCTCACACGGACGCTGATGGTCACTTCCTCACACGGACGCTGACAGGGACGCTGAAGGTCACTTCCTCACATGGTCACATCCTTACAGGGACACCGACGGTCACATCTTCACACGGACACCGACAGTCACTTCCTCAGACGGTCACTTCCTCACATGGACGCTGATGGTCACTCCTCACATGGTCACATCCTTACAGGGACACTGACGGTAACATCTTCACACGGACGCCGATGGTCACTTCCTCAGATGGTCACTTCCTCACACGGACGCCGATGGTCACTTCCTCAGACGGTCACATCCTCACACGGACGCTGATGGTCACTTCCTCACACAGATGCTGACAGGGACGCTGAAGGTCACTTCCTCAGACAGTCACTTCCTCACACGGATGCCGATGGTCACTTCCTCACACTCATGCACACACATTCACACACAGATGCACATGCTCACACTCACAGCAGAGACCCACACACTCAGCCAGCCTTGCACTCAGACCTTTGCTCACACCACATGCTCACACACATTTAAGCACTCGGCCCCACACTCACACACTTACAGGCACACACATTCACACGCACGAATTGACAATCACACATGTGCGCACACTCCATTTTAACTCACACCCACACACTATGCTTACACACACACACACTCTCACTCCCTCCTCTTCCCCTCCCTCTGGGACAAGGCCTTTCCCTTCCTGCCACCCCCAGAGGCTGTGACCCTAAGACCTGACCACTGGCACTGGCTGTCCCTGCCCGGATCTGCAGCTGTCACCACCTCTGTCCCCTCTCCTGACGGCTCAGCTGGTCAGGAAGACAGGGCCAGGGAGGCTGGTGGCATGGGCACGGGCCCAGAGCAGGGCTCTGCAGCGGCCCGCGGGCTCAGGGAATCCCCCCGAGGCTCCTTCCCACGGTGCTGGGCTCGCGGTTGGGGCTGGGCATCCACACGTGGCGTGGCCTCGGGGGCAGGACAGTCTGGCACAGCCTGGAGGAGCTGGGCGAACCGGAAAGGCAGGGGCCATGCCGGGCAAACCGACCAGCCATGCTTCAGAGCACGGGCGCAGGGGCCAGTTCACACGGCTGTGGCCAGGGTCCTGCTCTGCCCGCCGGGCAGGCCTGGCACCACCGGCCGCGTCCACCCTGTGTGCCCTGGGCACCGAGCGGGCCTGCGCAGCCAGCCTTCATGGGGGACGCACGGCCGCCAAGCGCCGGCCTCTGTCTTTCTCCGTCAGATATTAATCAAACGCCCCGTGATGGTGATCGATGGTGGACTTGGCAGGGCCGCCTGGCCGGCCTCCAGGCTCACCTTCCAGCCCGGGGACAGTGGGGACGAGAATGTGATCCTTGGCAAGGGGTGGCACATTGTCTCGTAACTGTGGGAAAATGTCTCATGTGCAAACATCCCTTCGGAGCGCTCACGAGGAAGCCTCGAGCCGGCTGCGGGCGGAGGGTGAGAGCGAAGACCCCACGAGAGAGGAGGGCTGGGAGCAGAGCGAGCCCGGCGGGCCTGTTCAGCCCTCACAGAAGTCTCCAGATTGCCTAGCTATGGGAAACCTCCCTCACCCCACCCCAAGCACTGAAAACGTTCCTAAGGACGTGGGGACCCGTCCTGGCCAGGCCGGCAGGCAGGGAGCCCCGCGGGGAGATGTCAGGGTTGGCTCTGAACCTGCCATATGGCCCCGAGTCCCCGGGGACGCAGGCTGGACGCCAAGGAGGAGCCCTACCCGGGCCGCAGTCCCCAGCCCCCCCTCACAGAGCCATTTTTCAAAGGTGCGCCCCCACCGCTCCTAGCGAAGGCCGCCCCCGGGAAGCCGGCTTGGGCCGGAGCCAGGCAGTGTCTGGGGACTTTGGCAGAGGTGCCCGGCGTCTCAAGATCAAAAGTTCCTTTCTTGGTGGCTCTCTGCCTCTCCGTGCCAGGTGAATGAGCCAGGGGGCACAGGGATGGGCAAGCTGGGGTTTTCTTACTCAGACTCAAAGATGGTGGAACCACACATGCACCCTGCGCTCCCAGGCACGCCCACTGACAGAGCTGCTCGACTCACCCGGCTCCGTGTGGGGGCCTCTGACAAGAGTGCCCTGAGACCCTGCACTGTCTGTCCAGAAACGGTCAGCTGTGGGCAGAAGGGCCCAGAGCGAGGGGACAGAAAGGCGGGAGAGCGAGGCCCTGCCCACCACCTCAAGGGCACTTAGCCGGCTCCAGCCCCCAATCCTTCGATCCCTGCACTGTCTCCTCAACCCACATCATCAGTTATTCAGTGTCCGCTACCCAGACCTGAGTCCACCACCCGTGGGTTGATTCTGACTCACAACACCTTCCAGAACAGAGTAGACGGGCCCCGGGGCTGCTGATGACCGTCCTCACCGACGTGGACCGTCCTCACCTATGTGGACAGCCTCGCTTTCCCTCCTGGAGCCGCTGGGAGCTCTGATGACCAAGCTTTTGTTTAACAGTGCTTAACCACGGTGCCACCAAGGGTCACTCAAATGAAAGTCAGACTCGCTGCTAGGGAGTTGGTGCCGACACGCAGTGACTCAGCGAGACAGGGCCTTCCTCCTGCCAATGGGATCAGCTGGCTGACCTTTTGGTCAGCAGTCACACTGCATCCACTGCGCCACCAGGCTGCCTCACATGCACTTCTCCCTGCAGACCCACGAGCCAATCTGTCTCAGAGAGAGCCCCGGTGGGAGGCCCCTTAGATGCTGGGGGGCCCCTTAGACGCCAGGGTGCCCCTTCAATGCCAGAGGCCCCTTAGACGCCGGGGTCGGGGTTAGGGGGGCGGTTAGACGCCGGGAGGCCGAGGCTTCAGCACACTCACCAGGTTGTCAGGAAGGACCAGTCCCTGGAGACAAGCCTCCTGCCTGGTAAAGTGGGGCGTCAGCAGAAGAGTGGGAGACCCTGAATGAGATTGGTGAACGCGGGCGGGACAGGGCTCCATCCTGGTGTGCGTGGCATGGCCACACCTGACGCTAACAAGCTGACCCGTGCGGCCATGGCTCCTCAGCCAGGCCCTGAACAGCCACCACCTGAGAGACTCCAGGAAGTCACCTCCCCTGGGATGACCTGCATCAGCCACTCCCAGTGTCACCTCCAGGAGTCCCCATGTTCTGCAAACGGTTAGGCACGTGAAGATTAGCTGAAAAGTTGGTGGTTCAAACTCACTCAGAAGGGCATCCGAGGAAAGGCTTGGTGACCTGCTTTAGAAAGCCCACCGCCTGGTGCAGCCCACAGAGTCAGGATCTGGGACGGACTTGACGCCAACCACGCCCTTGGTACCAGCAGTCAGGAGACGTATCACATTGGGAAAGCCAGCGGCAGGGACCTCTCCAACGTCCTGAGGAACAACGATGTCAGTGTAAAGACTAAGGTGCGCCTGACTCAGGCCATGGTCTTTTCAATCACTTGCTCTGCAAATGCGAGCTGGACATAAGGTGCGCCTGATTCAGGCCATGGTCTTTTCAATCATTTGCTATGCAGATGCGAGCTGGACAATGAATAAAGATGACAGAAGAACTGACGCCTTTGAACTGAGGTGTTGGAGAAGAGTACTGAGCACCCCGAGGAGGCCAGAGAACAAACAAATGTGTCTTGGAGAAAGTGCAGCCAGAGTGCTCGTTGGAGGCAGAGATGGGGAAGCTTTGGGCATGTGGCTAGGACGGGCTATTCCTCGCACGCGTGTATCATGCTTGGAGAGGTGGGGGGTCAGGGAAAGAGAAGATCCCCAAGGAGATGGTGCGACACAGTGACCGCAGCACTGGGCTCGAGTGTGTCAGAGATGGTGGTGACGGCGCAGGACAGGACAGGGGTCAGGTCTGCTGTCCGCAAGGTCACTGAGTCGTAGCCGACTCTCGGCACCTAATGACAACAGCAGCAACTTGACCTCCTCTTCGTGTCTCTGTGGCGTTCAGTGATGACAGGTGTCACTGTGACACTGGGCTCTGCGCCACCAGCATGGTAATGGTGTTGATGTCAGCAAAGCTTTCAGACAAAGACAGCAGGCTAAGAAGAAAGGCCTGGTCGTCTGCTTTCAAAATTCAGCCAGTGAACACGCTGTGATCGTAACTGAGTGTTTCCTGGGGGTGCGCTGGGCGACGAGGTCACATGGAGGGCACGCACCTCACGGGCGGCAGCAGTGGCTGGAGCTGACCAGCAGCCGTGAGGACACTGCCGGGCCAGCCGTGACCCTGCTGCGCACTGGCTGGACTCGTTCTGCACAAAGTCCTGGCTTCTGAGGCCCTGCAGGGCAGTCCTGCCCGACCCTCAGGGTCTCTGTCGCATGGCTTTGTCAGCTGCAGGCCAAGCATCTCCCATGATAAAGAGAAGACAATTCACTTCTGCTGTCTCCTGGCGCCCACCAGGCCCCGGGAGGCCACTGCTCCAGCACCCCGTTTTTCAGGCAGGAGGCTGGCTCCTCCCTTTCCAGGTCAATTGTCTCTTCCTGCCTCCTTGTCTGTCAGGTGGGGATGTGAGTAAATTCTGTCCTAAAGTGGGTTCCAGGACCTTCCACCCATCCCTGGGTGCCCAGAGTGGCAGGAGAAAGGCACCTGGGGTGTGCTTCCTGCTAGTAGCCGGTGTGTGGTCACACATCCCATTCCTGGAGTCCTGCTCAGAGCCCCTGTCACCACTCAGGCCAGTGGGCAAGGCAGCCAGGAGCCTGGTCACAGAGCCACTGCCCTCCAGCTATGTGGCCAGACTGTTCCCAGGTAGGAGTGAGCCCATCTGGTCCCATCGCCCAAACACATTTTTTACATCACAGAAGAACGCTGCAGACCTCTCTGCAGGGTGGCCTGGGGAAGCTCTGGCCCAGGGAGACCTGGTACCCCTTCTGTGCTGGTCCGTCTCCTGCTATCAGCCCTGTGTCCAGAGGTCAACAAGTCCAGCCCTGATCAGGTCAGGACCCGGGTCCCTTCACCTGACATTGGAGGCCTCCCCTCCTCACCTCCTTCTGTCCCCCGTACAGATGAGAGTGTCCCTGGTCCCCAGCACCCTGCAGGAGTGCCAGTGAGATGCCCCTAGCCTTAGTGTCCACCTGTCACCACCGCCCCTAGGCACCACTGTCCCTTCCAGCGTCCCTCTCCGTCTCCCTGTCCCAGTGGAGGTGAGTTGAGTCCTGACCCTGCCCGGACCCCACCCTGGGACTCAGCGGGCCTGAGCCAAGACTCCAGCAGCACCGTGTCTGGGCACAGGGCTGGGGGTGATGGGAGCACGCTGAACCGAGGGTCCCTCCCCTAGAGCAGGAATCGGAACATCTGAGGAAAGTTTAGTGACAGAGGCCACTGCGGGTCGAGGGTCCTCTGAGGCTCGCTGAACCTCTTCTCCAAACCTGTGTGTTCAGGGCCCCTCCATTCTCCTCATTAATGATCCTGGTGCACAAAACAGGAGGGAGACCCTCACCCGACCTATGGTGAGCCAGAACCTCAGGTGTGCCAGATCCTCACCAAGACCCAAGAGTCCAAGCCTCACCTGGCCTCAGGTGTGCCAGAACCTCACCTGGCCTCAGGTGTGCCAGGACCTTACCTGGCCTCAGGTGTGCCAGATCCTCACCAAGACCC
>NW_006399876.1:5883008-5908225 GCF_000299155.1 Elephantulus edwardii
CGGAACCTTACCTGACCTCAGGTGTGCCAGAACCTTACCTGGCCTCAGGTGTGCCAGAACCTCACCAAGATCCAAGAGTCCAAGCCTCACCTGGCCTCAGGTGTGCCAGAACCTCACCTGGCCGCAGGTGTGCTGGAACCTTACCTGGCCTCAGGTGTGCCAGAACCTTACCTGGCCTCAGGTGTGCCAGAACCTCACCAAGATCCAAGAGTCCAAGCCTCACCTGGCCTCAGGCATGTTAAATCCTCACCAATAAAGATCTGGGGGTCCAGACCTCACCTGGCCTCAGATGAGTCAGATTTTTCCGCCACTTTTTCCCCCCTACTGCATGTCGTCCCTCAAACCATCACCCCCATTTCTCCAGGGTCTGTTCACGTGGAGCATGGACATTGGGGATCCATGCCCTCGACCTTCCGGGGGACACAGGATGGGTGTTAACCAGAGACAACCAACCCCAGAGAGAGCTCCTGGATCCCCTGTGGCACCAGAGCACTCAGGACCCCCATTCACAGCTCATCCCCTCATCTCCCCTATAAGGCGCAGTGGTCAGGCCTGGGTGGGCCACTCTGCAGCCTCTACCCAGCAGCAGACCCCGGAGGGCACACAGCAGCATCAGGGATGTATAGCAGCTCGTCTGAAAGAAGTCAGTGAAAGAGAGAGTTTAAAGTTATATCTTTATTCAAGCGGAGCTCCCGGGCGAATCCTCTGTCCTGAAGGGGCAGAGCAGAGAATTCGCAGCTTCAGGGGGTTGGGATGGGGTTTTTATAATTGGGGTCTTCAGGAAGAAGGGAGTTGCATTCCATTTCTTAGTTTACAGCCCGTGGTTGGCTCCAAGTGGTTGGCAAGGTCGTTAGTCCACCTTATCAGCCTCACGCGAGGCCGTCCAGCCTGGAGTTTGCATTCTTGTTCCCCCTCCCGGCCTCCTTGCCAGGGCCTCACAAGGGACACTGGGAAAGGAAGCCCTCTCCGCGCACCCCTGGCTGTGCAGAGGGGCCGGGGGCACAGGTGAGCATGCCCTCACTCCTTCCCATGTTCCACGAGTTCACTGAGTGTCAGCTGTATGGCCAGAGCTGCTGGGAACTCCAGGAACAGAGCAGGGAATAGTCGCCAGCCTCACGGATACGGGGCAGGTAATAGAATGCCCCAAATATAGCCCATAGCAGGTGATGGGAAATGCCATGGAGAAACCAAGGCGGGTGCGTGAGGGGCTGCAGCAGGAAGAGTTCTCTAAGGATGGTGGCCTAAGGCCCAGGGATGGAGGGAGTGAGGGCCAGGACCTCAGGGCCACTGGCCAAGCAGAGGAGCAAGTCCTGGGCCAGCACAGTAACAGCTCAGATGCCGGTCGTCCTCCACTCCTGCTTACTGGTCTCGTGCCCACCCTGGGCACCAGGGGTGCATGATGACCTTCACGTCTGGTGTCCCACAAACCAGTTAAAATAGTGACAAGAGGTTGGTGACACAGTCTGGGTGACAAGCCCAGGCTTGGGGCTCACAGTCAACTGTGGAGGATGAGACGCCACACAAAGTAAGTTCCCCAGGAAGTCGCTGGTCCACGACAGGGCCCAGGCGCCCGCGCTCCCCAGCCGGGTTCTGGGAGGAGGGTGAGGAGCACAGTGGGATTCCAGGACCCCCATCCCACGTCTGCTTCTGAGGCTCTGCTGCCCCCCGGTGGCGTACCCGGGTACTGCGTGCATCCACGGCACCTTCCCAGGTGAGTCACCTGGCCCTGCTCCTGGCCCCACCTACGGGCACCTTTGTTGCTGACCCTCACCTGTATGCAAATCACGCCTCCACCTTCTTGCCCCCACCCCCAAGCAACGCCTGTAGGAGGAGCTTGTATTGCTGGGGGGGGGGGGACGGGGACGGGCTGCCTGCGTTGGCAAAGGGCCAGCAAGGCCAGATCACAGGGTTCCCCGCAGGGACAAGTGAGGGCCAGGCCTGCTCCTGGCACTAAGTCCATGTCCCTCTTGGTGTGACCTCATGTCGGAGATCTCAGCACCTCCGCTTTCCCCAAGAGGGGTTGGGGGAGTTCAGTAAGGGCTGGGTGAGGGGTCGCACAGTGAGGCTCCCAGCCAGCAGCTCAGCTTCCCCCAGGAGATGCTGGAAACACCAGGCCCGCCCTTCCCGATGACAGTGCTAACAAGGCGGTCAGTGTCCTTATCACCAGGGCAGGCCGGGCACTGGGATGAGGGCTTGCTGCTGCGTGACTCTGTGTTGACCTGCATGACTCTGCATTGACCTGTGTGACCCCACTGGGATGAGGGCTTGCTGCTGCGTGACTCTGTGTTGACCTGCATGACTCTGCATTGACCTGTGTGACCCCGTGTTGACCTGTGTGACCCCATGTTGACCTGTGTGACCCCGTGTTGACCTGCGTGACTCCACGTTGACCTGTGTGGCACCGTGTTGACCTGACTCCACGTTGACCTGTGTGACCCCGTGTTGACCTGACTCCACGTTGACCTGTGTGACCCCGCGTTGACCTGTGTGACCCCCGTTGACCTGTGTGAACCCGCGTTGACCTGACTCCACGTTGACCTGTGTGACCCTGCGTTGACCTGTGTGACCCCCGTTGACCTGTGTGAACCCGCGTTGACCTGTGTGACCCCCGTTGACCTGTGTGACCCCATGTTGACCTGTGTGACCCCACGTTGACCTGTGTGACCCCCCGTTGACGTGACCCCGCATTGACCTGTGTGACCCTGAGTTGACCTGACTCCACGTTGACCTGTGTGACCCCGTGTTGACCTGTGTGACCCCGCGTTGACCTGTGTGACCCCGCGTTGACCTGACTCTCCCCGCAGGCCAGAACTGCCCCAGGGATCCAGGGCCGTCATCATCCGCAGGCCTCTCCCTGATGAACAGCTGGATGGGTTTGAACCGTGCATCTTTGGCTCAACTGTTGTGTCACTGGGGCTGCTGTGCGACGCGTTTTACTTGGTGGTGCGGTGTTTAGGCACTAGCCCTCTAATGTCAAGCCTTAGATCTAAACCCTTAGCTCCGCCCTGGGGGACAGAAGCAGCGTCTGCTTCCGTGAAGATGGCAGCCAGGAAGCCCAGGGCAGCCACCTCTCCTCCAGGGCTGCTGTGAGTCAGAAGGTTCAGGGCACTAGCTGTGTTTTGGGGTGTCTTTTCCATTCCCCACATGCCAGCAACCAAGCCCACCTCCCTTCCCAACCTACCCTATCCCATACACAGGTGGCCGGGGGCAGAGAGAGGTGTCACAGCACAGAGAGGTGCTGGCAGGGCTGAAATCCAGCCAGTGGGATGCCACACCTGCTTGCCACCCTACACCCAGCAGCGAGGGAACCAATCCAGGAACCACGTCAGAGGGCATCCCCTCTGAGTCCCCAAACCAGGACTGAGCCCCACAGTGGCTGGACCACCTCCCACCAGGTGGTAGCACTACAGGCCGCCCCGGGATCCACCTCGTGGCTCCAGCCTGTGAGGTGTCACCCCAGCCTCGCTGCCCCACTGGGCCCCTGCTCCAGCTGCAGGCAGCCCCCGAGGCCACACTTCCACACAAGACCAGAAGAGAGGGGTCCTACCTGGCCCGAAGCCCTCCTGAGATTCCCTGTACGGAAGCCTTCCAGAAGTTTTCACAAAGAAATAGCAGCAACATGGCGTTTTGTTTCTCTCTTTTCGTGAGAACGTCCCCATGTGATCGGCTTCAACTTGCACTTGGTAGTTTGTGATTTGGGGTCCCGTTCGAGCCCAACCCAGAGTCACATCAATGAGCGTGCTGTTTCTGCTGTTTCAAACAGCCCCAACCTATTCTCACTCAGTCCTGGAGGCCGGGCTCCCGGCATAGGCTCGGGGAGAAGCCTCCCTCGTCTGGCCCAGCTCCTGTGGCCTCCGGGGTGACTTGGCTCAGGTCCCATCACTCCAGTCCCCACCTGCATCTTCCCATGTCAGCTATCTCTGTGTGTCCGTCTGTCCCTGCATCTCTTTTCCTTCTTTTATAAGGATACCAGTCACACTGGATTGTTGTGTACCACAGCCTCAGAGGAGACCGGGCACGTTCAGGGCGGCGCGGCCTTACACGTACCAAAGACTCAAAACTGACCCAAAGCTGACCCTCCAGCGGGTTTTCAGAGGCAGTTAATCACACGGAAGGACACTGACCATCCTTCTCCCGCAGAGCGGCTAGTGGCCTCAACCCCTGTGCCTTCAGGGACTGGAGTGCAGCTTCTTGCCAGTAGGTGACCAGAGCTCCATAGAATTAGGACACATTCAACTCCATCCTGGTCGTTGTTACGTACCATAAAGTTGGAACCAGCTCACAGCGGACACCCAGCAAGGCGTCAGAGGCAGTAATTCACATCGAAGGAGCTTGCCCATCTTTCTCCGTGGGGCAGCTGTTGAATCTGAACTGCCCGCCTTTGGCTTGTCAGCGAAATGCCTTACCCACGCCACCTGAGCCCCTGCTCCGTCATTAAAGTTATGTTATTATTACCTGAGGCTTTAATCTGACATCCTTGCTCTTTAGCACGTTAGAGACGTCTTGACAGCGACTTCCCCAGGACAACACGTCCTGATGACTGGGAACCTAATTTTGAAAACTGAAACCTTGACCCCACGGTCTTGCTCACATCCCAGTTTCTCTTCCTGAAGTCCAGCTTCTCACGTGATTTTTTCAGCCTGCTGTTGTCGGGTTGTTGGATCAGAGCCGCCCCGTGGCTGACCCTCCGGTGGGTTTTCAGAGGCCGTAAATGACACAGGAGGAGACGTCCATCCTTCTCCCACGGAGCAGCTGCTGGATCCGAACCACGTGCCTTCGGGATTACGGCACAGCTTCTCGCCACTAGGCCACCAGAACTGACTAGCATCGCTCTCACCACTGATGAGAGCAGAGGGAGCGCTGGCGGCCCCGTGGTAAGCAGTTCGCTCTCAACCCTGATGCACGTGGTTCCAATCAAGCAACCGCTCTGTGGGGGGAAAGGTTCCCAGCTTATTCACAGCCTCTGAACACTCGCTGACTTGGAAGGTTGGCTACGGGTCAGTTCTGATTCAACAGCACACGGTAACAACGACAAACTACAACTAATAAGAACCTCTAGTGGCCGCGTGAGGGAGCAGGCGCGCTGCCAACCCAAAGACACGTGGTTCAAATCCACCCGCTGGCCCAGGGGAGAGCGAGGAGCAGCCCCCTCCCACGTGGTCTGGAGTCGGTTCCTCCCACGTGGGTCACTGACACAATCACCGCGAGTGTTCCTGTGTCTTTAATATTATTCTCATGGATGAATAGTGTTCCCCAAAACACGTGTGTAATGACATGATGTGGAAGCTGGGTAGGTAGTGGTGGCCCAGGAATATGGAAAGCAAATCACGGAAGGATTTAAAAGGGCGGAATGCAAACCCTCCGAGTCCCACGACCGCCCTAAGGTGGTACAAGGAGAGTCCCCCGGGCTGCGGTCTGAAACACATTCTGTGTCACTAGAAATCAGGGGCAGGGAAGCCGGGCAGGAGGGCAGAATGTCAGGACCACCAGGGAAGAGCCGTCAGGAGGCGAGCGGGTCCTCCTGGAAGCTCCTTGGCACCAGGGAGGGTCAGGACGTGGGCAGAGGCTAACAATGCTCAAGAAATCAAGGACGTTCCCCCACAAGCGACAGAGACAGCAGGCCTTCGCCTGGAGGGCCAGCCCACGTGCGGACGTCTAACCTCTACAACTGCAAGAGACCAACTTTCTGTTTAAGTCATTTCCTTGTGGTCCTCGTGTTATGAGGCGATGTGAGACAAGGCTGTCTTCAGCATTCTTTTCTGTTGTCTTTTTTTTTTTTTCAACAACTTCAATTAATGATTTTTTAAATTTTATTATTAATTTCAATGAAAATTTACAGAGACTTTGGATTTCCATTCATTCATTGTTGCACTTTTCTCCCCTCCCAAACCTCCCTCCCTAGTATACTACCCTCTTGGAAAAGTAAAAGAAAAAGTCTTTCATTGTTTTACAAACCCTCCCCCCAGGTCCACTCCACTACGCAGCCTTCACTCTAGACTCCTGTCATGACAAAAATAACCAATCACATATCCCTTTTAAACAGTTTTCTCCCTCATCTGTGTCAATGCAGTATACATTACTGAACCCATCTTTCTCAGTCTCCCCCCAACCCCGAGGTCTGTCCTGTTTTACAACAGTGGCACCATGCAGTATTTGTCCATTTGTAACTGAGATACTTCACTCAGCATAATGTCCTTCAGGGTCACCCATTGCATGAGTTCCTTGTTTTTCAATGCAGCGTAGTATTCCATTGTGTGAATATACCACAGCTTTTCTATCCATTTGTTTGTTGATGGGCACTTAGGTTGTTTCCAACCCCTTGCTATTGTGAACAAAGCCGTGACAAAAATGGGTGTGTATCTGTCTGCTTGGATGTCAGTTATGGTCTCTTTGGAGTATATTCCCAGTAGTGGAATTGCTGGGTCAAATGGTATCTCTATTTGCAACTTTTTGAGAAAGTGCCATACAGCCTTCCACAGTGGTTGCACCATTTTACACTTCCACCAACAGTGAGTAAGGGTTCCAGTTTCTCCACAACCTCGCCAGCATTTGTTGCTTGCTTTTCCATTGTCTTTAAGGTGACTTTTCCTCACACACTCTGGGCCTGTTAGCACAAGGGGCTGTTCCTTGGAGAAGGACTTCATGCTGGGGATAGAAGAGGAGGGAAAATGCAGAGGGTGCTCACCAGACAGATCAACACAGCGACTCAAGAGTAAGCCTGGTGCGCTGCGGTGGTGAGGACCCCGGACCACACAGTGGACTCCACTGTTCACAGGGTGGCTGGGGGTCAGAGACGACCAGGTGGCACCCGCCAACAGCTGTTATTTTCACCACTGTCACTGGTAGGAGGGAGGTTCGGTGGCAAGGAGCTGGGCTGCCCACCCAAAGGCGCACAGTTCAAATATACCAGCTGGTCCTCGGTGGTAAGATCGGCTCTCTCCTCCGGTGCAGTGACAGCCTCTGAAAGCCCGCGGGAGGGTCAGCTCTGGGTCAGGCCTCACCAGATGCAAGTGCCCAAGCCCATCGTGTCAACGGGACCTACTGCCACTGTGTCTGTCATGACTGCTCTTCTTACTACGGAGCTCGGGTGGCTTGTGGCTATCGTTAGCTGCGTGTGAGGACGACTCACGTGACCCTGTGAACAACAGACCGGAGCCCTGTCCTGTCCTGCGCCGTCCTCACAGTCTCCGACACCCCTGAGGCCACTGCTGCAGTCACAGTGTCAGTCCGTCTACTTGAGGGTCTTCCTCGCTTCCAAGCATGATGTCCTTTTCCAAGGAACAGCCTCTCTCAGACAACACGCCCCAAATCTGTGAGCTGACGCCTCGCCGTCCTTGTCTCTGAGGAGCACTCTGGCTGCACTTTCTCCAGGACACGGCTGTTTGTTTTCTGACGGTCGACGGGATATTCAGTGCTCTTCTCCGACCCCACAGCTCAAAGGCGTTCATTCTTCTGCTGTAATCTCCGTTCATTGTCCAACTCTCAGACTTAGCAAGCGATTGAAAAGACCATGGCCTGAATCAGACACACCTTACCCTTCAAACACTGCCAACACATAGGTACATGGTTTGAATCCACCAGCTGCTCCTGAGAGAAAGACAGGCAATCTTCACCCTGAAATTTACAGCCCCGGAAAGCCCGCTGGAGCGTCAGCTATGGGTCACCTCAACTCAGCGGCTCACAACAATAGATTTATTCCTGCCGTCTCTCAAACCCACTACCGTCAAGTGGGAACCAACTCATAGCTGACCCTCCAGGAAGTTTTCTTACTATAAATCACGTGGGATTTATTTCTTTAAAATATTTTTTTTTAAATATTAGGAGAGTTCTGGTGGCCTAGTGGCAAAAAGCTGCACTATAATCCCAGAGGTGCATGGTTCGAATCCACCAGATGCTCTGCTGGAGAAGGAGGGACAATCTCCTCCTGTACCAGTCAGATCCGATTTGATGGTACACACACAAAAATAATAAAATTTAAAATATTGTAAAATATTTAAAAAAAAAATATTGGGAAGTGTCCATCTTTCTCCCATGAAGCTGTTGGTGAGTCTGAACCACCGGAGAGGTGAGCGTTTTGGTTAACAGTGCAACTCCTTACAGACTAGGCCACCAGAGCTCCCGCTCCCATCACCAGTAGGATTATTCCTGTCAATATTCACTGGTATTAAGGCTGCTAGTTTTGTTACCTCTATTCCAACGTCTCTCATTAGTCATAATCATCAGTAGTGTTCCTGTGGTGGTCACTACTGAAGTAATTGTCCTCCTTAGGACGATAAACACCACCACTAGCGTTTCCACTGCTGTCGCCTGTCATATACCGTGACAGGTAATATAGCAACCCTGACTGCTCCCGTTCCTATTGTCGTTAGTGTTATGATGGCTGATATTGTCACCGCCCTCACTGGTACTGTTACAGCCCCCACGGGGACCATCGCTGTATTAAACGGTATATTATCGTTGCCCTTACTGTTAATGTTACAGCCCTCACGGGGACCGTCACTGCATTCGATGGTACTATCGCTGCCCTCACTGGTTGGCATTACTCTCTTTACTGGTGTGATCATGGATCTCATTGGTATTTTTTTGTTCTTGTTCTGTGCCATCAATTTGCCTGCAACTCGTAGCAACCTCATGCACACGAGCTCTGTTAGCTGTCCTCACTGGTCCTCACTGGTCCTCACTGGTCCTCACTGGTTCTCACTGACACCATCATTCCAGGCACTGGGGAGCATTACTGTCCTCACTGTGTCACCACCATGCTCCCGGGATCACCACTGTCCACACCGTGTCCCCACCACACTCCCCAGGATCACCACTGTCCACACCGTGTCCCCACCACACTCCCCAGGATCACCACTGTCCACACTGTGTCCCCACCGTGTCCCCACCACGCTCTCAGGATCACCACTGTTTACACTGTGTCCCCACCTTGTCCCCACCACGTTCCCAGGATCACCACTGTCCTCACTGCCATTATCACTTCACTTATTAGTATTATCACTGGTATTATCACCTTCCTGAGAAGCTCTGGTGGCCTAGTGGTAAGAAACAGTGTTGCAATCCCGAAGGCACACAGTTCAAATCCATCAGCTTCTCCAAAGGAAAAGGGTGGGCAGCCTCCTCCCCTACGATTAACTGCCTCTGAAAACCCACTCGAGAGTCAGCTATGAGTTGGTTCCCATTCAACGGTACACAACAATTATCCCTTTTCAGCCTGGTATTACCACAAACCACCTATTTTTGCCACTTTCACTGTATTATTACTGTCCTCCTGGTGGTAAGAACATGCACTGCAATCCCCAAGGAACACGGTTCGAATCCACCAGGTGCTCCGTGGGAGAAGGATGGGCAGTCTCCTCCCATGTGATTAACTGCCTCTGAAAACCCGCTGGAGGGTCAGCTATTCATGGGTTCCTACTCAACAGTACACAGCAACATCAGTGGTTGTTTTCTCCCCCCTCATTGGTATTAATAAAGGCAGCAGTAATACTACCGCCTTCAGGGGGATGAGGGAGCCCTAGTGGGCTAGTGGAGAAGACGCTGCACTGCCCACCCAAAGGGATGCAGTTCAAATCCACCAGCAATTCCGCAGGGAGGGATGGGTAGTCTCCTGCACATCACTCCCCTCCTGACCCCAGGCCTGCCCTCCCTGAAGTGACCCCCGCACCCCCCCTTCAGTGCCCTCCTCTCCACACTGGCTGTCTGCTGGTTACAGTCCCTGGAAGGTGACCTGGCTGGGTCCTCCTGTGCTCACTGCTCCTCCCAGCACCGCAAGTGCTTTCACACCCCCAGTTTGTGATGAATGACAGGAGGAGAGGGTCCCAGGGCTCCTGTGGGCGGCACTCACCCACTGGGATTTAAAAAAAAAAGCCACAACCTGCCAGGACCACGAGGGCAGGCCTGGCTCACCTGGCCGACAGGTGTCTGAGGGCCCAGGCTGGGCGGGATTGGCCAGGCCCTGCCGCAGGTGCAGGCCCGCCCAGCAGCCTCTGATTCAATTGCCACATCTTGGGTCCCTGAAATCCGATTCGAGGGGCGCCTGGCAGAAGGCAGCGTGCCCCAGCCGTCTGCTGGCCACTTTGATGTGGGGCGTCATCTGGGCCCACACGCCTTCTTTCACTTTTCAGAGCAGTGCGGTGAGCCCACATGCCAATCTCTTTCCTAAGCCAGGGATTGTTCCAGCCTTTCCTGAGAACCTCCAATTACCTGGGGGCCAGGAGCCCCACACCAGGCTGTCTGAAGAAGAGAGCGCTCTTTCCCACCGTTCTGAGCGCAGAGACCACATGAAAGGGACCGGTCACTGCCTCAGATCCGAAGCCCCAGCGACAGACTGAGCCCAGGGCCTGGATGCTGTCCAGCCGCTGGAGCCAGGGACAGCCGGGGGAGGGCACTGTCCACTCCTGCCAGCACCCCTGGACCTGAGGCCAACTCACCCGGCAGCCACCACCTTCCCAGTTCTCTCTGAGGAACTCCCTGAACCCCAGGCAGGAGCCTCCACCCACGCGAGGTCCAGCAGGCCCTTCTCCCTCCTCACTCCTTCCCGGACCTTCCACCCCACTCGCTCCCCCAGGAGAAACCACAGCAAAGGGCTCCTGGCCTCTTTGCCCCCGGGTCTGGGAAGAACAGTGCTCCCAAATCCACGTACCCCAAAACCTGTGAGTGTGACTTTAAATGGAAACAGGGTCTGTCTAGACATCGTCCATTCAGGAGCAGGATGGTCCCAAATCCAGGATGGTCCGTGTCCCTGTAAGAAGAGGCAGCACAGTGGGACACGCAGATGGGCACAAGGGAGGGGTGGCCCGTGGTGATGGAGGCAGGGGCTGTGGTCAGGCAGCCAAGCCCGGGGTGGGGGGAGCCTCGAGAGGCTAGAAGGACCCCAGAGCCTTCACAGGCTCCAACCCTGCCACACCTTCAGGCCGGACGTCTAACAAGACGGTGAGGGAATGCTGTGGGTATGTGCCGTCGAGTGGAGTATGCCCCACGGTAACCCTTCAAACAACAGACCTGACCCGACCTGTCCTGCGTCACCGTCATCTCTGACACACGTGAGCCCATTGCTGCAGTCACTGTGTCAACCCATCTCATCGAGGGCCTCCCCCTCTTCTGCTGATCTTTCCAAGAATGGCCCCCTCCAACAACATGACCAAAGTGAGCGAGCTGAAGCTTCGTCACCCTTCTTCAAGGAACACCCTGACTGCACTTTCTCCGTGACACATCTGTTTGGTTTTTTGGCTGTCCATGGAATACTCAGTTCTCTCCTCTAACAGCACAACTCAAAGTCATTGAATCTTCTTCTGTCATCTTCATTCACTGTCCACCTCTCAGATCCAGAGAGCGTGACTGAAGCGTGCATTGTTTCACAGCCCCTGTTGTGGGGCAGTTTGTTACAGCAGCTCCTCGGAGTGCGTCCACCCTACAACTGTCCCTCCTTTGACAGCACAGTGTCTTGACAGCTGTTTACAATCCACATAAACTGCTGTGTCGTGACCACCACGACCTGGAGGACGGATCTCTCAGAGCAATCACCCCAGCGAGACCTAAAGGGGAGTGTTTGCCCAAAGCAAAGTTAAGAGTCTAGTAGGGGACAGGAACATGGGAGAGTGGAGGGGCCAGGAGGAAACGGGGACAGTGTAACACACCAAGTGGTGTCCAGACCCCCCAACCCAGGTCACATGATCATCTGTGCAAAAACTGGTGAATGGGAAATACACTTGCTCTGTGACCTGTCACCCAGTGCACAGCGTTGTTGTTGTTGTGTACTGCTGAGTCAGAACCGACCCGTTGCTGACCCTCCAGCGGGTTCGCAGAGGCAGTTATGAATGGGAGGAGACTGCCCATCCTTTTTCCAGCTGGTGGCCTCGAACCACATGCCTTTGGGATCGCAGCACAGGTTCTTGCCACTAGGCTCCCAAAACTCCCTAAGCCACAATACGACATCATTTTTTAAAAAAACAAAGTTGTTGATGGACATTCCTCTCCTCTCATCGTCTTCCTCGATTATGGGCCCATGTGATGTCTGGACATAGGCATGTTGGTGTGAGGCTGATAACCCTGAGTTCAGGGGTTTGAGCCCCCCCAGCCCTCCCCTGGAGAAGGATGGCCGTCTGCTCCCGTGAAGACCTTCAGCCTCCGAGGTCTAGACAGCAGCTGGGCTCTGTCCTGCACGGCTGTGAGGATCAAGGTCAACATGATGGCAGTGGGTGCTGGGTACAAAGCTCTACGCCACCAGCGCTTCCCAAATGATACACACCGCGAGTCCCACCCCACTCAAGGGCCCACCTGCCCCACAGAAAAGCCCCCATCAGCCACTGCCCCACCTCCCCAGAGGGGACCCATCTCCTGGGTTCTGGGCTGGTCTCTCCCTTTTCTTTATTAAAAGCAGTTCACATTTGTTGTCATTTTGGGAACACACACCCCTCAACAGCTGGTGCAAGCATCTTCCGGTGACATCACCATGCTCGTTATGCCAGGTCACCCTCTACCCTCTTTTCCAGCGTTGGTGCCCACTGTTGGCAAAGACGGAGCTTCCTGTCCAAACTTGCAGGCTGCTGTCGTCCACTTATCCCCAGAGAGACAGCTTCTCCCCCCCCCCAATACAAATGTTTATTCTTTTGACAGTATATAGTGTATTCAATATTCTTCTCTAACACAAAAATTCAAAGGTGTGGATTCTTTGATATTTCTCATTCATTATCTAACATTCACATGCACATGAAGCAAATGAAAATGCCATGGTTTGGAACAGGTGTATCTTAGTCTTTAAATTTCTCTACAACTTAAGACAATACATTCACTCATTGTAATATATTTGATTTCTTTTTTTTAAATTTGTTATTAATATCAATGAACATTTACAGAGACTTTGGATTTCCATTCATTCATTGTTGCACGAGAGACGGCTCCCTGAGCTTGAGTTTTGTTCTTTTCTGGAAGCTCTGGTGGTGCAGCCCATAGCCTGTGCCTCCGGCCCAAAGGCAGTGCCTTTCCGGGGTTTCAAGTCCACCAGCGTCTCTGAGGGAGGAAGGTGGACAACCCCTCCTGTATGATTGACAGCCTCAAACCCACTGGAGGGTCAGCTATGAGTCAGTTCCAACTCAAAGGCAATGACATTCGTTTATTTACTTTTTAAAGCAAGGTTCTGCGGATGTTAAGCATTATCTGAAGAGGAGCATGGCATTAGAATTGGAGGAATATTTGTGTGTGAAGCAGTTGGATTTTGGAAGGTGGGTTCTTGTTTTGGTTGAGGGTCGGGGGTGGACGGTTTGGTTGTTTTTATTTCGTTCACAACCATATGGGAGCTGATTGGATTTGCCAGATTCGAGCTGTGGGCTGGGAGCCTCTTGTTTAGAGCCAACGAGGGCCTGGTGGAGGGCCTAGGGTGTTGTGTTTGAATGAACATTGTTCTAAGTGGTACAGCACTGGTCTGTCAAGTCCCTCTACTGGGATAACTTGGGAACGCTGTGGTACTGAACACTGTGCCACTGGTGTGTCAAATGCCAAAATGGTTACTCATGGGGGACAGTATTTGGTGGAGTTCCCAGATTAAGACAGGCTTGGAAGCAGAAGTGGCATCCACTTCCTAAATAACCTGCCTCTGGAAACCCTATGAACTTAGAGAAACGACAATAGTTACAGAATACGGTTCACGTCTTTTGTTCACAGGGTCTCTATGAGTCATGCTCAACTCGAGGGTACTTAACAAGAAACAATGCAAACAATACCAATTTGTTTGCAGAAAGGGAAGACTACTTGAAGCACTTGTTGAAGACGATAAAAACTACAACTTTCAATAAGGATTATATGTCACCATCAAGAAAACAAATTTCCTCACCACTGGACCAACAGGCAACAGATAGTGAAAAAAAATATTGAAGTTGTCAAAGACTTGATTTTACTTGAATCAACAATCAACACTCAGCAGTCAGGAAATCAAGAGGTGCTTCGTTGGGAGAATTTGCTGTCAAGGGCTTCTCCAAAGTGCTAAAGAGCAAGGATGTCAATTTAAAGACTAAGGTGCACCTGATCCAAGCCGCGGTGTTTTCTACTGTTTCTTCTGCAGCGGAAAGTGGGACCATGAATAAGAAGATTGAAGAATTGATGCCTGTGGATTGTGGTGTTGGCGAATATGGAATGAACTGCCTGGACACATCTTGGAGAAGTGGGGACAGGGTGCCCCTTAACAGCAAGGACTGTGAAGTTTCTCACATACTTCGAGTGTGTATGTTATCAGGAGCCATTGTGCTGGGAAAGGTGGTGATCGGAGAGGGAGGAAGACTATCAACACGACGGATCGACACAGTGCCTGTAACAACGGAGGTGAGCGTGGTGAGGACTGCGATGGTGCAGGACACAGCAAACCTCTGGCTTGTGGGTGGCTTTGAGGCGTGGCCAACTCACAGGACATGGTAACTGTATCCGTGTATGTCCCACCGTGTACGTCACTGAGGTCGAGTCCAGCTTTTGCTCCAGTTGGCAAAGCTCCTGCAAACATCTGCTACACGCCTCCTGTCCACCACACGGGGCAGGGGTGAGCAGCGGCCTGAGTCACTAACACCGGGGTGTGTCATCATGTCCGGGTGCTGGTGTAACAGGCCTGGGGTTCAAGGATGGGAATCTGTCACCTCACACTTGTGTAGCTTCATGTCCACGTGGTGGGCTCCCAGGGAGGGTCCTTGCCCGTGGGAGGCTTCAGGAGCTCCTCGTGGCCTGTCTCCTCCGTGGCCACTCTGCTCTGAGGTCACTGCGAGGAAGGCCCTTCCTGAAATGGACCCAGTGCTGCAATAACGCTTGAACTTGCAGAACTGATGAAGACAGTGTGGCCTGGTGTTCACGTCTGTGAACTGTAACTGACTCGATGGCACCTAACGACAAAACAAACAGCTTAGAGGAGAAAGGGGCACTGGTCACACTGTGGGTTAAGCGTTGGGCTGCAGAGCACAAGGTCCAGGGTGTGAACCCACCAGTCACTTGGAGGAAGGAAAATACGGTGGTGGGAGGAGCCACTCAGAATCCCTGCGGGGCCGTTTATTCTGTCCTGCGGGATCAACAGGAAGTGATTCCGTGGCAGTAGCCTCTGCCTGGACAAAATCAAGGTCAGGACCCAGCCTATGCCCCCGCACTGCGGTCAAGTCCGAGCCAGCACAGAGCTCTGCGTTCTGAAGGTGTTAACATTGCAGAGATTTCCCATCTTCCCCCTGGGGAGCCACTGGCCGATTTGAACCCCCAGTGAGGTGTGGCCGCTAGCCCAGCAGTGCACCTCCTTCCTATCCAGCTCGGCTGGTATGTCCCAGTTTACGTAAGAAAACTCTTCCCAAACAGAGCCACAGGCACAGGGATGAGGTGAGGGCATCGGCACGTGGAGGGCAGACACACACAATTCAGTGCCTAATTCCTCCGCCACTTTTCTAAATCATGGTGAGTTATTTTCTAAAGCAATTGTGTTAATCCATTTTTTCCCCACAGAAAAAGCTCCATCCGTTCCCATCATCAGCCGGCAATCCAACGATAGTGCAACGTCCTGCAGTGTTGCAGACCGAGGGTCCCAAAGAATGAAATAATTTTATGATTATTAATAATGAGACAAACAGCCAGGAATGAGATAGAGCAGAGAGCATAAAACAGGGAGCCAGCAGTTCTTGACTGAAGACCCCAAGTCATGTTTCTCTGTGTATTTATTGATAATCTGGGGAAGCAAATAACAAAAGGAATTCCTTGTAAATGAAGGCTCTGTTTTTCTCTATTGTCAGCCTAATGCTCTAGCTCAGGAAGTATTTCCCAGGAAGTAACACTCTGTAGGGGGGCCCTAACTGTCTCCCGTCTGCAGGGAACAAACAGGTTATTTTCTGGGATCTGCCACAAGAGAAATCCTAACTTATAATGCTGTAATTCCTTCAATTCCTGAGCAAGGATTTTCATATAATATAAAGTTTGGCTTCCCATACTGCAGATTGACCATACTTTGCATGACCCTGCGGACAGCAGACTCGGGAAGCAGAGGCTGAGAGGGAGGCCTTCGATGACACGGGCTGACACTGGGCTCCAGAGCAGGAAGGGCCATGGGGACGGTACTGGCCAGGCCGGGGCTCGTTCCCTCGTGCACAGGGCCAGCGCCCAGCAGTGATGGAGGAGGCTGTCTTTGGGGCACTTTGGGTGGTGGTTTTTCTGTGAAAAGCCAGTTGTTCTTTCCTGCTGTGTCTGCCTCTTTCTCACCTTTTCACAAGAGGTCTTTGTGGGTTCTCACTGCAAGTTCTCAATTTTGTGTCAGTGTCCATGGCCAGGCTACTGAGAGTAGCTTTCTTTATGGTGTCTTTTACAGGAAAAAACCCAAACCCGAGTGGAATGGCCGCTTTCCAGCCGAGTGCCGCTCTCAGCGACCAACTGAGTGCACAGCAGCACTGACCCCCCAGGGCTTCCAGGACACTTCGGGGATTCAAACCTCTCTCCCCTTGTGGTCAGAGGGTGAGCACGTTTGCACCACCTGCGTGTTGCTCACGGAAAGCATTCTTCGTGTTCGTGAGCTGATACCTTCATTTAGCAGCTGTCATTTCTGCTCTGTAGACATCAGTCTCCAGTCCAGCTGGGCTCCACTCGTTTGGCTGAGCCAATGACACTGCTCTTCCTGCCCAATCAACGTCAATGTCAATCCTGGTGCCTCACGTGTGCAGAGCAGAAGTTCCCCAGGGGTTTTCCGCTGTCTCCAGAGGCCGCCTGGGTCCAGTGCTTCACTATCCACACCATCCTGGAGCCCGGCACTGTCCACACCGGCAGAATCGCCAGCACTGCCCCCCTCCTGGCCCGTCTGCTGCCCACACGCCATCAGCCCTGTCTCAGCCTTGCACCTCTGTGGGCTGCCCAGGGTTCAGCCGTCAGCTCCCCGCTGCACCATCTTTACCGCAAGCCAGGGTCCTGGTGCAAAGTCCCCAGACTCGCTCTCCTACAGACAGGCTCAGCTCCTCGCTCTGCACCTACCCATAAACCTCACACAACTCAGCCTTTCTAGTTTTGTGATTAAAAAACCCTGAACAGGTGCGATATTTAGCGTAAGAAACATGGGTTAATGTGGGAATGCCAAATTAACCACCCTTTAAAGGATTTCCTATGCCCTGTCAACTCTTTCTACCCTCGAAGACAAGAAAGGTCTCTGCAGTAAATACAAGTCTAAGATGACCCCTCTGACTTGAACTGTGAAGCTCGTTCCTGGGATGGGGGTGGAACCTGTGGCTGTGACCAGACAGGCATTTCCAGGACCAGGCTGTCTACGGCATCAAGGGAATGAGGAGGATGGATGAGGAAAAGGTGGACAGAGGAATGGACGGGCAGGCAGACGGAAGGATGATGATGGGTGGAATGTTGACTAGACAGGTAGGTAGGTAGATAGATGAGGGAATGAAAGAAGGGTGAGGAGACGGCTGGATGAGCGGGTGGGTGGATGCAGCAGGTGGGAAGATGATGGTGAGCAGAGATGGATGGATGGATGGACAGCTGGACGGACGGATGGTTGGATGGAGGATGGCTGGATGGATGAGTGGGTGGATGGATGATGGATGGATGGATGATGTTTCAAAATCAACACACTTGTTTCCATTGGGAAAGTCTGCTGTCAGAGACCTCTCTAAACTGGTAAAGAGCAACGATGTCAGTCTGGAGACTAAGGTGCACCTGATCCAGGCCATGGTCTTCACAATTACTTGCTATGCATCTGAAAAAATGGACAATGACTAGGGATGATAGAAGGAGTGTTGATGCCTTTGAGCTGTGGTATTGGAGAAAGAGTATTGAATATACCATGGACTGCTAGGAAAACAAAGAGGTTCGTCTTGGAAAGGTGAAACCAGGCTGCTTCTTGGAGGCCAGACAGGACAGTGGTGGTTTGTTGCACAGTGGGTTAGAGATAGATGGATGGATGGATGGATGGATGGATGGATGGATGGATGGATGATGGACGGATGGATGGATGGATGATGGATGATGGGATGGATGATGGGTGGATGGACGGATGGATGGAGGCTAGATGGAGGGATGGATGGATGATGGACGGATGGATGGAGGCTAGATGGAGGGATGGAGGATAGATGGATGGGTGGATGGATGGGTGGATGGATGGATGGATGATGGATGGAGGGATGGATGATGAGGGGACCGAAGATGGACGGTGGGTGGGTGAGTAGATGGATGGAAGAAAGGGTTATGGGAAGTTCAGTTAGAAGCGCTTTCCCAGAGCACTGCTTGACCATAGGTGGAGACACTTGACTACAGGCCCCAGGAGGCACCACCTTCATCAAGTGCTGCGTGAACTCCAGGAACGGGACAAACAGGACCTATCACCTGATGGGACACTGTGTCACTTCTGGGCCAGTCCTGGCTCCTTGCCCCATGTCCCATGGCTCCAGCTCTCCCTGACCCCTTAGGACCTGCAGTACCAGTACCAGGGTGTTAACAGGGACCATGTAGAGACCCTATCCAGTCCCCTCCCTGTGCCCAACCAGGACCTGACACAGCTACAGGCCAAAGGGTGACAGGTGCTGATGACCACTGTAGGACACAGAGCACTTGGCACTTCAGGAGTTTACTGGAGACACGAGCATATGCCCTTTGCTAGGTGGGTCTTCTGAGCGGGCCACCCATGTCCCACAGTGCATGGAGTAGGTTGGGGCTGGGGGACAGAGGAACCTGCTGTCCCATCCCCACCCCTCTCCCTACCCCACCGCTGCACACCCTGCCCCTCCCTGGGCACTCACTTTCATAATCCCCTCCTCCCCAGTACAGTTCACCAGAGTTGACTCCTGGGAATGTCTCGGTGAAATCTAGACGCTTCCATCATTCAACCTCATACATACTCAGGGCAGGGTCCACTCCAGCCCAGCAGGCCAGCCTCAGGGTGCGAGGGCTCTGAGAGGTACCTACCAGAGTTGGGGCTTCGGTAAGGTAGAGCTGGTATCAGTGTTTGGAGGCCTCAAGTCAGGGCTTCAAATGCCCGCCCACCACCACAACCCAGGACAAAAGGTGTGGCGTGGGCACGGCCAGGCCACCACTCACAGTGGTTCCCTCACCCTGTGTGCATGTGACCGGGGTGGACTGGGCGCCTGTTGTGGGACAGAGGCTGGGGCTGTCACAACCCTGGGTCCTCAACGGGGGGGTGTCAGGTGAGTGCACAGGCCTGTGTCACAGCTGGTGAAGCAGGGAGGCGCAGGGCATAGGGACCGTCAGGTTTCCAGGGTGCCTCAAATCCCATCCTACAGGCGGGCGTCACTCCTGCTCCTGAGGGGAATTCTACTCCCTTCTCTACAGGAGGACCTCTTGCTGGAAAGTTCCCCACCCATTGAGGGGGTCCTCACTGCCTGGGGGACGGGCTTCCCATTCATTGCAGTGAATCTCCACTCCCTGTGGGGAGCAACAGTCACGTCACCCCCTCTGCTCCGGAGAGGACTCCCACTCTCTTCGCAGGGGAACCACTTCCTGGGGTGGGTGGTAGGTCTTCAAGGAGAACAGCACGCACGCCAATTCCGCAGCCACTGCCCGCGGCAGACATCACTAGCTGATTCTGGAGTTCTTTCCCAGGGGATTCCCATCCTTCTCAATAGAGCCCTCCAGGGACCATGAGCCAGCCGGGCAGGACTGAGGGTGGACCGAGCAAAAACGGTCATTCACTGCTCACCCCCGTCCTCTGCCACAGCCCGAGGACCCACAGGGCAGGAGCCACCACCGTTCGCTGGCACGGGCCTCTGCGTATCTTACAGGACGGCAGCCCGTGCCAGGCACCTCTGCGCAGGGAGCAACCTAAGCCACCTGACACGGCATCACGGTGAGAGGAGAGGTGGGGCCAGGCAGGCTGGCACCCGAGTCCTGGGAGTGAAGCCCTCAGCCTAGAAAGAAGGACCCGGTCATACACACAGGACATCAGACTCGACACTCAAAAGTTCTCTTCATATAAAACCCCCAGGACTCCAGGCTGGACACCATGGGCATCTGTGGTAACTCTGACCTGGACAGGGCAGACTTTGCCCCCGAGAGCCCCAACAGAGAAGGCACCACATGCTTCTCGGGTCCAGGGGCCTTGCTTCCTGCCTGTGTGGGTGTCCACGAAGTCCCCTGGGGTCAGGCCAGTCGGGTGCTGCATGAGCGAGTGACAGAGGCGAGTGCTGGGCGGGCGTGCGTAAGTGGACACGTTCGGCATCCTCCCTGGGGACGCAGAGAAGCGGTGGGCGGCGCTCAGCCCCGTCCAGGCTCAGGCTCCGCGTCCCTCCGAGGACGCATGGCTCCCTCCATGTGTCCGGAGGTCTCCTTGCAGCCCAGCCTGGCCCTCAGCCTCGTCCATGCTGGCGTCATCCCCGAGACCAGCTGTCCAAAGTGCTGCCGGCAGACGTCCCTGTATGTCACCTACAGATGTCCAGGTGGGGGTGACGCCGAAGCTTCTCCAGCAGGTCCTCCTCCACGGGCTCCTCCAGGACATCCCTGAGGTAGGAGGTGGAAACTGTCACCACCAGGAGTTCCTCCTGGGCCAAGCCGGGACACCCTTCACCACGAGGATGTCCCCAGGGCTAAGAGCTGGTGCCCACATGGTCAGCAGGATGGCACAGCTTTGATGTCACAAGACCCTCCTGAAGGCCAAGGACGCCCACGCAGCGTGTGCAGAGAAGTCCAGTGGCCAGCAGCTCTCCCGTCCTCACAAACGGACCGAGAAGAGGGGCATCATGGGAGTGAGTAGAAGCGGAGTGACGCCTGGAGGGGGCCCTGACCTGCTTCCTTTAGCCCTAGCCACGTGGTGTGGACAGAGCACGGACCCTGCAGGAGCCCGCCCACCACCGGCCCTGCCCACCCCGCCCTGTCCAGGCACCTGAACATGAGCTCCACTGTGGAGTGGTAGGAGGGGGTGTGGGCGAAGGCCCCCGGCCCCTCAGGGGGTTGATGCCGGAGGTCACGGCGGTCCCACTTGTGGATGAAGTTCTGGGGTGTGGGGGAAAGGGGAATGGCTGGTGAGAAAGAAGCACAGGCCTGCCCCACCCCAGCACCGTGGACTCCCTGGTGGGGCTGGGCGGCCCAGAGGCTGGACAGCAAGAGTGGGCTGGTCCGAAGCTTTCTCCACTGCCCAAGTGCTGACATTTGGAGGGCCAAGTGTCAGGCGTGTCTGTGGGGCCCTGGGTAAGGGGAGGACCCCTCCGTAAGAGCTGGGTGCCTGGGACCAACACCCTCACCAAGCCCTGCAGGGGTCCCCATACCTCCAGAATCAGAGCCAAGAACAGGTTGACCCAGATGACAGACGACACCAGCCACCAGGACACAAAATAGAGCTTGGACCACCTGAGGGAGTTGGGGTGCAGCTCAGGTGAGCAGAGCGGCCAGCAGATCCTGGAGGTGCAGATCGGAGCACCGGGAGGACAGGCCAGCGGTGCCGGCAGCTAGAAGGCCCAGGCGGGGTATGGAGGTTGTGCCCCAGGCTCCCCCTGCAGACAGCACCCCAATTCCCACCATGAGGGCCCCATACAGAGACTGTCCACCAGACTCCCTGTGCAGAGAGCACCCCAACTAACCACCATGGGGGCCCAACGCAAACAGCACGCCAATTCCCAACATGGGGGCCCCAGGTAGGGACTCTGTCCACCAGGCTCCCCATGGTGAAAGCACCCACTTCCCACCATGGGGGCCCCGTGCAGGGGTCCAGACACTGCTCATCACTGGGCAGACATCACCCCAATTCCCACCCCAAGGGCTCTGTGAAGAGACAGGGATGTTGCCCATCAGGCTCTCCTTCCAGACTTCCCAGCCTGACCTGAGAGGTTCGGTGGGAGGCGGACTTACGGGCCGGAGTAGCGCCGGTATGCGTCCATGAACACCTGCCAATTGTTGACCACCATCACGTTCCAGAGGGTGACCAGGGCGGCCTGGGGGAGGGGCAGAGGGTGACCAGGGCGGCCTAGGGGAGGGTGACCAGGGTCACCTGGGGAGAGGTGGTGAGAGTTCCGGGGGAGGGGGGGCAGTGGGAATGAGGGGGTTATGGGGGAGGGGATGGTAGGGTCCAGGGAGAGCAGGCAGGGGGCCGATGGGTGCACAGAGACCCCTGGAGAAGCGCCCACCGCAAAGTCATCGAAGTTGTTGGGCCAGTACTCCAGCTGCTCGAAGGTCCCGCAGGACTCGGAAGTGGTGTTGTTGGTGGCCATCGCACTGAGAGGACAGGGCGCTGGTCACTCACTGGGGGTCCTGGACACCTCGCCTCAGCACAGGCTCAGGAGCGGGCCCCGCCCCCAAAGCCGGTCCCCCCTCCTCCCCTCTCCTCCTGCCCTCAGAGCCGCTCACCTGCTGTTTGTAGGCACCACTATGGCGCCCTGGAAGAGGTTGATCCCAACGATGGCGAAGATGTAGTACACCACCTGCACAGGGAGCCCGGTCAGCACGCAGGCTCCTCAGTCCCCACAGCAGTGACACCAGGTGGACCCAGCAGTCACTGCTGAAGGGACGGGTCAGTCGCCCCCCAACCCCATACAACACCCCACAGTCACTGGGACACGGGGTACACACGCTGCCCGGCACCCCCTGGCCATGCAAGCACACCGACTCCTCAGGCGGTCACCCGAGGACTCTGTCCTCAGCCCTGGATGGACGCCGACCCCGGGGAGGGGCTGTGCATGCCCTCGATGTCCACCAGACAGCATTCGGGACACTGAGCCCAGACCCCAGGGCATGTGGCTGGGGGGCCTTCTTCCCCCGACTGGTCTATGTCCCCATGGTCCTCACAAAGGACAGGACGGACCTCAGAGCCGGGCACAGCAGGCATCTCACCCCTCACCACCTGCCCCTCCAGCCCCTACATCCCCACCCGAGGCAGAGTCGGCCCAGCATCACCCCAAAACCCCAGATGAGGGGAAAGTCTGCAGGAATATCACCCCAAAAACCCAAAGATGAGGGGCTGAATCTTCAGAAACGCTATCAGCAAAACCCCCAGATAAGGGAAAGTGTCAGCAGGAACGTCACCCCAACAATCCAGCTGAGTTGCAGAGTCTGGACAATATCACCCCAAAACTCCAGCTGAGGTTCGAAGCCTGCAGGACTGTCACCCAAAAGGGGGGGACAGTACCTGTAGGAATGTCACTGCAGAAGGCCAGCTGAGAGGCAGAGCCTGCAGGAACGCTATCACGATAAACCCCTGGGAAGGGACAGGAAGGGCGCCCCCAAACCCTCGCTGAGGGGTGGCGTCTGCAGTACCACCACCACAAACCCCCTCAGATGAGGGACAATGTCTGGGAACATCACCACAAACCCCCTCAACTGAGGGGCAGAAGGTAACCCCAAAACCCCCAGATGAGGAGAGTGTCCGCAGAACCATCACCCAAAGATGAGGGGCAAAGCCTGGGGTCCCTGGAGGCTGATGGCCAGTACCTCACAAATGTCCCCACACCAGTGTCTCCACAGGCCCAGGAGGAGGGACACTGGTCAGTACTTGCAGGGTCAGGCTGTCCCCAGAAACCCCACCAGAGGCCAGCCTCTCCGCGGGTCCACACAGCGAGGGTCTGCCCCTGCAGTGACACCGTCCCCTCCCACCACCACCCGGGGGTCCACACCACAGGGCGCTCACCACCAGGATGCCAGCGAAGGCCCGCATGTTCCTGATCAGGTCCAGGAGCGTGTTAGCCACCACAGACATCATCTGAGGACACAGGACAGCTCTGACTTCAGCCCTCAGGGACCCTGGACCAGGGTAGGGAGGGGGTGGGGGCTCCAAGATCTTGGAGGGTCACAGCCAACCCACACATCAGTGCTGCATATGCTCACCCACGCCCTACACCTGCGTGTGCTCACCTGTAACCTGCGCCTGGACACACGCTCCCCCACAGCCCACACCTGCTCAAACACTCACACCCATGCGTGTGCTCACCTGTAACCTGCACCTGGACATACACTCACCCACAGCCCACAGCTGCTCAAACACCCACACCCGTGCGTGTGCTCACCTGTAACCTGCACACTTGTCTACCCTCCCACTTGTATGTACATCTAAAAACCCATATATGTCACACACCTATACATACGGCCACACAGTCACCTACACTACATACCTGTACACACGTCTACACAATCTGTGTCCTCTACCTGTATGTATATACTGCACACACCTCTGTACCACACATCTGTATGCCTACATCCACAAAAACACATCATACACCTGTACACTCACTTATACCATACCTGTGCACACACCGTGGTATGCACACACCTACACAAACACACCTGCACACTCATCTACACCAGGCCTGTACACGCATTTGTCTGTACACAGCTATACCATACACCTGCACACTCATCTATACCATACCTGTACACACACACTTGGATGCACACATCTACACCTGTAAATACATCTATATGAACACATCTATACCATATACCTGTACACTCACATCTGTATGCACATTTAGACTACATTTATACCTGTATACCACACCTGTACACATACGTGTATACACACAGCTACACCATATCCCTGTACACACACGTATGTACATATATACACCATACACCTGGATACATGCACACACTTGTATACACACTTCTACAAACACACCACACCCTGGTACACTCACCTATACCACACCTGTACACATCCCCTTGCATCTATACACACATTTCTATGCACTCATGTCTCTGCAGCCACCTGCATAGACATCCACACACCTATCCACACTGGCACGTGCTTGTACTGACAAGCACGCGTACCTGCACACACCTGCACACACCTGTACACACTAGCATGCACGTGCCCTGTTCACAGTCACACATCTGTATGGAAACCTCTAGACTTCTCTCCTGCCGTCTCCATAACCTGCGCATCTCCATAAACACAGGTCAGGAGGCCCATGCACCTGGATACTCACAGACCTACACACATACCACGCACCTCCACATGCTTCCGTCAAGCCACAACCCTTCCCTAACACCCGGTGCACACCCATGTGTGTACACAGGCCCACATGCCATCCTCATCCCCAAACACCTGCACACACACCCATTCACACCCACTCACCACTGCACCCATGTGCACATCCCCCCCAGATACCATATACCTACAGTACCCTCTGACGTGCACCCCTACACCCATCTCCATCCACATCCACGGGCACAACCACCCACCCCAGTGCACACCCATCACCACCACCGCACACGCCTGCATTACACCAAGTGCACACCCATCACCACCACCGCACACGCCTGCATTACACCAAGTGCAC
>NW_006399876.1:5908325-5949820 GCF_000299155.1 Elephantulus edwardii
ACACCCATCACCACCACCGCACACGCCTGCATTACACCAAGTGCACACCCATCACCACCACCGCACACGCCTGCATTACACCAAGTGCACACCCACCCACACACCTGCATCCCGCCCATGAACATAACCACCTGCACCCCTGCAGGCCCCTCCTGGGTTCAATTCCAAGTTCCTCGGGTGGGGCCTGGACCCAGAACCTCAGACTTCTCTCCCCACCTGCCAGGTCTAGACCTAGTCACAGCAGGGTCCCCACAGACCAGCATGTGACAGCACGACTCCCCAACGACCAGGCTCAGAGACTCTGAGGTGGCCAGCTCTGCTGCCTGCATCAGCACCTGGCCTTCCGTCCATGGGCCACGGGGATTGTTAGATTTCTGTTTATAAGTATTTATAAGGTTTGTTACATGAAGACAGTTATAAGTACATGGAAATATATCAAAGTGTGTATAAGTACATGGAAATATATCAAAGTGTGTAAAGCGGTATTAGTGTCTTGGATGTGTCTTATAAAAATGCACAAGGATATAAACACATAACTTGGAGGAATACAGTTGTGTATGTACAAGGATAGATATCTGCCTATGAATAACAATGTGGGTGAGGTCTGTGGCTGTATGTCTGTCTGTCTACATACACAGCAACGTGGGGCAAGTCTACGGCTGCATGTCTGACTTCGTAAGGATGTGAGGGTGAGGTCCACGGCTGAATGCCTGGCTGTGTACGTACGTGACGGCCCGGGTGAGGTCTACGCTGAATGCCTGACCGTCTACGGACACTCACCTTCATTCGGGGGATGATACGCAGAAAGCGGAAGACGATGAGCATGTTCACCAGCCGCGTCATGTCCCACAGCGTCCGCACGCCGTTGGTGTGTGGCTGAGGCTTCCTAGGGACACAAGGACGAGGTCCCACGTGAGACAGCAACACAGCAGGGTTCACCTCACGAGCCTGCTGCCTGCAGCCCTGCAGAGGCCTCACCCACAACCCGCCCTTGACCAGGACGGTCAAGCACAGGGACTCCTGGGGGCCCCGGTCTCTATGTGCTCTTTTCTGTGTTAAACCTACTTCAATTAACCCCAAAGTGTCACCCTAGTCCCAAAGCACTGACACACGGCCACATGGGCAGCCTTGAGATGTCCTTCAGACTGGGATGTGCCAGCGTAACTTAGATGCCCCAGAGCCCCGGTGCCCGCTGGACAAAGGGCCTGGTCCTCCTGGACCTCTGGGCAACTAAGTGTCCAGCCTGGGGACACCATGGGGAACGGGGAGCAGGCACGTGGCCACGTGGGTCCGCCTCTGGGACTTGCCTTCCGGAGCATGCAGATACGTAACAGGGTACCCTGAGTGCCCTGGCAAGGTGCCCAAGCTTCGGGGAGCAGGGCTCCTAGACCAGCCCATCCTGAACCCCTCAAGAGTGCTGCTGAGGACTGGGGGGCACCAGCCTGTCAGGGAAGTGCCTGAGACCCTTTTCTGGGGTGCTAGCAGGCACCAGGAATTCCTGCGGTCACGCACCAGCCTGGGTATGGAACACGGTACACGACCATTGTTGAGATTTCCAACACCTGTAATTAGAAAAAGACAAGCATGCAAAACAACTGTGAGATATTATCTCACCCCAGTGAAAACAGCCAAATTTAACAGAACAGCAACCAACAAATGTTGGCGAGGTTGTGGAGAAACTGGAACCCTTATTCACTGCTGAATACTGGGAGTGTAAAATGGTGCCAACCACTGTGGAAGGCGGTGTGGCACTTTCTCAAAAAGTTGCAAATAGAGATAGCATCTGACCCAACAATTCCACCATTAGGAATATACCCTCAAGAAACCGTAACTGCCACCCAAGCAGATATATGCACACCCATGTTTATCGTGACTTTGTTCAGAAGAGCAAAGAGTTGGAAACAACCCAGGTGCCCATCAACAAACGAATGGATAGAGAAGCTGTGGTATATTCACACAATGGAATACTATGCTACATTGAAAAACAAGGAACTCATAGAATATTGTTCAAAATGGGTGACACTGGAGGACATTATGCTGAGTGAAGTATCTCAGTCAGAAAAGGACAAATACTGCATGATGCCACTGTTATAAAAGACTGACATCGGGGTTGGGGGGAGACTGAGAAAGATGGGTTCAATAATGTATACTGCATGAAACAGATGAGGGAGAAAACTGTTTAAAAGGGATATGTGATTAGGTATTATTGTCATGACAGGAGTCCAGAGTGAAGGCTGCATAGTGGAGTGGACATGGAGGGGAGGGACTGTATCAATGAAATAATTTTTCTTTTACTTTTCAAAGAGAAGATTGTACTGGGCGGGGAGGGGTGGGCAGGGAGAAAAGTGCAACAATGAATGAATGGAAATCCAGTCTCTGTAAATTTTCACTAAAATGAATAATAATAATAATAATAACCCCCCCCCCAAAAAAAAAGAAAAAGAAGCATGGCTGTGGCCAGGCTGACCCAGCCGCTTGTGCCCAGCAAGCTCCGTCTCCATGCTCTCGCTCAACCCACTGATGAAAGCGGGTGCCCCCCAGAATCTGGGTGGGCAAAGGGACAAACTCAGGAGAGGAGTCTCGATTGCCCGCCAGGCAAGGAGGGGTCTGTATCACTGGAACATCATGATGGTGTCCAGCCGTGGTCCACCTTAGTGTCGTGAACAGAGTTCAGTGTTCCTTGGACACCCGAGTTCACCCTGCCCGAGTGCTGGCCAGCATGGGGTCCCTCAGGAGTAGGAGGCATGGTCACAGGTGGTGGCCTGGGCCCCAGTGTTGTATGCACAGACCCAGCCCCCTCCCCCCCAGAGGCAGAAGCCAGCCGCCCAGCATCCTCCGGTCTAGGGAGGTCCCCAGCCTCCAGCCTCACCAGCAGGACTAAGGTGAGGATGCCATCAAACAGGTTGCTGCGGTGAGACAGGTAGCCCCACAGGCCCACGGCGAAGATCTTGAGCCACATCTCCAGCTGGTAGTACAGGATGAAGGCGGAGTTGAGAACCTGCGTGGGCAGATGGATCAACTCAACGCTCCTGAGTCCTGGGCCCATCGGGTCCTGACCCAACTCACAGACAGAGCCACATGATGGGACCACCAGGCTCAGATGCCACACAGACAAGAGCTCTAGTCCTGGGACCACTCGGCCCTGACCCTACTCACAGACAGAGCCCTAGTCCTGGGGCCACCAGGCCCTGACCCCACTCACAAAGTCCCATGACGGGACACCAGGCCCTGACCCCACACAGACAGAGCTCCAGTCCTGGGACCACCAGGCTCAGATCCCACACATACAAGAGCTCTAGTCCTGGGGACACCAGGCCCTGACCCCACACAGACAGAGCCCCATGATGGGACACCAGGCCCTGACCCAATCCACAGACAGAGCCCCAGTCCCGGGTCCACTAGGCCCAGATCCCACCTACAGACAGAGCCTTGGTCCTGGGACCACCAAGTTCAGACCCCACATATAGACAAAGCCCCAGTCCTGGGACCACCAGGCCCTGACCCCACGCAGACAGAGCCTTGGTCCTGGGACCACCAAGCTCAGACCCCACCCACAGAGCCTCAGTCCCGGGAACACCAGGCCCAGAACCCACACACAGAGCCCTGATCCTGAGAATGGGGGGCCACTAGGCCCAGACCCCACTCATGGGAGAGCCTCATTCCTGGGATTCCCATGTCTGAAAGCACATAGGAGCAGACAAAAGCTGCAGCCCCCCAACTCAGCAGCTTGGCCTAAAGGGAACCCTTGAACCCCACCCTGCGGAGTCAGCAGCTGCTAACACGCTGTGCTCATCTGCCTACCCACCACGTAAGGGCACCCAGGTGCTCCCCACAAAGTGCACTCAAGGCCTGCCTTCAGCCCTGCTGCTCCTGTACCACTCAGTCTCCCCAGGGACCACTGGTCCTTCAGGGACAGCCTGTCCTCCTGGGCTGGTGCCCTCCAACACCCTGGAGTGCCCCATACCTGCCCCCTGCAGAACGGGCCACCTCAGGTGGGGTGCAGAACTCACCCCCAGCATGAATTCATCATGGTCTTCAGGTACCACGTCTGAGTCCAGCATCAGGAACACCTGTGGGCCAGACAAGGAGGCAGCTTGCCAAGCAACACCCCCCAGCTCTCCCTCTGTGCACCCCCATGCTGCAATGGGGAGCAGGGGAGCTGGCCCCCACGTCACACCCCGGGCAGCCCTGTGCTCACGCAGATGGACAGGAGATTCCCCAGCGCTATGAAGTTGCCCAGGTAGTCGAAGTAGTAGTGGCCGAAGAAGAACTGGGCACTCCGCAGAAACGGCAGCTGGTACTCGGGCCACGGCGGATGCTGTCGAGGGGGGGTGCACGTGTCGGGGGTTTGCACGGCCCTCCACGCACGTGCCACCCCTCCAGGCCTACGGCCAATACAGGCCCCCAAACCCCTCGTCACGGGTGGCATGTGTCCCATCTGCACCTCACGGGGCTGCTTCCCGCCTGTCAGAGACCCCGCCCACAGAAGCAGCCACCCACCCGGGACATGCACCCCCACGGCACAGCTACCTCCTTGACGACCCTCCTGTCCACCTCATTGATGAGTTTCTGGAACTCCTCGGCCGACAGCAGCCTGTCACCATGGGAGCGCACCTTCTGCAGGAGAGAGGAGCAGGGTCAGCGGCTGCCCGGCGGCCCCCAGGAGGCAGACCACAGAGGAGGCGGGGCCCGCTGTACCTGCTCGATGACCTGCTTGCAGTGGGAGGCCATCTCGACTTTCTGGAGGACCTGCAGGAAGGTCTCGGGCTTCACCCCCACTCTGCGGGAGAACAGAGGGCATCTGTGAGCAGGGCGGCCCCCGGGCGGAATCCTGACACCCACACTCTGCTCGGGCAGCCCCTGCCCCCACACGAGGAGACTCTCCAACCTGAGACCCGTGAGGATGGTCCTCCCCACCAGCAGCCCGCCCACCCTCTCTGTCCACAAGCATGAACGGCAAGGCTGGGGGAGGACCGCTGGGGGAGGACTACTAGAGGAGGACCACTGGGGGACCATCAGAGGATTACTGGAGGACCACAGGAGGAGGATCCCTGGAGGACGACTACTAGAGGAGGATTACTGAGGGAGGACTAATAGAGGAGGACCACTGGAGGAAAATCACTGGGGGAGAGTAATGGAGAAGGATCACTGGAGGACTACTGGAGGACCACTGGGGGCACCATTGGAGGGGGACCACTGGAGGGGAGGACCAGTGGAGGAGGACTACTGGAGGCCTGTGTGACTGGATCAGCCCATGAAGTGTGGAGCACAGACCCAGGGCACTAGGACCCCCAAGACCCTAAGCCCAGGCCCTGGGATGGAGACAAGGACCAAGCGTGAGCTGACAGGAGTCCACACAGATTCTTGGGCCCCAGGATTCCTAACGGGGTGTTTCAAGTTCAGTGCCAAGGACTGTGGCCAAGGCTGGTGATGCTGGTGGCATAACCGGTGCTGAGGGGTGGTCAGCGTCATGGTTAGCATCGCCGAGGGGCATGCGTGGGCACTGGCTGGCACACATCCTGCTGTCTCACTAGTGAGGAGGCAACCCAGTGCCGGGCAGTGGGGACTCGGAAAACAGGGAGAGATGCTGAGTGGACCCCTCACAGCCCAGAGCTGAACAGCATAGGGCTCACCATACAGTGGGTGCTGGTGTGGACCCCACAGCCCAGAGATGGACAGGAGGGGCTCAGTACACAGGGGGTACTGGTGTGGACCCCCAAAGCCCAGAGACAGACAGCAGGGGTAAGCAAAGAGGGGGTGCTCGTGTGGACATCCCTTCTCAGTGAGAAGTTTACAGCATCCACTCTCAAGTGAAGAGGCCCCCGCCCTCAGGTCCCACACAACCCCCGACTCACATCTGAGTCTGGGTCTCTCTCCCTCCCTCCATGGAAGCAAGGACTTCGAAGGCAGCCCGGGTGCCCAGCCGTCTGCGGAAGAGGGATGTCTGGAGAGAGAGCTGTGGAGAGAGGACACTGAGGTGCATGGCCAACCGGGTGTGCAGACCCTGCTCATCCAGAAACCGGGCCAAGAGCTCACTGCACCGCCCCGAGGGCCACTGAGACTCAGGGACACGTGGGGGCCCTGTGCAGTTAGCGCACCCAGACATCACATCTAGGACCCCCGGGAAACAGACTCCCTGGTGGCCTTGGAGATGGCGGTCAGAGGACACAGGGACACTCATCCCCTTCCACAGAGGGCAGTGCTGGCCATTCCCCAGGGAGCCCAGGCCGAGGGAGGCCATCCCGTCAGCTCAGTCACAGATCACTGTGTCTGGTGCTCCTGCGTCCCTCTTGCCCAGACAGCTGGCCAGTGGCAGGGCCTCACCATCAGATAGCCCCGGAACTGGTTGTAGATGATGGCCGTCATCAGGTTCATCAGGAACAAGCTGCCTTCAAGAGGAGGGACCGGTCAGTGTCCTCCATGGCCAGCCAGCGCCCCCCATAGTCAGGCAATCAGGGTCTCCCATGGCCAGCCAGCGCCCCCCATAGACAGTCCGGCAATAAGCATCACTCACAGCCACGCAGCGTCCCCCAAAGACAGGCAACCAGTGTTCCCTAGGTCAGTCAGCGCCCCCCTCCAGCCACATCCCGTACAGCCGGTCAGCATGCTTCAGAGACAGACTATAAACTCCTCCATAGCCGGTCAGTGACCCCATGGCCAGTCAGCCTCCCCTATGGCCTGGTCAGCGCCCCCCACGGTCAGGTCAGCCTCCCCGACAGCCGGGTCAGTGTCCCCCACGGCCGGGTCAGCGTCTCCCTCTCAGGCAGACCCCACCGGCTCACCAATCACGGTGAAGAGGATGAAGAAGATGCAGTAGGCTCGGTTCTGGGAGTAGGCCGGCATCATCACTGGGGGCAGAGGGGGGCCCTCAGCACCTGCCCTCCCCGGAACCACGGGCCTTCTCACCGGGGGCCCACCCTCATGCCTCTCCTCGGTGCCCCTGAACAGGGCTCACTGTCCTCCAGGACCCCTGGCCACTGCTGGGCTGTCTCCCTCTGCAGGGCTCCCCAGACAGGCCAGCCTCCCTCCCAGCCCCCGAGTCGCTCCCTGCAGGAACCCCTCTCCTCTTCTGTGCCCTCACTCTCCCACCCTGTGCCCCTCTGTGCCCTCAGGACCTACCGGTCACCCCTTCACTGTCCCGCCTGCCTCCCCCGTGGTCCTGCCCTCCCTTAGGTCCTGCCCCTCTCAGCCCAGGACCCTGCCCAGCGCACCATCGGGGTTGTTGGCCGTGGTCAGCAGCACCAGCAGGGAGGTCAAGGCCTCGGGCAGGTTGCGGAAGTACATCAGTCTCTCCTTGATCAGCCCATTATCCTGCCGGGAGCAGGTGGGCGGGGTTTCTTTGGGGGGCATGTGGGCCGTGACCCTCTCTCAAGGACCACGCATGAACCACCCACTGTGGGGGCCAACTGCCACACCCACCACTCCCAACAGACTGTGCTCCCAAAGCACCCTGGTCATCGGGCTGGGCGTTGAGACCACCCCCGGCCGCCCACTCAGCCACCTCACCTTCTCGCCCGTGAACAGGAGCATCCCGAACATGGTGAAGAAGGCCATGTGCAGTGCCAGCAGCAGCGCCACGCTGGTGGGGACAGGCGGTCAGGGCGGCAGGCCGGCCACACGGCACAGTGCCACCGGCCAGCACAGGCGCCACCCCGCACGGTGTGCTCCCACCTGGCCACCTCTGGTAGTATACACCCCTCCACCTGGCCATCTCGGGCAGCATGCACCCCACAGCTGGCCATCTGGGGCAGCATAAACCCCACCTGGATGCCTTGGACAACACAGACCCCCCCACCTGGCCACCTCTGACAGTATGCACTCCACTACCTGGCCACCTCAGGAAGCATGCACACCTCCACCTGGCCATCTCGGGCAGCGTGCACCCCACAGCTGGCCATCATGGACAACTCAGACTCCCTACCTGGCCACCTTGGGCGGCATGGACCCCCCGACCTGGCCGGCGTGGACCCCCCCACCTGACCACCTCGGGCGGCGTGGACCCCCCACCTGGCCACCTTGGGCGGCCCCACCTGGCCATCTCGGGCATCGTAGATCGAATGCACTTGAGCGTCTTCTTCATCATGGAGGAGTTCTGCAGCAGGAAGAAGGGGCGGAGAAGCCGGCGGATGCGCACTCTCTGCAAGAGGACGGGGCGCACTGCAGACGGACGGCCTGTGAGTCAGGGCCACAGCCACCACGCCCAGGAGCTCAAGAGCCCAGTGCTTGGCCCCACCCCAGAGAGCCCAGCGCTCACCCCACCCCAGAGCCCAGGCTGCCAGGTGGATGAGGCGCCGGGACCAGCCGGGTCTCCTGTCTACAAATATGGATTTTCTGCCCCAGTCACATGAGCCAAAGTCCCAAATCTGTCCACAGTCCAGACAGAGTACACACATCACAGCGCAGACACAGATACACACGGGCAGGCGATTCAAGTCCACCAGCTGCTCCACAGGAGAAGGACCGGCCAGCTTGGGCGGGAGCTAGCGGTCGGTTCTCCCGGGACTCAGTGTGGGGATCAAGCAGCCGCAAAGCAGGGACCAGGAACGCAGCCCTCGGGTTCGCTCCGAGGCAGTCCACTCACCATCAGACAGGAGCACGGTTCCCCGGGGAACAGGGGCCGAGATCAGGGCCGTGGGGACGGCTGGGCGACCACAGGCCCACAGAGCTCTCTGCCCCCGGTACCCAGGCAGTGCCACCCAGCATGCACACCACAGAGCACCCCAGCTGCCCAGAGACCTACCTCCCAGCAAACGAAGCTCAGGGACACAATCCAGTCGACCAGGGACACTACCAACACGACCATGTAGGACAGCAGCCAGGGGCTGCTCCGGTACTGGGAAGGCCCGACCAGGTAGCTCTGCAGACAGGGACAGGGTCAGTGGAGCACAGGGACCGGCCCGCCCGCGCCCAGTGCGTGTGCGTAGGGCTTATTTCTAACGGCTTTCCAGCTATTTTCTGACTCCGTCGTGAGGATGGGCGGGAGTGTGCAAACAGGGCATGTTAGCGCGTCCACAAGGGGGACGGGCAAGTCTCGCCTCAAACCGAGAGGACGCAGCAGCAGGAGAAAGAGCTTCCCCTCCTGCAAAGCAAGGGAGGGTGGCTCACGCTTCGAGCCCAGGGATTTCTGTCTGCTGAGCTTACGGAAGCAGCAACCGTGGCCACAGCAGAGGGCCAGAGACGGGGTGAGATGGAGCTGGCCTTGGACGGCCAAGCCCATGGACAGAAGCACCGCTAAGCTGAGAGCCTTTGCTCAAGTTTGCTGGACAAATGGGCAGGAGGGAGCCGATACTGGCAGGACTGAGAACAGAACTTCGTAACGGTGGCCTTCAGCAGTGAGGCTCAAAACAGAGGTGTCTGTGAGCACATCACAGAAGCTATCCTGACTATACTCTGATATTAAAAGAATTCTATGAATTAGGGCTGGGCAGGGAGAAAAAAATGCACCAATGAATGAATGGAAATCCAAAGCCTCTGTAAATGTTCATTAAATAATAAAAAAAGAATCCTATGAAACATAACTTTGATAAACCTTCTTTATAATAGAATCACGTGGATTATAACCTTTGACTTCCCAGTATGGTTCTATGTGTTCTGTGAGATATTGCACTGGATTTCGGACTCAGGAAGGTAGTCAGGTACAAGTGTCAGGAAGGCTTCCTATCAGACGGTTCTGAGAAAAAGTCCTTCATCTTGAACTTCTCCTCCAGGACTGGCTTCTTGTGCCTTAGTGCCCCTTCTCTGCCAGGTGCTGATGCAAGAGGAGAGTTTCGAGGAGAGAGCGATGTGTCCTCTAGCACTGGTGCAGTTTTAGTTTACTTGGTTCCACAATCAACACTCTTGGGTCGCCCTCTTTCTCTACAGTGAGGCGGCCGAGCGGCAGACGCAAAGATGCAGATCTTTGTGAAGACCCTGACTGCCAGGACCATCACTCTTGAGGTCGAGCCCAGTGATACCATCGAGAATGTCAAAGCCAAAATCCAAGACAAGGAGGGCATCCTTCCTGACCAGCAGCGTCTGATATTTGCTGGCAAACAGCTAGAGGATGGCCGTACACTCTCAGACTACAACATCCAGAAAGAGTCCACCCTGCATCTGGTGCTGCATCTCCGTGGTGGCATTACTGAGCCTTCCTTGCGTCAGCTCGCCCAGAAATACAATTGCGACAAGATGATCTGCCGCAAGTGTTATGCTCGCCTGCACCCCCGTGCTGTCAATTGCCTCAAGAAGAAGTGTGAGCACACCAACAACCTGCGCCCCAAGAAGAAGGTCAAATAAGAGCCCCCTCTTCACTGCCTCCCTTGCCTCTTGCAGGTGGCCTTCTTCTGAGCCCCATGACCCTGGGCCCTCAATAAAGTCTCTTTCATTGAAAAAAAAAAAACCAAAAAACAAAAAACACTCTTGGTACCAGCAGCCAGGAAATCAGGAGATGAATTGCACTGGGTAAGTCAGTTGTCAGGACCTCTCAAGAGTACTGAAGAGCAACAATGTCAGGCTGGAGACTAAGGAACGCCTGATCCGGGCTATAGTCTTCACAATTATGTGCTATGCATCAGAGAGCTGGACTAGGGAGGATAGAAGAAGTGATGCCTTTGAACTGTGGTGCTGGAGAAGAGTGCTGAATATACCACGGACTGCTAGAAGAACAAACAGGTTCATCCTGGAGAAGGTGAAGCCCGAGTGCTCCTTGGAGTCAAGGATTCTGAAGCTTCATCTGACATACTTTGGGCATGCTGCCAGGAGGGGACTGGTCCTTGGAGAGGGACGTCATGTTTGGGAGTGCGGAGGGGCGGCAAAGGAGAGGAAGACCCTCAATGAGATGGACTGACCTAGTGAATGGAGTTAGGTGTGTCAGAGACAGTGAGGTTGGTTCAAGATAGAGCAGGGTTTAGGGCTCTTGTACATAGGGCCGCGATGAGTTGCAAGTGACTTGACAGCACATAACAACAACAAGGTAGTCAGGTGAGGAACACTGAGGTGAGGAGAAAGAGGTGTGGGAGGACAGGAGAGATGTCTGGCCTCATGGGACCTGGTTTTATGTTCTGCTGGAGATAGTTTGCCTTTGTGAAGTGGGCCCAGGCCAGATCTGGCCGTCCCCGTGTGGTCCTTGCTGGTTTTACTGTGTGGGTCACTGAGGCGGATTCAGGTGGACTGAAGCAGGGCCTGGACAGAGTGCTGGTGGCGCTGTGGGGACTGTGGTCAAGACGGTGTTCAGCCAGAGGACAGTGCAGCCAGACTACTCCCTGGAGGCAAGGGGAGTAAACCTTCATCCCACGTACTCTGGACATGTTGCTAGGTGGGGCTGTTCCTTGGAGGGGGATTTCATGCTTGGAAAGGTGAAGGGTCGGCAACGAGAGGAAGACCCTCTTTCAGGTGGACTGACGTGGTGACTGCAGCAGAGGGCTTGAGGGTGGTGGAGATCGTGAGAATGGCACAGGACAGGGCAGGGGTCAGAGCTGTTTCTCCCAGGATCTCCATGGGTTGTACTCAACTTGATCGCGCCCCTCAGGGCCCAGGGTTGTGGCCTCCTCTCCCTCATACCTGCCTCTCCGGTTCCCACCTGCAGGGGATGCTGTGCACACCTGAGCCCCTCTCCTGACTGGTGGAGCTCCAGGGACCAGCCAGTTCCAGAATGCCACAGAGAAGCACTCATTGTCTTCAGTTCCCAGGTCAAACCCTCAACCTCGTGACCACAAGATGGGCCAGAAGAAGGAAGACATGAGCTTCTCCATGACCACAGCCCCAGACCCACAGAGGCCAAAGCCACCTTCTCAGAGGCCTGTAGAGCTGGGCAGTCCAGGCTCGGGACAGTCCCAGACGCTTTACTGGGCAAACAGGTTACTTCTGGAAGATTTAGGGCATGGGGACACAGAGACAGACACCAGCCAGAGGTCGTTCCTGTCCACCAGCTTTGACTCCAATGTGCTCAAGTCCTGCAGAGCTGCCCCATCCCATGGGTGAGACTCTCTGAAGGGGAGCAGGACTCAGACCTCCCCAAGAAAGCCCACGCTCTGCGCAGCAGGAGACAGCACGGTGGGCTCCAGGAGTGAATGAGTGGCCGAGGGGGGCATCCGTGGAGGACACTGCCCCTGCCACTCACCTGCCCTCACCTTCATGGAGATGTCGGCCACAAACACTAGCAGACACAGCAGCTCCACGCTCTCGGTCAGCCCACAGGGCGGCTCCCAGCCTGCGGTGCGGTACCGGACGTCCGAGGACTTGGTGAATGAGGATGGGGTCTCCACGAAGGCCAGGCACAGGATCAGGAAGATGGTGAAGGAAAGGACCCTGCAAAAGGCACGCACGGGGCTGGAGGAAGGGCAGGCCAGCACACGGGGCCAGAGCCCTGGGGAGGCGGCGAGGGCAGGCATGGAGGATGCCCGGCCAGGCAAGGGCAGGCTGTCCTGTGCATGGCCACCAGTGCCTGGCTTGAGGGCAGGGAAGGACAGACGTGGGTGAGCCCTGATCTGTCTAAGGAAGAAAATCAAACTCGCTGGCATCAAATCAATTTCTGCCTCACACGACCCTGTAGCACAGAGTTAACTGTCTGTCCCACAAGGTCCCCAAGGTGTCTGCTGGGGAGGCCGCCTCTCTGGGAAGAAATCCTCTCATCCACTACTGTCCCGAGGAAGGGTCAGTACGAGAAGCTAGGGCTTCCCTCTCCACATGGGGGTAGGGGGCATCTGGTACCTGAGACCAGGTATGGCCTCCCTCCCAGGTGAAACCCCCCCCAGGACAGGTGAGGCCTCCCTCCCAGGTGAACCCCCCCCCAGCACAGATGAGGCCTCCCTCCCAGGCGAGACCCCCTCCAGCACAGGTGAGGCCTCCCTCCCAGGTGAAACCCCCCCCAGGACAGATGAGGCCTCCCTCCCAGGCGAGACCCCCCCAGCACAGGTGTGGCCTCCCTCCCAGGTGAAACCCCCCAAGCACAGGTGCGGCCTCCCTCCCAGGTGGAATCCCCCAGCACAGATGAGGCCTCCCTCCCAGGGGAAACCCCCCAGCACAGGTGCGGCCTCCCTCCCAGGTGGGCCCCCGGCCCGCAGGCGTCCTCACCCCTGGCACGAGTTGGAGTAATACCAGCGGTAGAACCACATGGCGCTGGTATCCATGCGGTGGTTGATGGACCGGTACTAGAAGTGAAGGGAACGTGGTACTGTGAGCACCTGCCCTGGACAGGTACCCACACGGCAGACACAAACACACGCTGTCACCTGAGGCGAGCTCATGGCAGGTGGCCAAGGCCCCAGGGCACCCCAGGCCACAGCAGCCCCTCGCGCCTAAAAGACCCAGAGACCTGAGGGCAGCACTGTCCATTACCCCGGATCCTAAGGCAGGTCCATGTAGTCACAGTACAGCCGGGGCTGGACGCCCCACGGTCACATGGAGCAGTGGCCGGGCAGCTAGACAAGTCGACCCCTCTCCCCCACCTGACTCCACACGCAGGGACACTGCCCACAGCACCTGCCACGGTGAGCCCGAGAAGGGGCTCCTTTTGCACCTCTGCCCCCTTCCCTGGGACCTAGCGTGAGAACCAGCAACTACCAAGCAAAGCAGGTGTGGGGCTCAGGGGAAGAGCCCCAGGATCCCATGTCCGGAGACCTCCCTGCCCACCTTGATGGCGTCTTCGATGAAGACCACGGCCTGGTCGATGCACAGAGTCTGACCAGCCTTGGGGCCTGCAAGTGAGAGGACACACGTTTACTGAGGGGCCCTGTGGGCCACTGCCTCAGCCGGTGGCGACAAGTCAATCACAGGGCCTTCTGCCCTGGGGTGGGGACCAGGCTGCATATAGGGGGACCTGGACTGGGAACAGGTCCATTGAGAAGTGGCACCCTGCCGTTCACAGCCCACAGACTAGGAGCGGGGTTAGACCCGGCTCTGCCTCACCGGGGTGACACCCAGGCCAGGTACCCAACTGCTCTCTGACCATCTCCACATCTGTAAAATAGGGGTGTCCATGGCCACCTCCACTCAACTCCCCACCAGGGAGCCAGACAACAAGGGAACCCAGGACCGTCTCAGACAGGGCTGATGACCCACGCCCCGTGAGTGAGGCAGTGCCTCTCTCTAACTCCTGGCCGCTGCTGGTTGTCCGAGAGGCCTTGGCCAGCGTGCTGCGGTCAGCTCCTTGGCCATGAGACGGGCTGACACTGCCGTATCAGCTATCCTGCATCACGAGGTCAGACGTCAACCTGACGGAGGACCGCTGCCCACGGCCACTCACGCCTGCCTTAGTCTTTCTGAGGTGCGGAGAGCCAAGAAGGACCAATCACACCGCTTCCCACTCCAAGCATCACTGCAGACAGAACTGCTCTGTGGGGCTTCCAAGGCTGGACAACTGTGTGCGGGTCCTGCCTCATCTTCACCCTGCAGAGCGGCTGGTGGATTTGAACCATCAACCATCGGGGGCAGCCAAGCGTTTAACCACTGTACCAGCAGAATTCCTCCGAGAGCCCAGGAGGACATGGTTTCACTGTGTCACTGTTGGGCGCCGAGGGTCAGGTGGCTGCCCAGCACCCCCCTGGACGCTGGCCCTACAAGGATCCAGGGTGCTGTGTCCATCACGGACCTGAGCCTCTCCCACAGCGCCCCAGCCAGGCAGATGGAGAGCTCCACCGGAGAGGGGGCCACAGCCGCAGTCAGAGGCTGAAGTCCACACTGCCAAGGGCCAGCAAAGGGGGTGTCTTGCCAACACATGACCCTCTGTCCACAGCTCGGTGCCCAGGAATGCAGCGGAGAGTCCGCAACCAGGTCCACTTCAGGGATGACTGGTGCACACAGCCTCTGAGGCTTCCGTCAGCAGGCTCCCCAGAAACTACGGGGTTCATGGCTCTTGAAATTAGACACTGAAGGGCCAGTGATAGTGGTAGCACCCTGAGAGATCTCTGGGCCACTGTCCACCCTGCTCACCACCCCTGGGGCCAGTTGTTCCTGCCCAGATTGGAGGTGGAGCCTGGAGGCCAGTAGGGGACAGAGAGGCCAGAGCCTGGCCCTCATCTTGGGTCTGCTGCCACCTTCTGAAGGGCGGATGGCCACTGGGCCCAGTGTGAAATTTCCCCAGAGTCCCTGCTTGCTGCCATGGTTACATCTGAGGAGCAGAGAAAGTGCAGGAGTCGGGAACACGCAAAGCGCAAGCTGCCTGACCTCCAAAGGGAGGCATAGGGTCCCCAAGATCCTGCCTCCCCGGGAAGAGGCTGACAGGCCAGGAAAAGCTAGTGAAATAGACAGGAAAGAGCACTGGGGGCAGTTAAGCGCTCAGCTACTAACTCAAAGGTTGGAGGTTCAAAACCACCCACGACTCCACAGGAGACAGACCCAGGAACCTGCTTGCAGACAGATGATGGGCTGGGGACCCTACGGGTCAGCTCTACTCTGTCACACGGGGCCACCAGGACCTGACTCAAAGGCATCTGACAGAACATGACGAGATTAAGGCCAGGAGGGGGTCAGGAAGGGGGGGGGCTCATGCCCAGGTCTGGGACACACGGCGTCAGGTACCCCAGAACTGGCCACCTCATGAGGTCTCTTCACCTGGTTCTTCGATTGTTTGGACCATCCCGGTTTGGGCCACCTGAGTTCCCCCAGTAGATAAAGTGCATGGCAACAGGTAAGTATCCATACGCTGCCCGAGGAACGAAGCAATCTGTTCTAGAAGTTGTACGGCTAGAACGCTCCTTTGAAACCAGGCCTGGAGACTCTGTCTCTGACACTCTGGCATGTCATTACCCGGGGCCAGTCCCTGCAGAAGGACATCATGCTCAGGTGTCCCCGAGGAAGATGGTCCCTGAGCTCACCAGACAGTGGCTACAACAGCGGACTCAACACGACCTGAGTCTGCGGGTCGCTGGGGGACGGGGCCACCTGGACAGCACCTAAGCACAGCGTTACCATCTCCCGAATTCCCTCCACCTCAGGCCAGCCTCTCGTCCCCTGGCTTCTTCATAACCAGTAAAAGGCAAAGATTCTCAGCCAGGCACAAGAGGAGGAAACGGCTGAGCAGCTGACCCATCAGTCTGGCGGAACTGGACAAACTGACCACACAGCCTGCGGTCCCGTCTGCAGGAGAGTCAAACAACGGGGATGCTGATTCTGTGCACAGTCATCCATTCAGAGCTCAGCCAGCCGCCCAGGCAAGGACGAAAAGAGTCCTTCTCAGCCCCCACTGCCCCGTATCTGCCCAGCCAAGTAGGCCAGGGTGCCCAAGATCGAACACTGGATGTCCTGTCCCTGTTCACAAATGTCCACGCTGGGAGCTAGACACCAGACAAAGAGCACTCACTCGGACCGACAATGTGGGTCCCAAGTGTCCAACTACTCTATCCACCCCCCCAACAACACCCAGTGTCCACAGCCCAAGACACAGGGTCAGCACGACCAAATCATTTACACTGTGTTAGTGTCCCCTGGGCCAGCTGGGAACCCTCATATCATCCTTCAGTACTTATTTTTAGAAAGAAGGAAACCCACTGCCCTTCTCATGGCGTCTCCTCTGTCTCACAGTCAGCGCTGTGTTACAAAGGAGCACTGCTCCCCAGGGTTTCGTGACTGACATCTTTACAGCAGCACGTTGCCAGGCCTCTCTTCCGCAGGGCTACTCAGGTGGGTTTGAAATGCCAGCCTTTTGGCCAGGAGTCTGCATTCACAAGGGCCACGGGCAGCACGATTACTGCCCACCTTTTCCAAGATTCAGAAAGGTGAAGCCACCTGCCAAAGGCACACAGCCAGGGTGGGGGTGGAGCACCAGTTCTGGAGACCAACCAGATCCAACCAGATCCTGGCCATCCCTGATCCCCGTCACCACAAGGCCTTGGTGCACGCTGCCCTGTACGTCCAGTCCAGGAAATGACCAGACACTGGGTCCAGAAAAGCTGCAGAGCTCAGCAGAAGAGTGCCGGCCCCAGGCTCCAGTTTTGGGAACTCCAGGGGCTGACACACCCCATTTACCATGGGGCATGGTGGTGGGGAGATAGCCTGGTCCAGTCAGCTTCTCCCAGACAGAGGAGGAAAGTGAGGTCCAGAGAGGGGAAGTGGCCGGGGCATGACACTCAGCTGGTCAGGCGGAGGCTGCACCAGAATCGAGGGCAGTGACCCCGGGCACGTCTAGGGGCCTAACTGGACCTCAGTGTCCTCATCCCGGCCCCAGGGGCCCACTGGTCTCCAACCTTCCAGGAACTGGACTATCTCTGATCTCGATCTCGGTGTAAACAGGAAGGACAAGCGGGAGCCGAGGGAGGGGAGGCTGGAGGCGGGCTGGTCGCTGCAGAGGCGGGAGGAAGTGGTCTGGACCCTGCCTCGGGGTCCCCTGGGGCTTTCCATCACTGCCCACCGGTTCGAATCCCGCCTCGGCCACTTGCCGGCTGCGCGACCCCGGCGAGGCTACTTCCTATCTCAAGGTCTCGCTTTCAAACTCTAGGCAGCCGTCCAGCCTCCGGGGTCACCGGACACCCTCGGGGAAGCAGGTGGCCCCTGCGCCCCGGGCGCTGGAGGGGCTGGACCTGCCCCGGCTCTCTACCAAACTCGGGGGGGGCGGGACCCGGCACCCCGAGGGGCCCCTCGCGCCGGGGCAGCCTGTCCGGCCCGGCCGCTCGGACTCCGGCCGGACGATGGGCCGCCCCCGCGCGACCCCTGCCCGGCACCCCCGTCTGTCCTCCCCGCGTCTCACCTCTGCTCTGAGCGTTGCGGCAGGCGGCCACTGCGGACTCGGCCACCGCCACCGCCGGGCAGGAAGGGGTCCGGCCGTCACCGCGGGTCCGGCCCAAGAGGGGCTCAGCCTCGGCCGGGGTCTCCGCCATCCGACCGCCGCCTCGCGCACAGCGGAGCCCGCCGGACTCCACTGCGCGTGCGCGGCCCCCCTCCCACCCGCGAGTTCGAGGGGGCGGAGCGCGGAGCTCTGTGACGCAGGGAGTGCCCCTTCGCGCTTTACCAATGAGAGCGGAGCTCTCGCTCCCGGGGCGGAGTTTGTAGTGTCCCCGCCCCTCAGGGGGTGGAGTTCCGCGCCTTTGCCTCCAGGCTGGGCAGTACCTGGGCGCTGCGGGGCGTGCCTGCCTGCCTGCCCGCCGGGGTTGCTTCACAAGGAACTTGCTAGGGATGCAACTTTTTCTCAGGCCTGCTGAGTCACAAACCCGGGGTGTATGTTCTAACCCGCCCCCAGGGAACAGATGCAGCTCGGTAGAGTTGACAACTTTTGGACTATTGAATCGGTGTTGGAGCAAACATACCCCGAAGCCCCTGGCGATCTGTTCCCGAAAGGTCACATCCTTGAAAACCCTGTGGAGTGCATTTCTACACCGCACATACACAGTGGTAACCAACAACCGCACTGGGGACTGGAGATGACGGTTAAAGTCTTTCCCATAAGGAGCCTTGAGATCATCTAATAACAAAATGAAGACTAGTAAGTATAGTCTTTGTACACGTTATCAGGAAGGGGCAATCTGTGAGAAGGACAGCATGCTGGGGTAAGAGGAGGAGTTTTTAGGCAAGCGAGATTGACACAGTGGTTGCAAAAAAGGGCTCAAACATAGCAACAATTGTAATGGTCCTGGGGATTTCCAGCCAAATCCTGTGTAACTGCATCAAATGACTGGTGGGGCTATGCAAATGAGGTGCCGGGACTCACCAAGGGGGTTGTAAAGCTTGCTAATAATGCAAATAAGATGCCTGCCACCTCAGCTGTTTCAGTGCAGTGTGCATCATTTATCCCCTCTCTTCTTAGTCCCCCCCTCAGTTCCCAATGTCAGTCCTGTCTTACAACAGTAGCATTATGCAGTATTTGTCCTTTTATGACTGAGATATTTCACTTAATTAGGTATTATTTGCATGACCAGAGTCCAGAATAAGAGCTGCATGGTAAAGTGGACTGGGGCTGTGTGTGTGTGTGTGTGTGTGTGTGTGTGTGTGTGTGTACAATGAAAGAATTTACTTATTTTTTCAAAGAGAAAAGTGAATGGGGGCCAGGGAAGAAAATGTGCAAGAATGAATGAATGGGAAATTTTTTTTTATAAGGTGCCTGCTACCCTACTGGAGGCTAGTTGTTGTTATGTGCCATTGAGTCATCTGAGATTTATAGTGACTCTATGAATATAATAACTCTGACCCTGCCCTGTCCTGAGCCAGTCTCATTGACTCTAACACAGCTAATCTCATTGCTTCAGTTACCATGCCAATCCCTCTTATCTGGGGTCTTCCTTTCCTGTGCTGTCCCTCCAACCTTCCAACCATGATGTCCTTTTAAAAAGACTAGTGCCTCCTCTATGAGGTGGATTGATTCAGTGACTGGGATAATTGGGATGGGAGTGTCAGAGACAGTGCAATTGGCACAGGACAGAGCGGAGTTTAGGGCTGTTGTACATAGGGTCGCTATGAGTCGCAGGCGACTCGACGGCACATAACAACAACAACAACAACAGTGCCTCCTAGCCATATGTCCATAGTATGTGAGACAGAGCTTCAAAATCCTTGCCTCCAAGGAGAAACTTGGTTTCACCTCTAAGACAGACCTATTTGTTCTCCTGGCGATCTCTGGTATGTTCAAGACTCCTCTCCAGCACCACACCTCAAAGGCATCAATTCTTTTCCTGACACCCTTAGTCATTGTTCAGCTTTCTGATGCATAGCAAGAAATTGCAAAGATCAGGGCCTGGATCAGGCACACCTTAGTCTCTAGGCTGACATTGTTGCTCTTTAGCACTTTGGAGAGGTCCCTGACAGCAGACTTCCCCAATGCAGTCCATCTTTTGATTTCCCAACTGCTGGTGCCAAGAGTGTTGACTGTGTTGCGGAGCAAGCTGAAATTGTTAGCCACCTCGATCTCTTCTCCATCCATCATGGTGCTGACAATTGGCTCAGCGGTGAGAATCTTTGCCTTCTTGATGTTAGGCTTCAACCCACATTGAAGACTACAGTCCTTTTCCTTCTGCAGCAAGTGCTTTAGGTCTTCCTCCTCCTACTGGGGCGTGGGACCATGTAACTAAAGTGTGTAGGAACTGGTCACCTTTGCCATTCTGCTAGACTTGAGATGAGCCACTCCAGAGGTGGAGAAGGGGGACCTCATTATCATGAAGAAGAGCTAGGAGGGACTTTTCCCTAATAAACCCCCTCACTGTGGATTCAGTGAGACTGTTGCGTAGACTCATCATATCCTGTAGAGAAGGGAGCACGCTGGGAGGAGTGGTTGGTGTTAGAATTGGAACAGAAGATTGAAGACGATTGTCTGACTTCCACCCCATTGAAGTCAGTCTTGAGTTGCTGATCTTGAGTCCCCCTCCGCCTAGTGAAGTTAGAGGTGGTCAGGGGCTGCCATGTGTTTGTTTTCATATTTGGCATCCAGAACAGGACTCCTTGCAAATGCCCCAGGATCATGGAAGCATTGGTCTTGTAAGAAAAGAGGATTGTGGGAAGTGAAACTTGTGATTCTTAGCTGGTTGGTTTCTAGCTGTAACAGAAATATTAAAAAAAAAAAAAGAAAGAAAGAGCTTGTGCGGGAGCAGCAGACAGGGATTTGAAGAACTAGAAAGTTACTTCTTGGGTGGCTTCAGACCAGATGGGCAAGATCCTGGGCCAGGGTCTTCCGGCTCCTCCCAGGCTGAAGCTGCAGAATATACCCATATGACCAAGAAGATAATAAAATATAGAGAAAAGAAGATAAAACCAGAAAGTTCGGTCTCCAGGCAAAACACACCACCATCAAATCAAATTTCACTCACGGTGTTGCTCTTCTTGGGAATTGACTGTTCAGCTTTCTTCATGGGAAAAACTTCACTTAAAGATCATCTTCTCATTCGTATGGATGCTTGGCAAAACGATCTTGCCTATCTCGATTTAAACATCACTAAAGGAGAAACTTGGACATCAATTTCCCTCATGAACATAGGCAAAAATAATCCTAAAAAATATCCTTACCGAGAGACTCTAACATTTTACTACATGTAATAATGCATCGTGACCAAGTGAGATTGCATAGCAGGCATGCAAGGATGATTCAGTATTAGAAAAACAATCAGTGTAATCCATCCATCACACAAGTAAAACAAGAGAAAAGAGTCATGTGACCCTAGCAATCAACACAGAAAAGGTGCTTGACCAAACTCAACGCTCTTGGCTGATAAAATACGACTCGGCAAAATAGGAACAAGGTAGGACAACAGTCCAGAATAAGAGGTACGTTGCAAAGAGGATGAGGGGGAGGGAGGTAATTGTGCAACAATGAAAGAATATTTTTTTTTAAAAATGTGAACTGGAAGAGGGGGATGGGTAGAGAGGAGGCAAAATGTGCAACAATGGATGAATGACAATCTAACGTTTCTGTTAACTTTCATTAAAATAATAAATTTTATTTAAAATACACAAGATATAACAATAAAAGCTAAATAGGAACGGGAAAGAAATTTCTCAATGTAATTAAAAGCTTGTGTATAAAATTAAAGACCAACGTGAGTCTCAACGGAGAGACTAAAATCATTCCCTGTAGATGGGAACCAGAGCAAGGTTTCCTTTTCTACCACTCCATTCACTGTTGCTGATGTTAGGGGCCGTCAAGTCCAGGTCAGTGCAGGGGACACTATGTACAACAAACCTAAACCTTGTTCTATCTCGCACCTTCCTTGTAATCTCTGACGTACCTGCACCCAATGTTGCAATCACTCTGTTGATCCGTGTTGTTAAGTGTTTTCCTCTCCTGCTCTGACCTTCACCTGTCCAGGTATGGTGTCCTTTTCCAGAGACTGACCCCTCACGAAAACATGCCCAAAGTACGTGAGATAAGTCTCACCATCCCTGTCTCTAAGGAACACCTGGCTGTGTTACTCTCAACAACAACAACAACAAAAACCAAACCAGATTTGTTTCTTTTTCTAGGGAGTCTATTCAAGACTCTTGGCCAACACCACAATTCAGTCAGCAATTCTTTTCATATTCATTGTCCAACTTTTACATGCCTATAGGACAATCTTAAATATAGTTTGGGTCGGGCACGTCTTAGTCTTTACGTTGACATACTTGTTCTTTATCCCTTTTTAAAAAATCCTTGGCAGGAGAATTGTTTTTAATTCAGTGCACTATGCGCCTTGATTTCATAACTGCTACCTCCGCTGGTGTTGATTATGAATCCAAGAGAAAATATATCTTTGACAACTTCAGTCTTTGATTAACATATCATGATGTTGCCTATCGGTCCACTTTGTTTTCTTTTTGTTGAAATGTAGGCTATGGTCTTTAATCTTCTTAAGTAAGTATGTCAACGTCTCTTCACTGTCAGTAAGCAAAGCTGTATCGTCTGGGTATTGCTGATTGCTAGTTGGCCTTCCTCCAGTCCTGATGACACATTTCCCCTCCTATAGGCCAGCTTCTCAGAATGTTGTTGTGGGTGTCATCAACTTGACTGACGGCCACATGATGAACAATAGATCTGAACCTGCCCTCTCCCGCACTTTCCGTCTCATTGTTCAAGTGCTCCAGTCCATTGTTACAGTCTCTGTCAATCCAGTTTGTCGAGGGGCTTCCTCTCTTCCTCTGACCCCCCACCTTCCCCACCATAATGTCTTTTTCTAAGGACTGGCCCCTCCTGACAATATGTGAGCCTAGGTTTCACCACCCTGGCCCATAAGGGCACTCTGGCTGCACTTCCTCCGAGATAGATTTTTGTTTCTTTGGGCACTCCATGGGATATTCAGTTCTCCTCCCCAACACCATGGTTCAACGGTGTCAGTTCTTCTGTCATCCTTATTTCATGTCCAACTTTCAGATGCGTAAGAAGCAATTGGAAAAGTCATGACTTGGATCCGGCGTATTTTAGTCTTTAAACTGACGTTCTCACTCTTTAGCACTTCGGAGAGGTCCCTGACAGCAGATTTCCCCAGGGCGACATGTCTTTTGATTTCTTTTCTTTTCTTTTTTTTTTAGCCTACAGCACCCGGTATTCCCAGGCGGTCTCCCATCCAAGTACTAACCAGGCCTGACCCTGCTTAACTTCCAAGATCAGACAAGATCGGGCGCGTTCAGGGTGGTATGGCCGTAGACATGTCTTTTGATTTCTTGACAGCTGTTACCATGGATAGTGACTGTGAACCTAAATACAATTAAATCATTGGCAACTGTATTTTTTCCCATCTATTGTTCCAGTGAGAATTTCTGTTTTCTTCATACTGAAACATAGTCTCAGATTATTAGTTGAGCATAAATAATGGAAATCCTAGCCAGAGGCGTAAAGCAAGAAACAACATTCCAGCCCCCAAGGAAGTAAAACTAGTTTTCTTTGCAGATAATGTGAGGAAAACATCAGAGAGGCACTAATTCCTCAGAAGGGCCAACCATATACAGTCAAAAGAGCAACATTTGCCAAGGGTAAAGCCCACAAGGCAGGAAGGGGTGCAGAGGAGGTTTAAGGAAAGCGAGAATCACCAGGAGGAAGTCGGGAAAATGTGATTACATGACATGGTGGGTGTTCTAACTACTGTTACAAAACCAAATGTGTATCAGTGGTTGAATGAAGTCAATACGCTTTATGACTTTGGCTCAGATCACAATGAAAAAGACAGAAACGGAAATGAAAACCCCGTGGAGAAATCAAGAAGGGGATGGCCTTATGTGAATATGTAATTACTGACATAAAACAAATGGTGTATGCATGGCTGAAGGGAAAATTAATTTGGTCAAAGCTTTCACTAAAAACATACTTTTTTTTTTTTTTAAATAAAGAGAGAAGGGCTTTGGGCTTTGTGCTTGTCTGTGTGTGGTGTGGATTCTGAATGTTTTCCTAGCTGGTGTAAAACAGACCCACCTGTTTGATGGATATGAACATTTGTTCTTATAGATGAGAGCGGGCATGCATGTATGTCACCCACCCTCCAGCCAGCACGTAATGGGGATGCTGAAAGAAGAACTAGGAGTTGCTCTAAAAGAAATGCAGGTTTGGGGTTTAAACGCAACAGTCTTGAACATAAGGAACTCTAGTGAATGTGTCATGTTGTGCTGCTAGCAGAAAGGTCAATGGTTCAAATCCACTAGGCGCTGTAAGGAAGCAAGCTGGAAAGTCTATTCTAATAAAGGTTTACAGCGTGGAACAGGACAAGCAGTACAAGCAAAGGGGATTAGGGAAGCAGGAGGGAGGGCAAAGTGTGAAGGAATAAATGAAAACCTTCCCTAACCTGTGAGCGTCCACTAGATGGCAGTAGGAAGCCTTGTGATGTGGCCTCAGGTGCTGATACTCTAAGTGGAAGATCTGAACACCTAATATCTTCAAAGGGAGGAAGTCTACATGTGAAAAGACACGCAGACCTGCAAGACTCAGGAGAGAAGATTTACAAGGTACAACCCACAAGGAGAAAAAGAATTGCTCTGGGTTTTAAATTTTGAGGGAGGGGTCTGCCTTTTAGGTGCACGGAGACAGGAGAAGCCAGTGGCCATCAGTGCCCTCCAGGACTGAAGCTAAAGGAACCTCCTGTGAGATTCCTGTGCATGGCCAGCCCAGAGCCTCTCTGTGGAAAATAGATGATCCTTTTAGATGCCAGCCAGTTGGTTCTGACTCTCGCCTTTCAGTGTCCTACTGCTCCCCTGTATAAGCTCCTGCACTCTCTGAAATGGGGAGACAGATTTGGGAAGCTCATATCCCCTGTCTAGGATAGGCAGCTAGACAAATGACAGATAGATAGATGATAGATAGATAGATAGATAGATAGATAGATAGATAGATAGATAGATAGATAGATGTGTGTGTGTGTGTGTGTGTGTGTGTGTGTGTGTGTGTATGGGCATGTATAATAGAAATATATGTGTGTGTATGTGTATAGGTGTATATAATATAAATAAATATGTTTGTGTGTGTATAATATAAATGTGTGTGTATGTGTGTATAGTTGTTGACTGCCATCAAGTCGTGCATGACTCATAGTGACCCTATGAACAAAAGGCCTGAAGTCTTTCTAGAACTATCGTCATTTCTCAAAGTTCACAGAGTTTCCAGAAGCATGTTGTTTAGGAAGAGAATACTATATATCTAGAAATATATATATATATATATATATAAATATATTGTTATTTTTGTTGTTGTTTTTGATAGCCATCAAGTCAAGCACGACTCATAGTGACTCTGAACAAAAGACCTAATTCCTTTCCATAACTGTCGTCATTTCTCCAAGTTCATAGAGTTTCCAGAGGCAGGTGGTTTAGGAAGTGGATGCCACTCCTGCTCCCAAACCTGTTTTACAACTGGGAGCTCCACCAAACACTGTCCACAATGAGAAACCATTCTGGTATTTGATACCCCAATGGTACAAGGTTCAGCATCACAGCAAACCTAGATTATTTCATACTGCACATTGATAAAGAGTAATGTACAAAGTGGAAGAGTGTTCCTCCAGATATAACAGCACTAGTTTCATTTAGCAGTGGTTAAGTGTCATCAGGTTGAATACGGCTGAGAGTAAGTTTTGCACAAAATACCTGAACTTTTTTCTATAACTAACATCATTTCTGTGCAGAATTCTGTTCTATAACATCATAGAAAGTTTAGCGAGTTTGTAGAGTTTACAGAGGCATCTAGTTTAGGAAGTGGATGCCACTCCTGCTTCCCAGCATAAATCAATCTGGAAACTCATCCAAACATTGTACATAATGGGTAACCATTATGGAACTTGGCAATACACACACACACACACACACACACACAGAGAGACTACTAAGAGAACAAATAAACAAATGGGTTCGTCCTGGAGAGGGTGAGACCAGCCTGCTCCTTGGAGGCAAGGATTCTGAAGCTTCATCTGACACACTTTGGACATATTGCAAAGAGTGACCAGTCCTTGGAGAAGGACGTCATGCTTGGGAGGGTTGAGAAACAATGCAGGAGAGGAAGACCTTGATGAGATGCATTGATTCAGTGACTGGGGTAGGGGTTGGGTGTGTTGGAGACAATAAGATTGGCACAGGATAGAGCAGGGTTCAGAACTGTTGTACATTAGGTTGCTATGACTCACAAGCGACTTGACGGCACATAACAACAGTATGTATTATATATATATAATATTTGTATATATACATAATGTTGTTGTTGTTGTTGTTATGTGCCGTCAAGTCGCTTGCAACTCATAGCGACCCTATGTACAAGAGCTCTATATGCTCTTCTATCCTGTGCCAACCTAGCCATCTCAAACGCACTTATTCCCATCTCTCTAGTCACAGAATCGATCCATCTCATCAAAGGTCTTCCTCTCCTTCGCCGCCCCTCCACTCTGCCAAACATGATGTCCCTCTCCAAGGACCAGTCCCTCCTTGCAACATGCCCAAAATACGTCAGATGAAGCTTCAGAATCCTTGACTCCAGGGAACATTCTGGCTTCACCCTCTCCAGGACAAACCTGTTTGTCTTTTAGCAGTCCATGGTATATTCAACACTCTTCTCCAGCACCACAGCTCAAAGGCATCAATTCTCTTTCTATCAACCCTAGTTACTGTCCAACTCTCTGATGCATAGCATGTAATAATGTATATATTATATATAATATGTATATATTGTTGTTGTTAAGTGCCATCAAGTTGTAGGCAACTCATTGCGATCCTATGAATGAAAGACATAAATACTTGTATAACTTTTGTCATTTCTCTAAGCTCGTAGAGTTTCTGGAGGCAAACTATTTCAGAAGTGGATGCCACTCCTGTTTCCAAGCCTATACCCATATATATTGCCATATAGATCCTCTTTATATATCTATCTCCTATACATATCCTATATGTGTGTGTGTATCAAATATATCTCATATATATTTATATATATGAGAGAGATAGCACTGGCTTAGGGGCAAGAAATCACACGTTCAAATCCACCAGCTGCCCCATGGGAGAAGGATGGGCAGTCTCCTCGTGTGATTAACTGTCTCTGAAAACCTGCTTGAGGGTCAGTTATGGGGTGGTTTTGACACAAAGGTACACAAAAGCAACAATATAATATCTATCATATCGTATTATATTTTGTATATAATGTCTGCTGTTCTCACTTCCACTCCTAGCTCTAAGATTGGGGGTTTTTTCCAGCAGCAGGTGGAGATCTATGTTTTTCAGTGACACGTCTTCCTGCGCTGCATGGAAGTCCATGGAAGCATTTCCAAGTCTCAAGCTCTCATTCGCCAGCTGTCTTTGGTTGACCCTTGGGACGTGCTGAACATCCTGGAGCTCAGCGACTTCTTTGACTTCCATCAAAGGACATAATCTGGGGGCCTGGAACTGATCAATCATGGGGAGAGAAGACGGTGATGAAGAAAAAAGAATGCAAAATTGCAAATATAAAATCAAACACAATGGTAGATAATTCTTCAGAATGGGAAAGAAATAGCAGGAAATTACTCTTAAAGCCCATGACAAACACTGCCGAGATCTCAGAATCCAGGCGAGCCGTCCAAGCGATGGCTGAGCCCAGTGCTGCTGCCGCTGTCCAGATTGGCCTCGCCCACGTGGCCGTCCTCCTCAATGACCCTCTACCACGTATAGGAAAAGGTTCACATCTGTTGTTCGTTGGGTCACTGTGAGTTGCACTCGACTCAACAGCACCTAACAACAAACTACTACCAGCCTTGATGTCCTTCCCCGGGGACTGCCTCCCTCTCCATGACATGGATTATGAAAATCCAAGAGCTTAATTGATTTCTTCTCTTCAAAATCTCTTCCTCTTAGTGAATTACTTCTCCTTGCAATTCCACTCTCAAAGTCAAAAGCATTTCCATTGACTGTAATGTTTATCTCTTTGGCTTCCCACTTCACTAATTCTTTCACCTGAACTCAGAAGGAAAAGCCTGGAACCGCTGGGACAGCCAGGGTGTGGTCGAGCTGGGACAGCCTTTTCTCAGACAGCATCAATGTTGCATTGATGACTACATTTTAGCCCCTCTGACAACGGCCTCCTCCATTGGAACTGCTGCGTATCTGATGACTGGGAGCCGACCAGCTTCTAGCTCCTTGCATTTCTACTCCAAGACTCATACCAGCCTTGCAGTATGAGCACTTCAGCACATGGTCTTAGCGCTATCCAAGCTCATGTCCTCTTACTTGGTAATCCACTAACTAGACTGAAAAGCCATAGTTAGGCGGAAGGGACCATCGACTACATAAATCTGTGTTGTCAGGGTTTAGGGCTGTTGTACATAGGGCCGCTATGAATCGCAAACGACTCGACGACACATAACAACAACACTCACTCTGAAGGGAGCTCAGGTGGCCTAGTAGTAAAAAGCTGCGCTGCACTCCCAAAGGCACGCAGTTCCAATCCACCAGCTGTTCTGAGGGAGAAAGACGGGCGATCTCTTTCTGGGCAATTTACTGCCTCTGAAAACCCACCGCAGGGTGAGCTATGGGTTGGTTCTGACCTGACGGTACACAACAACAACAACCCATTCTGAAGATACCCTCAAGTCAACCCCCTGTATCAGTATCCAAGGACATCTAAGTCATCTCAAGTGCCACTGATGTGAAGGAAAGCATAAAGCAGAGAGATGGAGGAGAAAGGAATAAAAATTGCAATCCACAGTAGTTGAAATATACACCTTTTGCAAGTTCTTCAAAATACATATGGTGTGAGAACATTGCTGGGCTGGGGTTCCTCCTAGGGCCTGGGAAGGAGGCCCCGCCACAGGGGACGTTGAGGATTCATCTTGATCAGCTCTGTAGGAGCCTGTCATTGCTTCCGCTTCCTTCAGTCCGATTTCAGTTCTCCGTTCCCTGCGTTTATTGAGCTGAGAGGCCACGACCCAGGAAGCACTTTCTAAATTCTTGTGCAAGTTGGTGTTCCTTCGTTGTAGGCAACAGACACCCACTGTGGTCAGCTTGAGCAATAAAGGAGATTTACCGGGAAGACACGAGGGCGCTTACAAAATCAGTACCCAGAGAAGAGGACCAGCAGGAAAAGAGAACAGGAGTCAGCACAAGATCTCAATTAAGTGTTAGTGGTCTCTGTGGTGTTGGTGGGCTCTGTGGTGTTTGTTGGTGGGCTCTGTGGTGTTGGTGGGCTCTGTGGTGTTGGTGGGCTCCGTGGACATGGCTGATGTCCAAACATTTCTCCAGACTTGTACCACCCTTCTCAACTCCAAGTCCCAAGACATGGTCTGAGTGTCCAGTTTAAGGATCTTAGAGAGACTCAAGGACCCCAGCAGCTTCTGCACAGGTGAGCATATTGGTTAACCATCCCACCAAGACTTTGATGAGGAAAAAAATCAAACTCACTGTTACCAAATGGGAACCAGCTCATAGTTGATAATTGTTGGGCTTTGAAGTTATAAATGTTATAGGTGGAGAATGCCCACCTTTCTCCCATGGAGCTGTGTGGTAGATGCGAATAGACAGAAAAATGTGACTTTTGGGTTAGGAGGAGAGTTCCCTGTGGGCTAGGCCACCAAGGAGAGGTAGTCCCCCAGCAAAAAACGAGTACAATTTGACATTTACTTAGGAAAGGAGCTTAGAACATTCTTAGTAACACTCCTTACAGTTGAAGAGTTCATTTATGTGAACATTTGTCTTGCTGCTTTGCAAGAATCATTTGAGAGAATCCTTCAACCCCTTTCCCTCCCTCCCTCAAAAAACAAACAAACAAACACCCAAAAAACAAGGCACTAAGAGATTCCACTGCCTGAGCTCCTTAGAGACCAAGATGGTGAAACATCCTCTGGGCTTGTGGTCAGGAGGTACGAATCCTCGGAAAAAGACATCATGCTGGGAAAGGTGGAAGGTCAGAGGAAGAGAGAAAGTCCTTCAACCAGATGGACTGACAGCAATTCTAACAATGAACTTGAACCTATGGGTGGTTGTGAGGACGGTCCAGGGTAGAGCATGGTTCAGAAGTGTTGTTCAAACCGCGGCTGTGACTTGTAATCGACAGTACACAACATTTGTCTAGTTTTCCACCCTGGAGGATATGTTCTGTTTCTTAGGTAAACTGTAAACAGTTTGAACTTTGTTACTTCCTGTCTGGTCCTGGACTGAGGCCTGTGCTGTGATTGGTGTGAGCCTTGCAAGGTCGGTTAATAGATTATGTAAATGAAATGACTAAGCATTGTGCAAATAGGTTGCCTATAACCCACCACCGAAATGAAGCATCTGTGACTGACCAAGCAGAACTGGTCCATTTGTGATAGCAGACAGCATGGCTAAGATGAGCCAGTCCTGAGGGAGCTGAGAGGAGGTTTGTGATCAGGGGTTAAGATTAGACTGTTCTGAGGGGCTCAAGAGGAAGCGAGTGTCCTCAGGGGTCAAGAGGAGTCTGCTGTAAGGGGCAGAGAGAAGCTGAGAAAGTTGGCTTGGACCAAAAAAGAAAGACTTTGTCTTCATGCTTCTTGATCCTGATTCCAGGTTGTAAAAAGAGGAGCAAAGACCACGTGGGGAACGCCGTATCTGACCTTTATCAACTTCACAGAAGGAAACTATCCCTTTCCACACCACCAATTACACAAAACCAATGTCCATGAGATCAGATACGCCCCCGCGCTCCCATGCCTCCTCTTCCTTATTTCAACACCAATCATACTGGTTTTCTGGGTCCAAAATCCAGTGCGGTCGCTCATGGACCACACAGAACCATTTTAGGGGGAGTCAAAAGATTTTAATTCAGATTAACAACTGAATTCAGACAAATGCAAGAAAAATGGTCTAAAATGGATTAGGCATTATATGTGTAACAGCTCAGAAAAAGAGATACATGAGTTGCAAAGAGGACTGAGGGCATGTGGAGGTAGGTAATCCCACAACAATGAATGTAGTTTTTTTTTAAAGTGTACTGGGGCAGGGAAAAGGGAGTATGAGGGGGTAAAATACGCAATCATGAATGAAGGAAAATCTAACTTCTCTGTAAATATCACAATTAAAATTCAATTTTAGTTAAAAAAATTAAGCTCCCAAAATGTGCACCTCAGCCTCAAGCCTCACAGCATTCCCAAGCTGTCAGTCCTGCCAGTGTTAGCGTCCCTCCACCAATTGTCCGAAAAAGTTCTCAGTCCTTTCACTACTGGCTTCCCCACGAAACCCTCCCCCTGCAAAGTCATATCGATTCTCCAATGCCATCATCATTGCTGCTGCTGTCTCAGAGCACGCCCTGCATTTCACGGGGTTGGGGGAGGTTCTGGCGGGTGAAGAATTAAATCTCCACAGCTGGAAGTCTTCAATCTCTTGGTGAGACTGGCCAATCCCCTTGTAGATTGTTGAGACTGGCCAAACTCCTTGTGGAATGGTAGATAGCCAATCCCCATGTGGTTAGGCCAACACTCCCTATTTGTATAGTCTGTCCATCTGCATAGTAACATCTAAGAAGGGCTAGAGAAAGTGAATAGACTACGGACTAGGTATTGAAAGATAAAAGTCAATACAGGAGTCACTCCCTTTCTGGGCTGTTCCTTGTTCCTTCCTTAATGAACCACTCAAGTCTAGGCACAGTCTATGCGGCCACTGCAACGGATGATGAATGATCAAAACCCAGAAGAGAAATAGAGAGTGCTGTGGGAGAGAATGCCTGGTGTTGGAAGTGGTGAAAAGGCCAGAGGGTGGAGGAATGCCTGACCTCTGCCTCGTGGGAGTCAGCTTCGGGCTAATCCTGGCCATCATTTCCAGTGTCGTAAGCTAGATTCTGATGTTACTACTGTCAACATTTTACGCATCCTCTAAAAGAACCCATAGCAATTCTTTTCTGAGCACTTACAGTGTGACAGATTCAGCTAAGCATAGGGTGATCGTTTCTTGAGCTGTCACTAAACTTATGAGGCAGGCATCAAGATTGTCCCCGCTTCAGAGATGAGAAAGTGGAGAAATGTTCAAAGCTCACAGCTAGTGATGAAAAAAAAAATCCAGGTCCATCTTCCCAGAGCTCTCGCTTTGTACACTGTACTTCACTGCTTCCCAGTGTCCCAGGGAAGGAGGGGCCACACCGGATCCCTCTCCCAGGCATGACTATGGACTTATCTATTAGAGTGTCTTCCCAGCTGAGAACCATCCACTTCCTTGGAGCCCCGCTGTCCATCTCACATTCCTGGGGACAGGCCAGCAGCCATGTATATACTTAGTGGACTCCAGTATTCTGAGCTCCTGTCATTGGATAAACACCTGACCCATGTCACGAGTCTGACTCTCTCTCCATGAACTTGGGAACTGGAATGGAAAGGTAAGTCTTCACCTGTGTGCTGGTCACATGATGGCCCCCACCTTCTCCAAGAGATTCCTGAAGAGGTGGAATTGACCATGAGGTTCTGCTCAGGTTCATAAACGAGGAGAGGAAGCCACCAGCTCATGCACACTGACCGCTACATGCAACAGAGGGGTCAGGGGGTAAAGCCAGACATGTAACACAGGATGTCAGTGTCTACAACAGAGACCGGCACACTGTGTGAGTGTGTGTGTGTGTGTGTGTGTGTGTGTGTGTGTGTGTGTGAGCTGTCAAGTCAAAATCAACTCAGAGCTGACTGTGCAGCAAATTTTCAGAGACTGAAATCATAAAAGCTTCAAAGGAGTAACTGGGAGATTTGAATTTGCCTTTGTGTTGGCGGTAAAACTCCCCAAAGGTCACTAGAGCTTCCTGGAACATAGTGGGTGCTCAGAAGAAGTCGTTCTACCGCAGGAATGAAAGTGGCCTCAGGAGCAGGGTCAAGCACAGCTGATGGTTCCCTTTCACAGCTGACTGAGAACACATGACCCCAGGAAGCAGAGAGGATCCCTGGTCTCCTCGCTCCCAGAGCCAGCCCTTCCCCATGACGGCAGGGCAAGGTCTTCCAGCCTCCTCCCACCTCACACCATGGACGACAACCCAGATAAACAACAGCCCAAGGGTGATTCCTATGAGGCAGAGATCACACACCTCTATCTTCCAACTTTTCCACCACCCACTCCTCTCCCCGCAGTCTCTACTTCACCGTGGGGCACGATAATTTGTTGCAACCGCCACACAGCTCACAGCGCATACTCAGGGTTATAGGGTTCATTGGAGAACTGACAGGATCTAAAATGGCTCAGGATACTGGTTCTCATGCAGGACCATTTCTTTCCATCCATATCCACCAGGAAGTCTTTCTCTGGCTTTTGACCTACAGTTCTGGGTCCCCTTAGTCTCTGCCTTGCTTGGGTAAGTGTTAAAAAATTTTTATCACCACCAACAAGTGTCCAGAGGCCCAACATTCCTCCATTAAGCCTCGACAAGGTGATGCTCAGCTCTGTCTGCTTTTGTTGTGTATCGGAGAGTCGGAGCTGACTCATAGCTGACCCTCCAGCATGTTTTCAGAAGCAGTAAATTGCACAGGATGAGATTGGCCATTTATCATGTCAAGTGGGCCAAGCTGCCAGGAAGCCGTTTGTGGCAAGGCGCTCAGCTCTCTTGATCTGGGACCAGGAAGCCTTCATCTCCATACAATCTCCTGCTTTTACTCCCTTTGCTGCCACCATTTTTCTTATCATCTCTCTCCATCTCTGATGTTCCAGCCCTCCTGTCCCCTGGTTCCGGGATTTTCCCCAACACAAGCACCTTAGGCCCCAAGGATGAATTACACTTCTACTTCCTGCCTCCTCCTGGATGCCTCGTTTTAAGCCTAGTGAGAAGGCAAAAAAGACCAGTCCCCACTTTTGAGTCTTGAAGGCAGGGATGATGACGCTTTGTCTCATGTACTTTGGGCACGTTGTTAGGAGGTGCTGTCGCCTGGAAAGGTGGAGGGTCAGTGACAGAGAGGGAGACTCTTAACCAGATGAGTTGACACTGTAGCCCAAGTTTGTCAGCTTTGATGAGGGTGTCACAGGGTAGGACAGGGTTTAATGAGTTACTATGAGTGGTAAACAGCACTAACAACAATAACATCCCCACCAGGGGACCAGTCACTTCATTTGCATTATTAGCAAAGTATCCAATCCCCTTGTGGAGCCCAGGCACTTCATTTGCATGTTTGTTGTTGTGATGTGCCATCACGTTGCCCGTGACTCATACTGACCCTGTGTACATTAGCTCTGAACCCTGCCCCATCCTAAGCCAATCTCATCATCTCCAACAGACCTAATCCCATTTCTCCAGTCACTGAGTCAATCCCTCTCATCCTGGGTCTTCCTCTCCTGTGCTGTCCCTGCACACTTCCAAACATGATGTCCTTCTCCAAGGACTGGTCCCTCCTGGCCACATGTCCCAAGTAAGTGAGATAAAGCTTCAAGATCCTTGCTTCCAGGGAAAGGTTTGGTTTCACCCTCTGCAGGAAAGATCAGTTTGTTCTCCTGGCAGTCCACTGTATTTTCAACACTCTTCTTCAGCACCTCAGCTCAACGGCATCATTCTTCTATTATCCTTAGTCGCTGTCCAGCTCTCTGATTGCATAGCAAGGAATGTGAAGGCCTTAGGCCCACCTAATCATTTGGTGGGAACCTTGAGATCTCAAGCAAACTGAAGATTCAAGGTTTTTTCTCAGAGTTTGCTTCTTGGGGAGTCAGAGTCCAAAAAAACCAAAGGTGGCAGAGATGGGATTAGGGAGTGTTGTATTCTACTATTAATCCATTTACAACTGTGAGGTATATGAGATAATAGAGGATCATTACACAGTGAATACATTGTATCATGACATACATGCACACACTTCATCTATGAAATCTACTTTCACTCAAGATTCCTATGACATAAGCAAGAATACCCTTCATTCCGTGCCCTCTTCTGAACCCCACTCAAACTTCTGGGAATCCAATTGATTGATATATGACTTTTTAAATTAGTTCTAATAAAATTTTGCAAACATTTAAAAGATGATAAGACATTTGGAGGGAAAGTGTTGTTTCCCCCTGACTTATAAGGATCAATGAATCTCTCAAAGGATCCATTCATCTAAGGTTAGAATTCCTTTCAAAATTACCTACAACCAAATTTTGCAAACATTTAAAAGATAATACAGCAGTTGGAGGGAAAGCTTCTCATCCTTGAGTGTAAGAGACCTAGAAGGACTTCACACAATGTAGTGACCTCTACCCTAAACACTTGGGAACTGTTAGGATATTTTAAAAAGAGGGATGCATTATACAGCACAGTAAAAATATATTTATATAGAAAAATAGATGCATATGCCTTAAAAATAACACATCCTAACTACACTTTATTGTTATTAATGCATGCTCTTGATGTTTGAGTGGGAAATGTGATTGAAACGATCCACTCGTGTCTACTTTAAGGTGTTGAGCCTGGTCGTCATGTAGGTGGGCTCTGACAAATGGGTGACAGAGCTATAAACCAGAAGGTCCTAAGTGGTCAGAGAACAGGGCGTGAGCCTTCAATGCAAGTGTCTACCTCAACACCAATGCACCTAAGCTCAGGGTCCTTTCTCCCTTGCTGGCTTTGACATGAACTGCTCTGTCTAGGGGCCCATGTGGCAAGGCTGAGCGTGGTCTCTGTGGACCCAGAGTCATCAGGTCAAGAGCCTCTGAGGAACAGTGTCCTGCTAACAGTCACAGGAGCCTGGAAGCTGCCCTGGTGGAGCCTTCAGAAGAGACACCGGCTTCTGTTCTGAGACCTGAGGAAAGTGCTACACGCTGAGCCTTCGGCTCCCAGGCTGGGGTTCCTCTGACACTGCCGCCCCTCAGTCTCCTACTAGTCCTGCCTTGCCTTCAGTGAGCTGCATGAGCTCGCATCAAGGGATCCCTCGTTGAGTCCTGATCCTTGAGCCGGATGGTTCGCTGGAAGGACTCACAGGACATTATGCATTATGCTGTGCTTGAGAATCTAGTTCCATTACCACCAGGAAGGACCCAAAGAAAGAGATGTGCAGAGTGAGATCTGGGAGTGTTCCTAACGCAGAGCTTTCAGGCCCTGAGGAAGTGAGCCACCCTCCTGAGAATAAGACGAGAATGATGGGGAAAGGCACCGGGGAACCCCAAAGCATCAGCAATGTTCCATTAAGATGATGGGGTGTGTAGAGAGTTCATTATTTACTGTTCTTTTTGTTTGTATATAGACACATTTATTTTGTATTGTTTTCTATCTGAAAAATTTTACAATAAAATTAAAGTTATTTTTAATTAAAAAAAATGTTTGGGGGGAGAGGTGGCTAGGGAGAAAAGCGCAACAATTAATAACTGGAAACCCTAAGTCTCTGTAAATGTTCATTAATAAAATTAAAAAAAAATTCCCAGAAACCAAGAAGCTCTCCGAGCCTCCCAGGTGCTGACTCTAACGGGCTGACCACCTGGTCTTGGTGGACGGCACCCAGGAGCCCCTTGAGCTGATCAGCCCCTGCTTATTAGCCGAAAGTATGGTCCATCATGAAAGGAGCTGGACCATGGACCAAGCTGCAGTCAATTCAGGTTGACAGAATGACTTTCCCAGATGGAGACAGACTGTTCTTCTCCGCTTGATGACATCATGGTGGCGTGGCCTGAGCATTGTGGGCCAAGCATTGTGGGCCGTGTCCAGCTGTGAGCTTAAAATCCCAAAGCAGTCTGGTTGCTCAGTCCCCCTTGGTCAGGGGTTGGGGGTGAGGAGGAAGAGGGACATTTTAGGGGTTCAGGTCCAGGGAGGGTGGTGCCACCTCCCTTGTAAAATTGACTGAGGCGCAGATACTGCGGGTCTGGGGTCAGTGAGGGTGACCTGGGAAGCTGTGAGGAGGGCAGCATCACGCCGGTGCACCCCACTGGCCACCCAGGAGCACTCAAGGGCCCCCTGTAGCTGTGGAAACAGTGGTTCCCTCTCCTGCCTGATAGTGATCCGATGTGATGGGAAAGTGAGAAGTCACAGCTGGTGCCCGCAGCATGTCCCCTGTGAATCAGCTGAAACTTCTGATAGTTTCATCCATCTACACCTGTAATTCATCTTTAAAAAAAATGTGTGTGTGTGTCTGTGTATGTACCATCAAATCAGATCTGACTGGTACAGGAAGAGGTTGTTCCTCCTTCTCCAGCAGAGCATCTGGTGGATCCTAGAATTCATCTTTTAAAGTATCTTCAGTAAAATATGGCAAACCTTTAAAAGACCATAACCCTTTTGAAGAGAGTGGGTATAGGGAGTCTAGAAAGAAATGAGAGGATGTGTTCACATCCACCTACAGATTTCCTGATCGTGACTTAGACTTTCCTAAACTAAGAAAGAGATAATCATACATAAGGAAGTTACATTTTATTTAAGAAAAAAATAGATGCTTATAGTTTAAATGAAAGTGAAATTAAAGTTCAAATTAAAGGTCAAATCAAATCCACAGGAATAAAAATTTGACCTTGAGTCTGTCTCACCTGAATTTAAAAACCATCTCAGAAACAGGTTTGAGGCCTTGAACTCTAATGAAAGAAGACCAGATAAGCTGTGGGAAGATATCAAGAATATGGTTCACGAAGAAGGCAAAAGGTCATTACAAAGACAGAAGAAGAAGAAAAGACCAAAATGAATGTCAGAAGAGACTTTGAATATTGCACTAGAGCACCAAGAAGCCAAAGCAAAGAGAAGAAATCAAGAAGTTAAGGAGCTGAATAGACGATTTCAAAGGGCACCTCAGGAAGACAAAGAAAGATACTACACTGAAATGTGCAAAGAACTGGAGTCTGAAAATCAAAAGGGCTGAACTTGCTCAGCATTTCTTAAGCTGAAGGAACTAGAGAAGAAATTCAAGGCTCGAGTTGCAATACGTAGGGAGGGTATGGGCAAAATATTAAATGACCCGTGAAGGATTAAAAGAAGATGGAAGGAATATACAGAATCACTGTACTAAAAACTATTGGTGGACACAGAAGAATTTCAAGAAACAACATATGATCAAGAGGCAACGGTTATGAAGGAGGAAATTCAGGCTGCTCTGAGGGACTTGGAAAAATACAAAGGCCAAGGAATTATATGGATGCCCATTGACTTATTTCAACAAACATGCTGCCCTGGATGTACTCACCAGGTTATGCCAAGAAATCTGAAGGACAATAACCTGTCCAACTGACTGGAAGAGATCCATATTTATCCCCATTCCAAAAAAAAGTGACTCAACAGAGTGTGGAAATTATTGTGCACTGTCACTCATATCACACACAAGCAAAATCCTCCTGAAGCTTACCCAAAAATGACTGGGACAGTAAGTAGTACATTGACAGAGAACTACCAGAAATATTAGGTGGGTTTAGAAGAGGTCATGGCACTAGAGACATTACTGCCAATATAAGATGGATCTTGGCAGGAAGCAAAGAGTACCAGAGGGATATCTACTTGAGTTTCATTGACTATGCAAAGACATTTGACTGTGTGGACCACAATAAATTGTGGTTAATCTTGAGGAGACTGGGAATTCCAGAACACTTGATTGTGCTTATGTAAAACCTGTACTTGGACCAGGAAGCAGTCCTCAGAACAGGGCAGGGAAACACTGCATGGTTCAGAATCAGTAGAGGAATGTATCAGGGATGCATCCTGTCTCCATTCCTTTTCAATCTATGTGCAGAACACATCATTCAGGAAGACTGGACTTTATGAGGAGGCATGTGGCATCAGGATTGGAGGAAGACTCATCAACAACCTACGTTATGCAGATGATGCAACCTTGGTTGCTGAAATTGGGGAGAGCCTGAAGCACTTGCTTCAGAAAGTCAAGGACGGTAGTCTTCAATATGGATTGAAGCTCAATATTAAGAAGACAAAGATTCTCATCCCTGGGCCTATTGGCAGCACCATAATGGATGGAGAAGAATTTGAGGTTGTTAACAGAGCTTACTCGGCTCCACAATCAACAATCTTGGCACCAGCGGTCAGGAAATCAAAAGACAAATTGCATTAGGTAAATCTGCTGTCAGGGACCTTTCCAGGGTACTAAGAGGCAATGATGTCAGTATAGAGACTAAGGTGCACCTAATCCAAGCCATGGTCTCTATGATTACTTGCTATGCGTCAGAGAGCTAGATAATGATTACGGATGACAGAAGAAGAACCAATGCCTCTGAGGTGTGGTGCTGCAGAAGAGTTTGAACATATCATGGACCTCTAAGGAAACAAATAGATCTGTCTTGGACAAAATGAAACCAAGTGTCTCCTTTGAGGCTAGGATTTTGAAACTTCTCACGTATTAGACATGTGGCCAGGTGGGACCAGTCCTTGGAGAAGGACATCATGCTCAGAAGGATGGAGGGATTGTGCAGGAGAGGAAGACCCTGAATGAGGTGTATTAATACAGTAACTAGGGCAATAGGGATAGGCGTGTCTGAGTGACAGGTTCTTACTGGTCACATCACGTGGTCATGTCTTCCGGTCCCACTAGGTCTGGTTAGTCCTTGCTCATGAACATAAGATTTGGTCTCATTTGAAAGGAGATAGAACAAGGACCAGATTGTTTTCTGCACGTCTCACAAGAGCCCTTCCAGAGCCTAAACCAAGGGTCAGCCATTTAATATTTGTTCTGGGGCAGCAACGGCCTTCAAATGTCTGAGGAAGCCAATGTCTGACTCTTCCTGGGTAATGACTTACACCTGGGCTCTTCATTATTTACTGCGAAAGTGCGCGCGCGCGCACACACACACACACGCGCGCGCGCACACACACACACACACGGGAGCAGTCCTCAACCAGAAGGGACTAATCACTCCCTTTGTTCTATTGCGTATCTTACATGTCATCTCACCTCATCTCATCAGGGATCTGAGCAGGCTGGGGTGGGATGACAGACCCCCGTGAGGACTCCGAGGCTAAGAGAGGTGGTCTAATCTGGGCTGTTATCCACCAGACAGAAAAAGACTGTGATCCGGTAATAATGTTGCTGTTGTTGTGAGGGGCTATCGAGTTGACTCTTAGCGACCTTGTGAAATACAGATCTGAACTCTGTCCTATCCTGTGCCGTCCTCACAGTCTCTGACACATGCAAGCCCATTGCTTCAGACTCTGTCTCAATCCATTCGGTCAAGATCCTCCTCTCTTTTGCTGACCCTCCACTTTTCCAAGCACAGTGTCCCTCTCCAAGGACCAGCCTCTCCTAGCAACATGCCTGGATATGTGAGCTGAAGCTTTTATCATCTTTGCCTCCAAGGAGCACTCTGGCTGCACTTTCCCCAAAACATGTCTGTTTGTTCTTTGGGAAGTCCGTGCGATGTTCAGAACTGCTCTTCAACAACTCAAATGTAACCTCTTCAGCGTTCCATGGGATACCCAGAGAGCAGTAACTTCTTCTGAGTTATCCATCAGAAAACACCATCCACGTGCTCAACTAGAGGTGGTCACAGTGGCATCCTATGATTTGCAAGCCCTTACCTGCTTTTGCTCGGAGACCTCCCTGGATCTCCCTTGAGGGCTGCACAAAGGAGGTTCTTCAGGGCACCATTCTCTTCCTCCATTTCTCTGCACCCCACCCTCCCCAGGCCGGCTGTGTACTCAGGTCCATTAGCCCTGAACCCCCTGAGAGGTTTCTACATTTATAGACCCTCCCTGATATTACACTCCATGCATCCCTTCCACTTCTCTGAGAGAGACATACGAACATTCTCTGGTCCTGGAGACAGAGCTCAGGGGCAGAGAAGAAGCCCGCGGCAGCCTTGGCTGGGAGTGGGAAGTACTCAGTACTCGGGCTGACCTGTGCTGGTCCAGGAGGGAGAGAGAGTCTCCAACACCTGTTAGACGGTAACACCGCCCTGAGACCAGGTGACCCGGAGCAGCAGAGCAGGAGTGTCTCCCCGAAAATGGAGAACCTGGAAGGTGAGTCCTCTGTCTGTGTCCTCTGTGGGTAGAGAACAGGTGGTCATAGCAGGGGTGCATTGCAGACTTGGTAACCCAGGTGAGGGAACCTGCTTTGTCAGGTGCAACCTCGGGGAAAAAATAAGTATCGGGACCTTCCTGATCCCCTGTCTCCTAAGTAAACCAAGTGACAAAACCTACATCCCATACTAGAGAGAATAGACTCTGGTTCTGTTATTCAAGTGCCTGGCACACACAGCGTCTCAGCTGGCTCTGGCACAAGGACTGGTACAGGGTGAGGCCAGCATGGCACTAGGAAAAGAAGTTAAAGAGGTCCTTCCCTGAGAGAGTTCACACTGAGGTCACTTCTTTCCAACCCCGTGACAGAACATTTTTAATGATCCATTTCATGGTCCCCATCTTCTGTGACCCTCCAGGATCACAATGAGGGGGACCAGGACCTTTTTTCTTCTGCCAAGTCCGAGAGTGAGAAGCAAAGTGCTTCCAGGGACTTGACAGGACCTCACACAGAGGAGGGTGGGAGTGGAATGGGAACAGGAAGGTTCAAGGTCAGGTCCTTCCTCCTTAGAGACCAAGGCAGCGTGAAACGCTATGGCTGGCAGGACTGAGTAGCGTGTCTGTCCTTTGTCAGTCTGTCTGTCACACAATCCACAGCTAAGCACTGATGTCAGTACTATGGTGTGTGGGCACAGACAGACTCATGTGCCCTGAACTCCACTTGGGAAGAGAAAGTTCAGATTGGAGAAACTGTCCTAAATCCTGAAGCCCAGGGCCTCAGTCAACATCTACTGCTTGTCTGGTGTTCCCGGGAGCTCCGGGGCTTAGTGCTAAGTGGTTGCACCGCTAAACCAAAGCCTCATGGTTCAAACCCACCAGGTGGTCAGTA
>NW_006399876.1:5954675-5955988 GCF_000299155.1 Elephantulus edwardii
TGTGCGGGAACAGCCTGGTTCCCACAGCGCAGACATTCATGTTGATCTGCCTTCTTTCCTTAGGGACAAACCAGACCCTGAACCACAGTGAGACCGCAGACCTGACCCAGCGCAGCCCCACGATGGACGCTTGGAGCATGGCCTTTCTAGTGCTCCAGGTCCTGACCCTGCTCACCTGCGTGTGTGGGATGGTGGGCAATGGTGTGGTCATCTGGCTGCTGGGCTTCCGCGGGCAGAGGAACCCCTTCTCTGTCTACGTCCTCAACCTGGCGGTGGCTGACTTCCTCTTCCTCCTCTGCCTGTTCATTAAGGAATATGCAGAATATTTCCACCTGAACTGGGTAATAATTGCTGCCTTCAGCAGTGTGAAGATATTTGCATACATTACCAGCCTGAGCTTCTTGACCACCATCAGCGTCCAGCGCTGTCTGTCTGTCCTCTTCCCCATCTGGTACAAGGTCCGCAGACCCCGACACCTGTCCACCGTGGTGTGCACCCTGGTCTGGGGGCTGAATCTCCTGGTTATCTCAATGATAGTTTACTTTGTTTTTGTTACGACACATGGTCACAGTCAGCAATATAGAACGATACTAACTTTCCTTAGCATTCTCTTTCTGGGGGTCTTCACACCTGTGATGATCCTCTCCAGTGTCGTCCTCTCTGTGCAGACCCTGAGAAGACCCCGCGTGTGGCGCCGGCGATCCTCCAGGCTGTGTGTGATCATCCTGGTCTCAGTCCTGGTGTTTGTGGTCTGTTCTCTGCCCTATGGCATCTACTGGACGCTCAGGATCAGGTTCCCAATACTGTCTCCTTGGTATAATGCTGTGTTATATTACTTGATCCAATGCACCTCAGCCCTGGGCAGCAGTGCCAACCCCGTCATCTACTTCCTGGTGGGAAGTGAAAGTGGAAATAGCCTGTGGGACCCTCTGACAGCCATACTGAGCAGGGCATTGCAGGAGGACCCTGAGTTGGGGAGAAAAGAGATGTCCCCCGCAAGTACCAATGACATAGGAACTGAGAGCCAGGAACCCATGGGTTCTGCACAATTGAGCCCGTCCCTGGATTAGCATGTGCGGAGCCACCTCCTCCCCTAACCCTGCCACAGTGTCCCTGTGGACTCTGTGGGTGGCCCAAGCCTTTCCACCTGCCCTGATGAGGCCATTTCCCTTCTCTTCCCATCAAAGCCCACCTCCCACAGAGCAGACAGCCTGGACCCTTCATACGGCTTAGCCAAGGAGATGAACAGCACTTGACTTCATTAGTGCACATCTTCTGGGCACCAGGACTAGTCGCTGTCACATCAGCTGTGA
>NW_006399876.1:5957609-5958793 GCF_000299155.1 Elephantulus edwardii
TACATGTTCATATCCTTGAAGATGTATCATGGGGGTGTTGCAACCTAGAAGACACAAATTTGACTAACAAGTTATAAGTACATGAGTCCAAAAATTATGTATCCACTCTTATGCCGTTCTCCTCCCAAACTCTCATGTCAGTTTAAAAGGAATACTTGATTATCCGGTGGCTGCTTGTATGGGTATTAATTCAAGTAAAATGGAAATATTGATAACTTCAATTTTTATCGTGGCTTATATCTTCCACCAAGAAAGCAAAAGTCCTTGTCACTGGACCAGCCGGCAACATCACAACAGGAGGAGATAGATGGACATTGTAGATGCCTCCCACTGAGCTGAGGGGCCCATTTCCATAGATGACGCTCACTTCTGTGTGTAGTCAAGTTCTTGCTGGTCATCTCCCTAGAGGGCTGGCTTCCAGAAACGCCCCCAGCATCCCCCGGTCAGCTCACCTGATCCATGGGGAAAGGGCAGAACTGTCTCAGCATGTGAACGTGTCCTAAGTCCTGGGGCCTTTGTCATCAGAAGTGCATGGACAGTGAGCTAGAGCAGGAACAAGACTGGAAAGGCCGGAGCCAGAAGCTAGTGTGTGAATAATGCTTGCAGACTTTAGATGTGTGAATTGTGGACGGTTCAGCATCACCCACCCAAGACTGCACGGAAGTCCTCACTTCCTAGGAACGAGCTAGAGCATGTTACACGTAGGGTAAAATATGTACCTGACTTTCTTGTTTTAGATAGAAATGAGCAAAACACAGCCTATCAGCTTTCCTGTTTTGTAGACACAGTTAAGGAGCTGACTAGAAACTGTAGAAATAGCTTCGTGTAGACTCACATGACATAGTTCACAACTCTGAGCATTGTCAATAATTCCACTGGACAGGGTCATATCATGTTACCTATTATTCTGTCTGTTGTTGTTATGTGCCATCGAGTTGCCGGCTACTTGTAGTGACCCAATGCACAACAGCCCTAAATCCTGCTCTATCCTGTGCCAATCGCACTGCCTCTGACACTCCCATCCCAATTACCCCATTCACTGAATCAATCCACCTCATAGAGGGCCTTCCCCTCCTGCCCTGTCCCTCCACCCTCCCAAGCATGATGTTCCTCTCCAAGGACCTGTCCCTCCTTGCAACATGTCCAAAGTATGTCAGATGAAGCTTCAGAATCCTTGCCTCCAA
>NW_006399876.1:5959728-5966182 GCF_000299155.1 Elephantulus edwardii
CACACAGTCAAATGCCTTTGCATAATCAATGAAACAAAGATAGACATTCTTCTGGCATTCCCTGCTTTCAGCTAAGATCCATCTAACATCAGTTATAATATCCCTTGTACCACGACCCCTTCTAAACCCAGCCTGGACTTCCGGCAGTTCTCTGCTGATGTGCTGTTCCAGCCGTTTTGGGATGATCTTCAGCAGAATCTTGCTTGCATGTAGTATCAATGATATTGTTAAATAATTGCCACATTCTCAATTTAAAAATGCAAATTCAGCTTTCAAAGTAAGCTGACTCTGCTTTTGTCCTGCTAACAGTCACAGGAGCCTGGAAATCTTCCCTGGTGGAGCCTTCAGAAAAGACACCACACTGGCTTCTGTTTCTCGACCTGAGGAAAGCTCTACAGCATGAGCCTTTGGCTTCCAGGGTAGAGATGCCTCTGACACTGCCACCCCATCAATCTCCTACTAGTTCTTTGGCTCTTAGCTTTCACTGAACTCCAGGAACAAATACCAAAACTCAGTCCTTTGTTGAGTCCTGATTCTTGGGTCTGATGATTTGCAGAAAGTACTCCTAGAACTTCATGCAGAGTACATTATACTTAGGAAAACAGCTCTGTATGAAGAGATGCCTAGAGCAAGGTCTGGGAGGGGTCCTAATGCAGAGCCTTCATGTCCTTCACGTCCTGAGACATGTGTGTCCTGAGAGAAGGTGTGCTCCATCCATGTAACTCTCTGAGCCTCTGAGTCATAGACTCTCATTGGCTTATAGTGTGGTCTTGGCAGATGACATGATACCTCTTTCTCCCTCTTGCTCCGCTCAGTCCCTTAGTCATTTACCTCAAGTGAGGTCCAGCTTGAAAAAAGATGAAACAAGAACCAAATTACATTCTGTAAGGTGGTTCACATGTCAAAATGACTCTGGTAGAGAGTCTCACCTGAGGGTCAATCACCCAATCCGCTCAGGTCCGGTAATGACCTGCCGAGGCCAGATGATGTAAGTGGCAAGTGTGCCTCCTTGTAGCCTACGTAGTTACACCTGGGTTCCTCTGTACCTGACACAACTACCCTCTTCATTCTCTGACATGTTAGGGATGATCTCATTTAACGCCACTAGAGATCTGAGAGGGCCAGAAAGCGATTAGAGCCCTTCGGTGGGGACTCTGAGATGCAGAGAGGTAGGTAGCTTGGGCTGGGTGCTTACCCTGCAAACATGTAGAGCAGTGCATGAAATGTAAACGAAGCCCTAGCAGCCTCCCCAGCCCTCAGTGTTCCCTCCTACCCATGGTAATATGTCACCGCTGGGGCAGGAACTCCAGGAGAGCACCATCCATGGAGTCAACTAGGTGGTCAGCTGGTTTTCCCTGCTTCTTCTCTGCCTGGTGATGTCAGGATAACCTGAGCACTGTGGCCTGAGTCCTGCTGTAGTCTCACACCCAACCATCTGTCTTCAGTCAGCTGTCAGAGGAGGCATTTTGTGCCTGCCAATCCAGGAAGTAGAAAAGCCCACCCCTTTGTTACATTGACTGAGGGGCAGATTCAGAGAAGCTGGGCAGGAAGGGTGACGTGGAGGTCTATGGGCCCTTGTGAGCCATGGAGTTGGCAGAGCAAGAGAAGTGCACCGTCACCCAGAGAGCACCATGTCCCTGGCCCTAGGGGACGTGGACTAGCTTCCTGCAACCTCGGAAACCAGCTGGCTTGAGGAAGTGAAGAGTCCCAGTATGCTGATGCCAGAGGTGGGTTACTCCCCTGAGGCTACAACAACCACATTCTGGGGTGTCACAAAAGTGGGATTCTACAGGGCTGCAGGATGTGGGCCTCAGAAATCCAGGGCGGTCCTTCCAGCTGAATAATCCTGCTGGTGGACCCAGGGGAATTCCCTAAGTAGTTCCTTAGAGTATCCCAGATTGGAGGTGCCTTGTAGAGCACCTAGAAATACAACCATTGCCTGTATCTTCCCCCTGTCCGTAAAGGAACCCCTGTCCTCACCCTAGCACTAGAGGAAAGAGGGGGACTTGGACTGCAGTGACCAGCTCCATGAGCCTTCTGGCGATTTTGGGGGAAGTAATGAGTTCGAGGATATTGGAGGTCCCACTATAGCCAAGGCCACACAGAGAGAGGTGGAGGCTACAGCAGACAGTGGTGGTGACTTCCCTCTCCTTACAGACCAACAGGGACCCTTTTTGGTAGCTTGTTTACAAGCAGATGTGAAGAGATGCGAGGCAGGCCCCACAACCTCTCAGGGTGGCTGCACTTAGACATATAAAAAATTGTGGGGGACAGTGGCTATGATTAAATCACCTTATTTGGAACAGAAACTGGTTTCTTTCAAAATAAGTGAGTAATACCAGAGAGTAGGTATAATGTTTCCTGCCTGGGATTGTAGTCATTGCTACCTAGTGCCCCCACCTAGTGGAAAGTGGTCTGACTTCCTGATTAAGAGAAGCTTCGGCTGGTGACCTTTGACCTACAGGCCAAGTTTCTGCGGGGCAGGGCCTCCAGAACTGCCCCAGTGTTGGAATAACCCTGGGAGACCACCTCCTCACCCTGCACCAGCTTCCCCATGTCAGGTGGATGAAATGACTCAGGAGTTGGAATAGGGAAGGAGCCAGCACCACATAGAAGAGCCCTGTGCATTTTCCCAAGCCCTGCCCCAGGTTCAGGGTGAAGGCTCAGGCCGAACACTGGCTGAACAAATTATGGTTGTTGTATATGTCATTAAGTCAACAACGATTCATAGAGACCCTCTGAACAACAGATCTAAGCCCTGCTCTATCTCGAGCCAATCTCACTGTCTCTGACACACCTAGCTGTATTACCCCAATTATTATCCATCCCATCTGGGGTCTTCCTCCTCTTCACTGTCTCTCAACCTTCCAAGCATATATCCTTCTCCAAAGACTGATCCCTCCTGGCTATATGCCCAAAGTATGTGAGACAGAGTCTCAAAATCCTTGCCTCCAAGGAGCAGCTTGGTTTCACCCTCTGCAGGACAGACCTGTTTGTTTTCTTGGCAGTCCGTGGTATGTTCAATACTCTTCTCCAGCACCACAGCTCAAAGGCTTCAATTCGTCTTCTGTCATCCTTATTCGTTGTTGAGCTCTCTGATAGATAACAAGTAATTGCGAAGACCGTAGCCTGACTCAGGCGCACCTTTGTCTCTAGACTGACATTCTTGTTCTTTGGTACTCTGGAGAAGTCCCTGACAGTAGATTTTCTTAATGCAGTTTGTCTTTTGATTTCATGACTGCTGGTGCCAAGATTGTGGAACCGAGCAAGCTGACACTGTTAACAATCTCAATCTCGTTTACATCTGTCATGATGTTGCCAACAGGCTCAGTGGTGAGAATCTTTGTTTTCTTGATGTTTAGCTTAAATCCATATCGCAAACTACAGTCTTAACCCTCTGCACCAAATGCTTCCGGCTCTCCTCAGTTTCAGCAAAAAACGATTTTGTCATCTGCATAATGTAGGCTGTTGACGAGTCTTCCTCCAATCCTGATGTCACATTCCTCCTCATAAAGTCCAGCCTCCCGGATGATCTGTTCTGCATATAGATTGAAAACGTATGGAGACAGGATGCATTCCAGGCATACACTTTGCCTAATTTTGAACCATGCGGTGTTTCTTTGTTCTCTTCTGACAACTGCCTCCTGGTCCAAGTACAGGTTTTGTATGAGCACAATCAGGGATTTTGGGATTCCCATTCTCCTCAAAGTTAGCCAAAATTTGTTGTAATCTACACAGTAGAATGCCTTTGCATAGTCCGTGAAACAGATAGATAGATATTCCTCTGGTACTCTCTGCTTTCAGCCAAGACCCATCTGACCATTGGCAATGATGTCCCTAGTGCCACCAACTCTTTTAAACTCAGCTTGTATTTCTGGATAATCTTCAGCAGGATTTTGCTTGCATGTGGTATTATTGATACCATTCTATGATCTTCATACTATGTTGGGTCACCTTTTGGAGGGAATGGGAATAAATATGGATCTCGTCTAGTTGGCCAGGTGGTTGTCCTCCATATTTCTTGCTTAGTAGATACAAATGAATAAAATCAGAATTATTCCATTTTCTGTTCCTTTTACCATTATCCCACACCCTTAATAGTCATTCCTATACATATTCTCTAGGTCTGTTCATACATGTTAGGAAAATAGAGACATTCTTTTCAATGTAGCATACATGTTCTTGAGTGACAAGTTGTACTTCACCTTTTGAAACTCACTGTGGTTTAAAGCCCATTGTGAGTCTATAGCTGTTGTTATGTACGGTCCAGTCAGAACCAACCCACAGCTGACCCTCCAGTTGGTTTTCAGAAGCAGTTAATTGAACAGGAGGAGATTGCCCATCTTTCTCTAGTGGAGCAGCTGGTGGATTCAAACCACGTACGTGCCTTTGAGTTGGCAGAACAACTCCTTACCATTAAAATGCCAACTCTCTAAATATGAGTATAGAAGAAAAATAAGCTATGAAGATGGTTCTAGGAAACATTCAACAATGTCTTGTAAGGCACCTGCCTCAGGCAATGCTCCAGGCTGTGACCTGGAGCATTGCAGACAAGGACTCTCTAATTATAGCTGTTATCTCATCACGTGAGGTAAGAGATCTGGTTGTGTTGGCAGGACTAGTACCCTAGAGTTCAGAGGCTCAGTGTCCCCAGACCCCTGATTATCTGTCCATGGGTCCCCTTCCTAAGCTTCAAGGATCCCATTTTGAGCAAATCAATGTTCTTAATTTCATTTCAGACAGTGTTTGAAGTTGGCATTCCAGTTAACTTACAATATCCTTAAGATAAGATTTTGGATTTGGTTTTCCCTACTATCAGCTGCTATTATAAAATTAAGACTTCCTTTCAAGACACAGATGGAACTGAAATATCTTCCAGTGAATAAACAAGCACGGTCCGTCAGAATGTCAGGGGGAGCACTGCCTCGCTGATTCCAGAGACGTAAGCCCGAAGCAAAATTGGGCAAAACCCTCTGAGAGTCCAAACATATATTAGTGCAGGCCACACCTTGAGGAGACTTCTTTACCAGACCAGGCTGATCACATCATCTTATCTTAGACACATCTTCATGATGGAATTACAACACCTAGGACAACCAGGTTACACTGAGGATCAAGTCCATGCTGACACACAACGTTTACCATTTAAGATTTTGCAGAAACAGGCTGCCCCACCTTTCTCCAGCAAAGATGTTAGGTTAACTCAAACTAACAAGGCTTTTGTTAGGAGCCTAGCACTCAATGCCCTTCACTACCAAGTCTTTGTGAAGTGACTCCAGGCTATGACAATGAAATTATTAGAGTCCAGCAAGCAGATTGGACTGGGTAGGGTCCTGCTAGGAGGGGCAGGCATGGAAATTTACAATAAGTTTTTTACATAGACAGCCAACTTCACACAAGTTTTAGAAAGCAGAAATGACAAGAGAGGCAAGAAGTGAAAAGAAGCAGAAAGAGGGAGAGACAAAGAATCTCCTAAAAGGGTTGTAACCTGTTTTAAGGAAGTAACACAAAAATGGCAATGAAGCTGGACATGGTCCTGCAGTAGAGTTGGTGGTGACAATAGAAATCCACATTTGAGAGGAGTTAAAAGCCAAGTAATTGCTACACCAGCCATGAGCTGGGCCAGTCAGCAGTGGAGAGAGAGGCCAAGGACAGGGAGACTAAAAGCAAAGAGACTTCTAGGCTGAAAGGGAAGGCAGTCAACCAAGAGGAGACTGTCCTGAGAGGCAGACAGGTATCATCCCAAGGAGCTGAGACGAGACTGGACCAACGAGCTGAGAGAAGTGTGTCCCAAAGAGCTAAATGAGCCTGTCCTATGGGGATTGAGCGTAGATTGTCCATCTTTCTTCTGCAGAGCAGCTGGTGGATTTGAACTCTCTGCCTTTGCGTTGGCAATGCAGCTCTTTATTGTTAAGCCACCCTATAAAAGCATAATATAATGTTAATATTTTGTTAATGATATTTGTAATTTTGCTGAAATGAGTAATTTCTTGGTTTTTTATTTTAAGTAAATACTAATTGCCTTAATTATTTTTGCATTTTCATCTTTCCTTTAAGATACTACTGTTATTTCTTTTTTTTTCTCTTGAGCTTTATTTTTTTTAAATAATTTTAATGAGCATTTACAGAGATTTTGGATTTTCATTCATTCATTGTTGCACCATTTTCTCTACCCTCCTCCCCAGTTCGTTCCTCTATTCCCCTCCCCTTGAAAGTCTGTTTTAATTGTTCAATTGCCACAGTGCTTGTCAAAGCCAGTTCTGATTAATCTCTTTTGTCTGTGTGTCCTTTGCCATTCCCTATCACTCCTCCCTGAGAGAGACTTCACCCTGATTCATAAGGAAAAGGGGATGGCATATTCTTTTAGCTACTTCCTGCTGAAAAGGGACGCTGTAGGTTTCAGGGTGAAGATCTTCTCTCATTACTCTAAAGGGCCCCTTTGGCAATAGGAAAC
>NW_006399876.1:5966282-5979276 GCF_000299155.1 Elephantulus edwardii
GACTCTTGTGGTAACCATAATACCCTATCATACATCGCTTTTAAATTATTCACTCCCTCATCTGTTTCAGTGCAGTATACGCAATTTATCCAGTTTTTCTCAGTCTTACGCCAACCCTGATATCAGTCCCATTTTACAGCAGTGGCACCATGAAATATTTGTCCTTTTGCGACTGAGATATTTCACTCAGCATAATATACTTCAGGGTCACCCATTTTGAATAATATTGCATGAGTTCCTTGTTTTTCAATGCAGCGTAGTATTCCATTGTGTGACTATACCACATCTTCTCTATCCATTCATTTGTTGATGGGCACCTGGGTTGTTTCCAACTCCTTGCTAAGATACTAGTGTTATTTCTTGCTGTTGTCCAGTCAGAAACTACTTACAGCTGACCCACCAGTGGACTTCCAGGAGCTCTGTGGCCTAGTGGGCAAGGGGTTGTGCTGACAACCTGCAAGCTATTCAAATCAGCAGTGCTGCTAGAAGAAAGATGGACAATCTCCTCCCAGGAGATTTATAGCCCCTGAAAGTCTGTCAGAGGGTCAGCTATGAGTCTGTTTCAACTCCACAACACACAACAACAACACACTGTGCGGGAGAAGGTTGTCCTCAGTGTAGCTCATAAATTGGAACTTTTAGGTGGACAGCACAACTCTTTACCCACTAGGCAAAGAGCTACTTGTAAGTAGACTCCCTATATAGTATAAACTCTAGCCCCTCTAGGCAAGGACTGGCCTGGAATGGCCAGTACTATGGTCACTGTGAAATACTGAAGGATTTCTAGAGCAATCTAAGAAGTCTAGCTTTTTTCTAGTAAACTGAAAATACTTTGAACTTAAGTGTTGTACAACATAAACATTTTTATTTTGTTAGTTTGCTTTTTTATATATACATGCATTTGTGTATTTTTCTAGTGAAAATATTTTCAACAATCTTGTGCTCAATTTATAGCTGAACAATAGAGATATAGTTATGAATAAGTTATATTTTTCTTTAAAATTTACATATTCTCTATCACCTATTTTTATGTACATTACAAGTTTTTTTTCTTCTCTTCCTTTTCATTCTTTAGCTGTTTAGCAGTTATTTTCTCCCTCTGCTCTGCTCTATGTTGACCTTACTAAATTGATTGTTTCTGTGTGTAAGCCATTTCTTAATATACTTCTATTAATGATCTTACACTAGAATTGTCCTTTTGTGACTGACTTATGTCACAGCATAACTTGTTCTAAATTTGTCCATATTGTACAATATTTTGTTAATTCTTGATCATTTTTGTGATACATATTAAATCTATCATGTGAATCTACCTCCATTTCTTACTGAAAGCTGAGAATCCCAGGAAGATGTTTACTTGGATTATAACAGATTATTACTAACGCTGAGAAAAATTATAATCCCGGAGCACGTGACACTAATATTAGAGAAAGACTCACCAACAACCTGCCTTATGTATATGACACAACCTTGCTTGCTGAAAGTTAAGAAGATTTGAAACATTTACTGCACAAGATCAAGACTACAGCCTTTGATATGAGTTACATCTCAACAAGAAAACAAAGCCCTCAACACTAGCCAATATGCAACATAATGATAGGCGGAGAAAAGATTGAAGTTGTTAAAGATTTTGTTTTACTTGAATCCACCATCAGCCCATGATAGCAGCAGTCAAGAAATCAAAAGGCATGTTACATTGGGCAAACCTAATATCAAAGACTTATTCAGGGTGCTGAAGAACAAGGATGTCAGTTTAAAGACTAAACCAATTTTTTCAAAAAGACGAATATGTGCCTGTCCCAAGCTATAGTCTTTTCAATTGCTTGCTATTGCATTTGAAAGTTGGACAATACATAAGGATGACAGAAGAAGAATTCGTGCTTTGAACTGTCGTGTTGGAGAATAGCACTGAATAACCCACTGGACTGATAAAACAACAGCACATCTGTCTGGAAGAAAGTACAACCGGAGTGTTCCTTAGAGGTAAGGAGGGCAAAATTTCATCGCACTTACATTGGGCATATTTTTAGGAAGAAGCAGTCCTTGCAGATAGATATCATACTGTGAAAGGCTAGCAAAAGAAAGGAAGACCCTCTGCAAGATAGATTAACGCAGTGCCTACTATACGGGCTTGACAGAGATCACAGGATGGCCCAGGATAGTGCAAGGTTCAGATCTGTTGTTCAAAGAGTTACTAGGAGTCCCAGGAGACTCAACAGCACCTAACAACAGTGACAGTGCCATTTCTGTAGCCATGCATCTCTCCATGGGCAGCTGGGTTGTTTCCCATACGTAAAGAGTGTTTAGTAACTATGGTTCTTGGCACTAGTTCTGAGTTGTCCCTTGTTATTTCTTTAAAAACAGGTTAGGGTAGGGTTAGGGTTAGGGTTAGGAAAAAAGAAATAAAAAAACAAACAAAAAGAAAAAAAACCCACTTCACTGGAAAGGTAATTCAGGTTCTATGTAGCCATTGCAACAAAATATCAAACCAATCAGAGAAGTAGTGGGTACTTTAGTGGGTACAGATGTTGTCAGAAATAATAAACGACTGGAGTATTATTCCACCTGAGAGCTTTGAGATGTTCTTCATATTTATACATAAAGAATCTAAAGCATTTCTGATTAATACCTCCATTCTGCCACATATTTAAATGCCTACACATTGTCAATAAAAGGCAGATAAACATCATTCTTGTATTTTCTGCTTTCAGAAAAGATCCATCTGATATCAGCACTGATATAATTTGTTCCATGTTCCATTCTGAATCCATCTTGAACTTCTGACCGTTCCATCAATGTACAACTGTACTTCATTTTTATATTATCTCCAGCAAAATATTGCAAACATCTAAAGGATGGTATAATTCTTGACGGATTGTGGTTATTTCCCTGAGTGTGCAGAGCCTACGAGGAAATCAGAGAAGGTATTCTATCTACTCTAAATAACTCCGTATTGCTACTTAGTTGTGTGTTCGTGTTTGGGGTTATTTAAAAAACAAACAAACAAAGAAATGGATTATAAAATTTAATGAAAAGATACTAATACACTTTGTAATGATAACCCATTCTAACAACTCCTTCTGATTGAAATGATTTTTTAATATGAACTCTCAAAGGCCAGAGTGAAAGGTAGCAGAAACTAACCCATGACACAAATTTTAAAGTGTTGAGCCAGGTTTTCATGGAGGTGAGTAAGTAAATGGAACACTGGCAAAGGGAAGACAGAGCAATAAACCCAAGGGTGAGGGCCCAAGATGGTCTGGAAACAGGACATGAGCTTCGGATGCAAGTATTCAGCACAACATCAAAGCATCTGAGATCGTGGGTCCCCTCCTTTTCTGGTTTTAAAATGAGCTGCTATGTTTGAGGGAGCTATGTGGCAAAGAACTGAAGGTAGTGTATGACCAACAGTCATTAGTCCAAGAGTCTTCCTGTCCACAGCCACATGAGACCAGAGGCAGAGTCTTCCCTGGTTGAGCTTTCATAAGAGACATCGTCTTTTGTTCAAAAGTCTGAGGAAAGAACTTTAGGATAAATCCTTTATTTTCAGGCTTGAGGTTTCTCTGACACTGTCATGCCCTCTAATCCTTTCGCTTTCAGGGAGCTCTATGAAATAGAACCAAGACCAGATGCTTTGTGGAGTCCTGACCCTTGCATCTGAGAACTTGCTGGAAGAACTCTCAGTACTTCACATAAAACACGCCACACTTAGGAACCAGCTCAATTACAGCCAAGAAGGATACAAAAAAGAGATGCACAGGGTGAGGTCTTTAAGAGTTCCTAATGCAGAGCCTTTGTGCCCTGAGGAAGTGCACCATCCTCCTGAGAGCAGATGTTCTAGAATCTGGGAAACTCTCCTAGTGTTTACATTACAAGCTCTTACTGACCTACCATGTGTCTTGATGGGTGATGTCATGACTTCAGAACCCTCTTGCCCTGGTGAGTCCCCACACCCAGATTGCTTTTTGTAAGGTTACTGCTCATCTTAAAAAAAAAACAACAAAAAACAAAAACAAACAAACAAACAAAAACATAAACAAAACCAAACCCACACACAAAAAACCCCTTCTTAGCTTCAACTAAGGGTCAGTCACCCAATCTGCTCAGGCATAGCACAGAACCTCAGAGGCCAGGTGATGTAGAGGACATGTTTGGTTCCTTCTAAGGATCTTGACTATATCTGCACTCTTCTTTACCTGGTATGAAAGTGGAAAAGGAACTAATTTCTCCCTTTTTCCTTATCTTGTTTCTATGTTAGTCTCACCTGATCCCATCAGAATTTGAAAGCGTCAGGAAAACATGGCAGCCCCTTGGCATAGAAACTGAGGCTCAGAGAGGAACCCTACCCTGGATGGTTACTAGGAAAACGAGTCTTGACATAACACCCCGGGATCTCCCATCCTGTGACCCTGTGCTCTACCCTACCCGAGGTGAGTAGCATCAAGGTGGGATGAGTCCACCAGCTCAGACCAGCCATGTGGTCTCCAGGGCGGTCAGAATTGCCTTCCCAGGTGCAGACAGCCCCCTCCTCTCTGGCCAGTGACATCATGTTGGCCTAAGCATTGTGGCCTGAGTCCAGCTGTGAGCTTGGATCACACTGTGCAGCTTTGCTGCTCAGTCCACCTTCCGTCAGCTGTTGGAGGTGGGAAGAGGGACATTTTTCAGGGGAGCAGAACACTTTACTTAGGAATGCAGCCCCAGTACATCCAGGAAAGACACGAAGGAAGAGATGCACAGGGGGAGGTCTGAGAAGGTTGCTAAGCAGAGCTTTCTTGTCCTGAGGAAGTGTGCCACCCTCCTGAGAGCAGATGTTCTGCCATCCAGGAAGCCCCATGAGCCTCTGGGTTACAGGCTCTTCTTGGCCTCACCATGGGGAATTCATAGATGACATCCTACTCTTCGGTCTCACTTCATCTGGTCAGTTCCTGGTCATTAGGCTGAGGTGTGGGCCATCATGAAAGAAAACAGAACAATGGCCAAATTGCATTCTGCAAGTTGGTTGCACTTCTCACCTGCTAGAGGACCCTGAGCCTACGCCAAGGGTCAATCAGGTGCACCAGTGAGCCTCAAGGGTCAGGGGAAACAGAAGTCTGACTCTTCTCGGACACTCCATTACGACTGGGCGCACCACTGGAGAACCAATTACTAACCAGAATGGACTTTAGCTCCTTAACTCTCTTTGCTTCCTTGTGTGTCTCACATGTGATACCATCTCATCCTGGGATAGGATGGTGGCCCCTCAGAGAAGACTCTGTGACTCCGAGAGGTGGCCCGATCTGGACTGTTATCCACTACACAAGAAAAACACTGTAAAACTGAAACAAGACCCATCCCATGCCCAGTAAACAGTATTTTTATCTGGAATATACACCAGAAAACCTCATCCTGTGATCAGGTAGATGTAATCATAATGGCTTCCTTGACTGAAACGGCTCTTCCTTCTCCAGCTCCACTTAGTCCCCAGGCCCCATCTGCTAATGATTGGACGCCTCCTTTACTCTCCCACGAGGGCTGTGCAAAGTAAGGCCATTCTGGACTCTCTTGTGTTCCAACGTTTCTCTGCACCCTCCACTCCCCAGACAGGCTGCGAGCTCAGGTCCATTAGTTCTCAGTCCCATAGGAGGCTTCTCCACTTATACTCCCTCTCCCTGTATTTATACCCCATGTACCACTTTCATTTCAGTAGAGTCAACCAAGATTCTCTGGTCCTGGAGACAGACCTCAAAGGTATAGAAGAAACCCAGGGAAGTCTTGGCCAGGGACTGACTAGCACAGGACTTAGGATGTACTGTGCTGTGTTGGGCCCTGGAGGTAAAGTCTCCAACAGGGGTTAGAAGACTAACACCGAGGTGAAGATCAAGTGACCTAGAGCAGGTAAGTAGCAGAGTTCCTGGGAGGATGGTCCAGCCAAGAGAAAGTGAGCCCTATCTCTGTTTGTTTGGGTAGGAGAGCAGGTGGTAACAGCAGGTGCGTTAAAAGTTGGTAACTCAGGTGAGCATTCCTGCTCTTTCAGGTGCAACCTGGTAAGCTAAGGAGCTTCCCCCAGACCTTGTCTTCTAAATAACGCAGGTAAAAAAATCCCACCTCACAGTGCTAGAGACAAGACTGTTTCTACTAGTTAAGTGCCTGGCACATACACAGTATCAGTCGGCTCTGGCAGAAGGTACAGGGGAGGCCACCCTGGTCTGAGGAACAAAATTTGTGGAGGTCTCACCCTCAGATGGGGCATGAGGGCATCAGTTATCCTCAATCCTGCAAGAGGACCTTATTAATGTTCCACTCTGTGGTCTCCATCATCTACGGAAAACTAACATCAAAATCAGGAAGGACTAGAACGTTTCCCTCTTGCCAAGGCATAAGAAGCAGTCAGTGTGTTTCCAGGGGTTCAAGAAAACTAATGTCTAGCATGAAGGATGGTTATGTCCCTTCCTGACATCCCTAAAGCCTTCTTCCTCATTGGTTATCTGGGAAGGCACATAAGAAGAGTCAGGAATTTGCAAAGAAGTGGGTTGGGAGTGAAAGGAGAAGCGTAAGCTTCAAGGTCAGAGCCTTTCATCCAAGGAGTCCAAACTGGTATGAGGATGGAGGGATCCACAGGACTGAGAAGTGTCTCTGTCCTCTGTATGTCGGTCTGCCAGGCATGCAACAAATAGCTCTGACATCAGTACAACAGAGCATGGACACAGCTGATTCTTATGCTGTGTGGCCTCCCCTTGCGAAGAGAGACTTCAAAGGAGCTGAGCTACAGTAGAGCACTAAACCTAGAGGGTCGCTCAAGTCTTAATAAGTTCCAAGTATATGTCAAGCTGACACAGGAGTGTTTGTGATCCATACCCCAATTCAACCAGGCCTTCTGAGAAGCCAGACAGTAAAAAAGAACTGTGATGACTCTTGACAAGATCTGTGCACCATTATTAGGGAATATTCGCTATTATTACAGATTCTCACAGATCATTATTTCATTTCTGTGGAGCTCACAGATAGTCTCTTCTTTACACTCCCTCTGGTCTTGTATGCATACAATCCTCCCCTTTTTCTTGTCAGTGAGAGCTCGGGAGCCGAAGTACTTTTCTCTGCTTACTTTCTTGATCCCAAATGTTCTCTTCTGCAGTCTAGATTCCCTGAGAACCCCAGTTCCTCTCGGAACTTTACCTGAATGGTCTCTGAGTCTGCCCTGCACTTCCTCAAGGAATGTGCCATGCAGATTTCCCTCTTCCCTAAGTAGCTTTCTTTGTACACACATGTTCTTTGTTATGGTTGTTGTTAGATGCCCTAGAGTTGGGTGGGAGCCATAGTGACCCTATGAACAACAGATCTAACCTTGTCCTATCCTATGCCATCCTCACAATCTCTGACTTACTGAACTCCTTGCTGCAGCCACTGCGTAAACCCATCTGGTCTTCTTCCCTTTCGTTGACCATCTTTGCACGTATGATGTCCCTCTCCATTGAGTAGACTCTTTTAGCAACACTCCTGAAGGATGTTAGACAGAGTCTTATCATCCTTGCCTCCAGAAAGCACTATAGCGGCACTTTCTCCAAGACATATCTTCATTCTTTTGACAGTCCGTGGGATATTCAGTACTCTTCTCCAACACCACAACTCAAAGGCACCAATTCTTCTGTCCAGCTCGTAAGTGATTGAAAAGATCATGGCCTAAATTAGCCACACGTTACTCCTCGAACTGACATTATTGCTTCTCATTCATTTGGAGAGGTCCCTGACTGCAGACTTTCCCAGTCCAATCCATCTCCTGATCTCCTGACTGCTAGTACCAAGGATATATTGATTGTGGATCCAAATAAGACGAAGTTGTTGATAGGTTCAATCTTTTCCTGTATTATTATGTTGACTAATTGGTCCAGTGATGAAAACTTTTCTTGACATTAAGAGGCAATACATATTGAAACTTTGATAATCTTTGATCTTCTGCAACAAACACTTCAAGTCCTCCTCACTTTAAGCAAGCAAGATTGTGTTATCTGCATAACATACCTTATTCATGAGTCTTCCTCTGATCCTGATGCCACACTCTTATTACTAGAGTCCAACGTCTCGAATAACTTGATCAGCATACAAATTGAATGCTGTTGTTGTTAGGCGCCATCAAGTTGAGTTCTACTCATAGTGACCCTATGAACAACAGGCCTGAATCCAGTCATATCCTGTATCATATTCTGGCCCACTTGAGCCCATTGCTCTAGTCACTGAGTTAACCCATCTGCTTGGGAGGTTTCCTCTGTTTTACTGCCCATGGAACCCAATTTGCATTTCTTAAAATTTTCAACTACGTGATGTTCTTTCGCTCTGATCAGAATTGTGATATTATTCATTCTACTCTTTGCTCTTGGTAACTAATTTTTAAAAGAGTACACCACTGAACAATGATTTTTTTAAGATTGTAAGAGAAAAAAATTAATATTTGCCAACATGAAAATAAAACATATAAAATAAAATAAAAGCCAACAATTCTTCATAATTTGAGAAATAATTAGAAGACTAAAAATAAAAGACCTGGTTTTGATTGTTTTTGGTCAAACATTCTTCTAAGTGGTATAGACCTGGTGTGCCCACTTGCTGTACAGAGGTAACTCGTGGTTGCTGTGATGCTAAACACTGTGACACTGATGTGTCAAATGCAATAATGGTTACCCATGGTGGACAGTGTTTGGTGGAGCTCCCAGAGTAAAGTAAAACAAGCTGGGAATCAGGAGTGACATCCACTTCCGAAATAGCTTGTCTCTGGAAACCCTATGAACCTGGAGAGAGGATGAAAGCTATACAAGTATTCAGGTCTTTCGTTCATAGGGTAACTATGAGTTGTCTCTGACTCAACAGCACTTTACAACAACAACAAAAATAAAAGAGTATCTCTAACATGATGAAAGGTCTCTACAAAGCCCAAATCTGTAACAATGGGTGTGGTGGCAGAGGCAGGCTGAATGCAGGCAGGGCTGTAGGCATGGTGCGCTTCTCCTGGTCAGGCTCAGCTACTGAAAGTACCTGTACTGAGAGGAACAAAGGAGATAACTTGGGTAGATTCAGAAACAGCCTGGGTCATGCAATGTAGATACTCATGATGGTTTGTATTTCTTCCATAGGGATGACCTCAGTGCAGAATAGAAACAGTCCAGACTCACCCCTAAACAGCACCTCAGTCACGTTCCTAGTTCTCCAGATCCTGGCCTTTCTCATCTCCCTGTGTGGGATGGTGGGCAATGGTGTGGTGGTCTGGTTGCTGGCCTTCCGCGTGCAGAGGAACCCCTTCTCTGTCTACGTCCTCAACCTGGCGGTGGCTGACTTCCTCTTCCTCCTCTGCCTGGCACTTATGATATATACAATGGACTTCCTCCAGAACAGAGAAATGCACTATGTCTTCTACTCCGTGACATACTTTGCATACATTACAAGCCTGAGCCTGCTGACCGTCATCAGCGTCCAGCGCTGTCTCTCCGTCCTCTTCCCCATCTGGTGCAAGGTCCACAGGCCCCGACACCTGTCCACCGTGGTGTGCACTCTGGTCTGGGGGCTGGCCCTTCTGATGATCACACTGCTCATTTATTTCTTATACACAGAGGTATATGGAGATGATCAAGATTATGAAAATATGTTAACCTTCCTGATCATTCTCTTGCTGGGGCTCTTCATGCCCATTATGATCCTCTCCAGCGTGGTCATCTTTATACAGATCCAGAGAAGACCCCGCGCGTGGCGCCAGCGGTCCTCGAGGCTGTTCGTAATCATTCTGGTCTCAGTCCTGGTTTTCCTGGTCTGCGCTCTTCCCCTTGGCATCTTCTGGACCCTGACGCCCTTGTTCAAAGTACAGGAGTATGAGTATCATCTGTTTAAGAATTTGACAAGACTCACCTCATCCCTGAGCAGTAGTGCTAACCCCTTAATCTACTTCCTAGTGGGTAGAGGGAGGAAGAGCAGCTTGTGGGAGCCCCTGAGGGCTGTACTTAGCAGGGCATTGCAGGAGGAGCCCGAGCTGGGGGGCAAAGAGATGCCTTCCACAAATACCAATGAGGTGGAGTCCACAAACCATCCATGCACGGTTTGAATTCTGCCCAGGTGAATTCTGACCCAGATTAGTATGTAAGAAGCTAGCTGCTTGTCTCTTCCTGCATTGGTTCTCATGTGAACAAAAGCTAGTGGCCAAGGCTTTGGAATAATTTGATTGAGAAGCATCGCTTACACCTGTGTGACTCCTTATGCCTCTTACTCTCAGAGAGGTTCAGGCCCAACGCACACAACTGAGGAATGGAAGACGTAATCCCTGTCATGTGACTATCAAGTCACTCACTGGAGAAGGCAAACATTCTTGTGCCCAAAGCAGTGACTATGTGACAAACTGGTGCAGAGAGCTGGGAACAACAGAGACGTTTTTCTTTGGGGAGAAGTGGTCACAAAATTATTACCACTGCCTACTTCTTCTACGCCATCCCTTCCTCCATCTCACTCCACCTTCGTTCTGATGGCATCGATGTGATCGCTAGTATGGGGGGACTTGGTTAAGGATCACAGGAGTTGGAGATTCTTGTGACAAGAATGAGTGGGGTATATATCCAAAGTTGACACCAGTTTCTTGTACAGTTAGGCTCTGGCTGATAATCTCAATTTGGAGTGGTTTCCAGAAACGCTCTTTCCATTCTCGTCAAAGTACAGGGCTGCAAGCTGTCACAAGATAGGAACATGTCCTACGTCTTACAGTGTGAGTCACTGCAAGTATATGGATAGTGAGCAGTGGAGGCAGGACAGTGGAAGGAAACTGGAAATACTGAACTCAACGCTAGCCGGAGAAGAACCCTTCCAGCCCTCAGATGTGTGGACAGTTGAGTCTCCTCGGGGTCAAGATTGCACAGAACTTTTCACATCCTACGAATATACAAGAGCAGGCCACATGGAGGGTAAAATATGTACGTGATTTTTTATTTTAGATAGAGATGTGGAAAATATAGTCATCTCAGATTTTCTGTTTTGTAGAGACAATTCTGAGCTGACTAAAACAGCTGTATGTAAACTTGTAGGATTTAGCTTCCCAACTATGAATATTTTCAACAAATCCATTGAACAAGGCCTTACCAAATTATCTGTTATTCTCTATGAACAAATACATACAAAATTAGAGAAAATATGATAAATGTTCATTAAACAGTCAAAAAAGAATATTGCTAATACTTTATGAAGTTAATAGTATCCATTGTTTTGCAAAAAAGGAATAATTTCTTGGGTTTAGCCTCTAAGTAAACAATTGTTGTTTTAATTACTTTTCATTTGTAATCTTGTTTTTCTTTTAAGATGACCCCAGATGTTTTATACACTCTGACCCTTCTACCCCAGGACAGATATGGAGTGGCCAGCACTCTGGGCACTGTGGAGCACTGGAGCAAGCGTCTCTTAGTTAATGACCATTATGGTTTTTTCTTTCCTTTTAGTTAATGAGGGGGAAATGCTTTGAACTTAAAAGTGCTATACAATGTAAACGGACTGTGCTTTGGGGTGGGTATTTTGCGGTGTTTTTTTCTAGTGAAAATATTTCTTTTGCTCTCATCCCAGTTCCTCTGCCAGTTTATTGCTAAAGAATAGATATAAAAATATGAGCTAACTCTACTCTCTTCTTTAAAAAAATATAATATCTATCATCTATTTCAATGTACTTTGTAAAGCTTTATTCTTTTATTTTTATTTATTCCTCTTTGGTTCCTTGCTCCCTTATTCTCATCTCTGTTAACCCTTCAGGATTGAGTCTTTCTGTATATCAATCATTTTCTGATTATTTATATGAAAGGTCGTTTATCATAATCATTCTTTTGTGACTTATATCGGTTTGCATAGTTTGTCCTAATTTCAATGTTGTACGTTACCGTGTTCATTCTTGACTGTATTTTAGTGATGCATAGTGCTTCCCTACGTGAATGCACCACAGATTCTTTACCCACTAGTCCTCTGGTTGGTACTTGAGCCGTATCCAACTCTTTGGTATTAAAAATAGTGCTGCCAATAAAGTGGTTCTTGATCCTTTGCTGATTTGTCCTTTGTTACTTTTTAAAAAACTACTTAATTGTAAATGTAATTAATGAGTTCAGTGAGGTCATTGCAACAGAACACCAAAACCATCAGAAAAATAGGGAGTGTCTTAGTGGGACTGCTGGTATCAGATTAATATGATATCTCTTATTCTAGGACCCCCTGAATCTAGTTTGAAATTCTGACAATTTCATCATCTACAACTTTAATTCCTTTTTTCATTGTCTGCAGCTAGATATTGCAAAAGTTAAAAAAAAAAAGACAAAACTTTTGAAGGGAAAGTCTGTGGTTTCCCCATGAGAGTAGGGAATCTAATGAGAAACCAAAGCTTATGTCTACAATCTAGATACTTCCATTTTGTTGCTTAGTTGTTCGTGGTTTTCTTTTTAATGAAGAGATGGATTAAAACACCTAATAAAAAGATACTTTACTTAGGAAAAAATAGATCCATAAAATCCTCTTGCTGTTTAGATAAAGGCCAGCATAAATGGGGTGGAATCTGGTTGTCAAGCAGGCGGCTTAGCCAACGACACACTGGTCAGGAGGGGTTGTGGAACAACAGTTCTGAACCTTACCGTCTATTCCTCCGTCTTGACCTTCTCTGATATGTTTGAGCCCGTTATTTCAGTTACTGTGTCAATCCATCTCATTTGGGGTCTTCCTTCCTCTCTTTCTCTGACCCTCTGCTTTTCCCACCATGATGTCTTTTTCTGAGGACATCATGACAACAGTCTAAAATATACAAGATGAAGTTGACCATCCTCGCGTCAATGGTGGACCCTGGTTGCCCTTGGAGGAAGTGCAAACAGATTTGTTTGTTTTTTTGGCGACCCATGAAATACCCAGTTCTCTTCTCCACAACTCTAAAGCAGCAATCCTTCTTCTGTCACCCTTATTCATCGTCAACTTTCAGTTGCAGAGGAAGCAACTGAAAACACCACCACTTGGAACGTGTCTTTATACTTAG
>NW_006399876.1:5979376-5980017 GCF_000299155.1 Elephantulus edwardii
AATTTATCTACAAAGTTCGTATACACTTTTTTGTTTCACTCAGGATCTTAGTCTTTAAACTGACATTGTTACCCTTAGTACTTTGGAGAGGTCCTTGACAGCAGAATTTCCCAAAATAACATGTCCTTTGATATTTTGACTTTTATTACCAAAAGCCAAGTGCTAATTGTGTTATCCAACTAAGATGAGTGTTAATTGTGTATTCACCTAAGACGAAATCCTTGACAACTTCAATTTTTTTTCTCCCTCTATCATGAAGTTCATATTTCTCAGTTTGTACATATATTTGAGTATCTGTTGTATTAACAGGACTTCCTTGATAATCTTGTTAATCTTACAACTTTTACTTCAGATGCTCTTTTTGACAATGAATGCCAGACCATTTCTCTTAGAGCATATCTAATTCAAAATGACCAACAACAGACCACCTCAACTCATTAATTCCTTGGCCGCCAATCTTTATGAGTTCCATTTGATTTTTTTACAACTTTCAACTTCCCTAGATTCAAGCTTCTTACATTCCATGCCCCAATTATTTATTTTTTATTTTTTTTTGCATTTGAAACTTTTTATTCATCTATTCCAATTAGTTGGCATCTTGGATCCTTGACACCACATATCTCCATTAGTAAGATTTAATC